>NW_006921920.1:1399795-1447720 GCF_000298275.1 Orycteropus afer afer | reverse complement strand
ACAACAACAACAACATTGAAAATGGTATTGATTTCCTTGTTTCTTTTTCAGCAATCTCTTTGCTGGTGTAGAGAAATCCTACTGATTTTTGGATATTGGTCTTATATCTTGCTACAATGCTAAATCTGTCAATTAGTTCCAGTAGATTTTTGACTGAGTCTCTTAGGTTTTCTAGGTATAGGATCATATTATCAGGAAATAGAGATTGACATCTTCCTTAGTAATTTGGATGCCTTTGATTTCCCTTCCTTGCCTTATGTCCCTGGGTAGGACTTCCAGTACAATGTTGAATAGAAGTGGTGATAGTGGGCATCCTTGTCTGGTTCCTGTTTTGAAGAGGAATGGTTTCAGTCTCTCTCCTTTGAGAATAATGTTGGCTGTTGGTTTTGCATAGATGTCCTTTATTATGTTGAGGATTGTCCTTTCTATTCCTATTTTGCTGAGAGTTTTGATCAGGAATGGGTGTTGGATTTTATCAAATGCCGTTTCTGCATCAATTGATAGGATCATGTGGTTCTTCTTTGTTTTATTTATGTCGTGGATGCTGTTGATTGTTTTTCTAATGTTGAACCATCTTTTCATAACTGATATGAACCCCACTTGGTCATGATGAATGATTTCCTTGCTATGTTGGAGTTTATTGGCTAGGATTTTGTTGAAGATTTTTGCGTCTATATTCATGGGGGATATCGGTCTGTAGTTTTCCATTTGAATGATGTTTGCTTGTTGTTGGTATCAAGGTTATGCTTGGTTCATAAAATGAGTCAGGGAGGAATTCATCCCTCTCTATGTTTGGAATAGTTTGAGTAAGATTGTTATCATTTTTTCTCTGAATGTTTGGTAGAATTCTCTGGTGAAACCGTCTGGGCCAGGCCTTTTTTTAGTTGGTAATTTTTTGATGACCTCTTCAATTTCTTCTTTTGTGATGGACCTGTTCTACTTTTCCACATCAGTTTGTGTAAGTTTAGGTAAGTGTTGTGTTTCTAGAAATCTGTCCATTTCTTCCAGATTTTCAAATTTGTTGGAGTAGAATTCTTCATAGTATCCTGCTATTATCCTTTTTATTTCAGTTGGTTCTTTTGTGATGTCACACATTTTGTTTAGTATTTGTTTTATTTGTATCTTCTCCCTCTTTTGCTTTTTTAAATTTGCCAGTGGTATGTCAATTTTATTTTGTTTTCAAAAAAACAACTTCTGTTCTTGTTGATTTTTTCTATTGCCTTTTCTGTTTCATTGATTTATGCTGGAATCTTTATTATTTCCTCTCTTCTGGTGACTGTAGGCCTTTTTTACTGTTCTTTTTCTAATTTTTGGAGATGTTGTTTTAAAGTGTTGATTTTGGCTTTTTCTTTTTTGATATGTGCAGTTATAGCTATCAATTGGCCTCTGATCACTGCTTTTGCTGTGTCCCAAAGATTTTAGTATATTGTGTTTTCATTCTCATTTGATTCAAGGAATTTTGTAATTTCATTTTTTATTTCTTCTCTTACTCAGTCTTTCTCGAGGAGGGTGTTGTTCAGTTTCCATGTTTTTATACCTTTTCTGTTGATCTTCCTATGGTTGATTTCTAGCTTGATAGCATTATGACCTAAGAGGATGCTTTGCAGTATTTCAATGTTTTTAAATTCATGAAGGTTTGCTTTAAGGCCTAACCTATGGTCTATCCTGGAAAATGTTCCATATGCACTGGACAAGAAAGTGTATTGTGCTGCTGTTGGTAGAAGTGCTGTGTAGATGTCTATAAGGTCAAGATGGTAGATTGTATTGTTTAGCTCTTCTGCATCTTTGAGTTTCTTTCCAGTTGTTCTGTCTTTCAATGAAAGTGGTGTATTAAAGTGTCCCACTATGACTGTGGAGTCATCTATGTAGCTTTTCAACTCTTTTAAAGTCTGATTTATGTATTTTGGGGCTCTTTCATTGGGTCCATACATATTTATTTTGGTTATATCTTCATGTTCAATGGATCCTTTAATCATTATATAATGTCCTTCTTCATCTCACATGGTGCTTATTGTCTTAAAGTCAATATGATCAGAAATTAATATTGCCACTCCTGTTCTCTTACATTTGCTATTTTTTTGATACATCTTTTCCCAACTTTTGATTTTTAGTCTATTTTTGTCTTTCCCTCTACCATGTGTTTCCTGTAGACAGCTTATTGATGGATTTGTTTTCTTATCCAATCTGCAATTCTCTGTCTCTTGAGTGGTGGATTTAATCCATTAATATTCAGTGTAATTATTGTCAAGTTTGAATGTGTTGCTGTCATTTTGTTATGTGTTTTTTCATGGTGTCCCTGGGTTCTTTGTTCCATATTATTTTCTGTGCTGAGCTCATTATGTTTGTGAATTGTGTTCTCTTTCCTTTATGGTTGTTGTTTTAATATTTGCTGAATATTTGTGTTTGTCCTATTTTTTATTGTGATGTGAAGGTTTATCACTTTTCTTTGAGGTTACCCTATGATCTCTAATTTTCTCCATTATAGTCCATTCAATCTCATAACTCTCTTAACTTCCTCACCATTTAGAAGTTCTGTAACTACAACGTATTTTCCCTCTTTTTGTTTTTTGCCAATTGATGTCTCTGGTTCCCTGTTTACAATCATGTAAACTCATTTTACTTTGGATATGTCCATAGCTGTGGTTTCTTGGTTATGTCATCTTGTGTATTAATGATCAGTTGTCATTTGCAATTTTTGATTCTCTGTTCAAAGGACTCCCTTTAGCATCTCTTGTAAGGTTGGTCTGGTTTTAAAAAATTCCATTAGTTTCTGCTTATCTGGAAATCTCCTAATTTCACCATCATACTGGAGGAACTATTTTTCCAGGTATATAATTCTTGGTTGAAAATTTTTCTCTTTCAGGATTTTATGTCTACCATTCCATTGCCTTTTCACTTTCATGGTTTCTGCTGAGATATCAGAGCTTATTCTTACTAGTTTCCTTTGTAAGTAACATTTTGTTTTTCCCATGCTGCTTTCAGGATTCCGTTTCTTTGGTTTCAACGAGGTTGATGATATGTCTTGCTGATTTTCTTTTGGCGTCTATCCTGTTTGGGCTTCATTGGAATTCCTCAATGGATATATGCTCATTTTTCATCATATCAGGGAAGTTCTCCTCCAACAAATCTTGGACAATTTTCTTAGTGATTTTATATTTCTCTTTCTGTTCTAGAATTCCAATGACATGTAGGTTATTCCCTTTAATGGTATCCAACATGAATCTTAGACTTTCTTCATTTTCTTTTCTTTTTTTTTTTCTGATTGATCCCTTTTCATAGAAATATTCAGGTATTTTTATTCAATCTCATTAATTCTGTCTTCCATCACATCAATCCTACTCCTTTGCCCTTCCTATGTGTTATCTATTTCTGACAAGTTAGTATTAATTTTATGGATTTCTGTCTGTAGATTTAGAATGATTTCTAATTTTACATTTATTTTGTCATTTTGTTCTTGTATTTTCTTCCAAAATTCTTCTAGGGTTTTTTTTCTGTGTTTTCTTTGTTCTGTCTCTCAATCCTTTGAAGATACCTAAATATAATTCTTTTGAATTCCTTATCAAAGAGTTCCAATGTTGTTTCTTCCTCAGGGATGTGTTCTGGGTCTGTATCCTGTTCCCTTGTTTCTACCACTTTATCTTGCTTCTTTGTGTGGACTGTGATTGTCTGTTGTCTCCAAGACATTATGACATTGTTGTATTTAGCTCTCTGTTAACTGTTTGTGAAGAGCAGCCAAGGGTGATTCAGCCTCTTCTTGGTGGTTGTTTATTATTGGCCCTTTGGTGGAGAAGGAGGTGGTGGATCTCACTCAGTAAGTGATGTTGCAGGAGGTTTGGGTGTAGTTGTGTCTTATGGGGACTGTTGCTGCCTCCCACTCAGTTAGACAAAAATTATAATTGAATAACCATCAAAAAACTAAAAGCACATGGACAAAAAATATACCATGTAATCACACAGGAACAGTCACCAAGAAAAGGGGGGGAGAAGAAAAATACAAGAAAACCTGCAATATCAGTGGATGAGACAATAAGACAAAAAAGTTAGTGAAGGATAATAATGAAGAATAAATGGGAAAAATACAAAAAGAAAATCAAGTCACAGGGTTACCCATGAAGGAAAAAAAAAAAAAGTCTTGCAACCAGGAACATAGAAAAGAAAAAAGCTGAAAACTAGCACCTGGGAGGGGAAGAATAAAGAATAATAGTAAAAAGGACAAAAGTATTAATCATAAGAGTAGTTTTAAAACAGACAAAAACAAGAAAACTAAAAACCAGAAAAAAAGAGAAAAAAAATTCAAATTAAAATTATGAAAAATAAAAAATATTGGGGGAGAGCAGGGCAGGGCACTCAGGCTCCGTCTGAGCACACAGACTGAGAAGGATCTCCTATGGGCCTAGGAGGTGGGTTGGAGTGGGGGATGGCCACACCTCCATTCACCAAGTGGGTGTGGGGTATAATAGTAACAAGGGGAATGTCACACCTTTTTAGTCATCCAGGTCCAGGGTGTCCTTGGGGTTACTGGCAAGCTGAACCTGTTCGTAAGCCCCTGGAATCTGGGAGAGTGCTGTCGCTTTAATTATCCAAAATGGTCAAGCTGCTTGTAAACATTCAAAATGGCTGCACCCTCCGGACAGGCAAAAGTCCACAGCTCAGCCCACCTTTCTATTCACTGCTGCTTCACCTTTTATTCCCCAGCCACCAGAACAGTCCTCCATGCAGTCCTTGGCTAGCAGAGCTGGTTTTTAGGTTAATTCTTAGGTCCTGCCACCACTTGGCAATCTCCAAGCTCTCTGTGCCATCAGGCTCGCTCAGAATTACTGCCAGATGGCAGCTCTATATGTCTCCTTTTCTGGTATTTTTATGCAAATTATTCTGCTAGTTAGGGTTTAGTCCACTTCTATATCCTTCCACTCAAGGATCAGGGATCCAGAATTATCTTCTGAGTCTGTGTTTATTGGTTCCCCTTTTCTTTGTTGAAGAGGGTCTATGCAGTCTTTCTGCCTATTCTGCCATCTGACCAGAACCCACTATATGCATTTTTTAAAAATTGTAAATTAGACTGGATCAAAATTTAGTTTTTTACTCAGTGAAAAATACAATTAAGAAATAAAAAAAGACATAGATTAAGAAAAAATATTTACAAGTCACATATCTGATAGAGAAGCTGTATACAAAATATCAAAGAAATCTTAAAACTCAACAATATGGAAGAAAACAACCTATAAAGAAGCATCAAAAGCTCCAAAGAGACTCTTAACCAAAGAAGATACAAGTGTCTCCAAAAAAAAAAAAAAAAGTATAGAGAAATGGAAACTTAAACCACAATGAAATGTTATTTCACAAATGTAGAATTATTATTGTTATGTGCCATTGAGTCGTCTCCAACTCATAGTGACTTTATGCACAACAAAATGAAACAATATCTCATCTTGTGCCAGCCTCATAATCCCTACTATACCTGAGCTCATTGCTGCAGCCACTATGTTAATCCATCTTGCTGAAGTCCTTCCTCATTTTGTTTACCTAGCATGACATCTCTCTCCAGAGAATGGTCCCTTCTGACAAAATAGCTAAAGTGGGTGACACAAAGTCTGAACATTCTTGCTTGCAAGTAGCATTTGTGGTACATTGCTTTTAGAGTGTCACTGAGGTAACCAAAACAATAATTTAGCCTATTCTTACTGATATCCCTTACTGTGAATTCCTGCAGAAATTTGTGTATTCCTCTGCTGGAAATTTATGTGGACTTTATGTTAAAATACAGAAATATATCACAAATGGGTGGCTTGAACAAACAGGAGCTTATTCTCTTACAATTTTGGAAGATAGAAGTCCAAGTTCAATGTGCCAGGCTCTAGGGGATGGGTGAAAGCCCCTCAATCTTGGGCTTCAAGTCTGCCTCTTGCTCCCAGTCCACTGAAGATGGAGACTTTCTTCACTCAGGCAGCTACTGGCTGCTGACGCTGACAAACCTAAGATCAACAAGTAAAAAGGAACAATCCCAATATTACCAAGCCACACAGCAGACCATTGATTCAAGTCCATTTAGAATCCAAAGATTAGCATGGCTGGTTGTTACATGCAGCCATCAAGCATGCCAAAGCTACAGAGCATTCGTAACATTTCTCCTTATGTACAGAGAGCAGACCACATCCTTATGACATCTACTCCACTGCTCAAGGTAGATTCCACCATGGAGTTGATTACAAGTCTCTTCATGGGGAATAGTATATCTAGCTGCCCAGCCCCTCAAAACCAGGCTTCAGCCAAGTAGACATATAACCTTAACTACCACAGTCATTATTATATTTTTATTAAATCTCATTGACTTAAATGAAATATTTTCATCAATGGACAAATAATAGTTTCATTTCTTGTTCTTGAAATTCGTCTGTCATAGCTGGGGTTATGCTATGCCTTCCTCAGTCTGCAACTGAAGCTATTCAAAGAACACTTTGTGGATTATTTTTGGTTGGAAAATAAAGGGATAAAATAGAGCACTGTGAGTGTATTTTGGCTCTAAAACCTTTTGTTAAACTGTTATTTCATTGACTAAAAGAAACCACACAAACATATCTAACTTTTAGTTGATGAAGAATTAAACAGGCTCAGAATATTAGTGAAAAACTGTAATAACTATAAAATCAACCTCCAAGAATTCCAGGTATAAAGATCTAAGGAAAATAATAACACAATGAAAGATCATTAATAAAAGGTAAAGGAAACTAGATTATCTCTGAGGAATGTCAGCTGAAATTAAAAAAAAAAAAAAAATCTGTAGATATTTTGGAACTTCCACAGAATCAAAACACTAAATACCATCAAAATTATATTCTACAATTAAAAAAAAAAATGCTGTTGAATTGATTATGACTCATAGCAACTTTTTAGGACAGAGTAGAGCTGGCCCATAAAGTTTTCAAGGCTGTAATCTTTAGGGAAGCAGACTATCTCATCTTTCTCCTGTGGAGTGGCTGATGGGTTCAAACAGCCAAACTTTCAGTTATCATCACACACTTTAAACACAGGGCCATCAGAGCTTTTTAAACATCAAATTAAAAAAAAAAAAAAAAAAAAAAAACCCACATCATCAAGTCTATTCTGACTCATAACAACCCCCATTGGGTTTCCAAGGCAGTAAATCCTTAAGGAAGTAGATTGCCCCATCTTCCTTCTGATGGCTTACATTACATTACATTAGTATGTGTTGACAAGTAACCTTCTGGAATTGTAATAAGAGTGAAAAAAAAAAAAAAAAAGGTTATGTTTCCATCTAAAATATATAAGAGAAATATGTAAGAGAATAATAAAACAACAATAAAAACTGGATAATATAAAAATCTTAACTTTTTGCCTATATCAGAGAACTGTGGTTGCAAGGAAACTAAATTTCTAACAGTGACAAACCTTTTCAGAATGCAAGACACACAATCCTTTTTACTTTGAGTAGAGTATGAGAGTAAAAGATTGTCATAAAACAAGCAAATTTTAATAGACTATGACCAGAGATTAACAAATCATTGCATATTATATTGGGACAATTTATCAAGAAAACATAACAATCTTAAATATTTATGCCTCAAATCAACACAATCAAATATGTGAAGCAGAACTACTGAAGTAAAAAGATATCAAACCTTTCTAACCACTGATAGAAAAAACAAATTTTGGGAGCTAGAAGTCCAAGTTCAATGTGCCAGGCTCTAGGGGATGGGTGAAAGCCCCCTTCAACCTTGGGGTTCAAGTCTGCCTCTTGCTCCCAGCCCACTGAAGATGGAGAATTTCTTCACTCAGGTAGCTACTGGTATTGAGGCTGACGAACTCAAGATCAACAAGTAAAAACAAACAGTTCCATTGATGGACAGAAATCAATAAGAATGTAAAAGCTCTGACCAACACTATTAACAAAGTTCATCTAATTGATATTTATAAAACACTATCTCCCAAAGACAGTAATAAGCATTCCTTTAAAATGTTCAAAGAACATTATATTTGAGCCATAAGAAAAACTTCAACAAATATTTTATACAGAATATTCTCTGCTTGAAATAGAATTAAAGTAGAAAATATTAACAGAAAAAATATCTAAAAAATTCCCCAAATAGTTTCAAATTAAATAAATATTTCTGTATCACCCTAGAATCAAAGAAGAAGTCAGAGGGAAAATTAGGAAATACTTTCAATTGGGTTAAATAAAAGCATAATGTTTGATATTTTGTGGGATGAAGCTAAAGCAGTGCTTGAGAGAAATTTATGTCCTTAAATTCTTATGTAAATGAAACTTCTCAGATCAAAAATATAAGCTTACCTTTTAAAAAAAGAGGAGAAAATTAAGTACAAAATAGTGGAACAATGAAAATAATAGAGATAAAAGAGAAAAACTATGAAATTGTGAACAGAAAAACAAGGAGGAGTAACAAGTAAATCAGTGTTTCATTTGAAAAATCAACAAAATCTATATACCTCCAGCTAGACTGATCAAGAATAAAAGAATAAAGTGTAATTTTCCCAATGCAAAATTAAAGGGTGCATCTCAACACATGCTATAGACATTAAAATAATATTATGAACAAATTTATACAGTAAACTTTTATAGCATAGAAGATATGGACCATACCTTGAAAGACTTAAGCTAAATCTAATTTTAAATAGATAATAGCTCTACATATACTTCAAAAATAAAGTTGTAGTTAAAAACATATCCATTAAGGAAATTCTAAGCCAGATGGTGAATTTTACCGAACATTTAAGAAGGAAACAATTGCAGTATTACAGAAAATTTCTTAGGAAAGAAGAAAAGAATAAAAGAGAAGAACCCCCAACTTATTTTATAAAGACACCAATACAATGATAGCAAAACTACACAAATAAATTTTAGAAAAAGGAAAAGTACACACCACTGTCTCCTGTAAACATAGACACAAAAACTCTTGGCAAACTACTAGCAAATATGAATACAATAATATATAAAAATGATAATAGAGATGACCTTGTGGGGTTTATTCTAAGAACAACAGGTTGACTCAAACATTTTATAAAAGAAACATATACTTCCACATATGTAAAATACCTACAATTGGAAAGTGTATGGAAACTAAAGTTTATTAGTGGTTCCCAGGGATGTAAAGAATGGAGAGGAAGAGAAAGAGAGAGACAATGCTTAGGGGACAATGAACTTCTGTTAGAGGTAGTGAAAATTTTGGGAACAGTTAGGGCTATAGTTCAACAATACGATGAACATTATTAATATCAGTGAATTGTACATGAGAAGATTGTTGAAAAAGGATCTGACAAAATTTAATGCTTTTTTCTTATAAAAACCCTCTGCAAACAAAGAATAGAAGGGAGTTTCTTCAACCTAGGAAAAGATATCTACAAAAATGTATAGCTAAACTGCCATTCTTAATGTCAAACATTTGTTCCATTTCCCACTAATATTGGAGATTGTCAAATTTTTTTTTTCTTTCACCATTATTATTCTAGACAGGGAAATAAGAAAAGGAAAGGAAATAAAAATATTACAGATTGTAAAAGATGATGTAAAACTGATTATTTGCAGACAACATGATTGTCTATTTAGTTCCCACAGTATACACCCACTAAACTCTTAAAACTAATGAGTGAACATTAGCAATGTTTCTGGATAAAAGTTGAGCATACAAAACAAAACAAATAGACAAATGTCAATTGTATGTAACAATGAACAATTAGAAACTGAAATTGAAAGGATATCATTTATGATAGCTTCCAAGCACATGAGGTATGTAGTGATAAATCTAATAAAATATTTTTAAAATTTCTATAAACATTGAATTATAAAATTAAAGAAGAACAAATTAAATAGAGAGATGAACATAGTATATGTTCATGAATCTGAACACTCAATACTGTTAATAAGTCATTTCTCTGAAAATTGATTAATAGACTCAATCTGTTTGGATTTAATGGTTTCACAAAAGATTATGCTGAAATCCTAGTCCCTGTATCTGTAAATATAATCTTGTTTGGAAGAAGGGGTTTCCTTTTGTTATGTTAAGGAGGTCAGAACAAGATAAGGTGGGTCCTAAACCTAATCCCTTCTTAGTGGGGGAAAGCAAATGTGAAGAGACAGACATACAGGGAAGATGTCATGTGATAGCAGAGGCAGATGCATCTGTGAGCATCAAATGGATGCCAAGGATCATTATCTGCCACCAGAAACTAGTAGAAAGGCCCCCATGGCTAAAATCTTGATTTAGACTTTTAGCCTGAAAAACTAACTCTCTAAAGCCATTCATGTTTTTATATTTTGTTAGGTTAGCCATAACAAATTAAGGCACAGACCAATTGCAATCAAAATCCCAGGAGGTTGTTTTGTAAAACCTCACAGAGTAATTCTAAAATGTATATTGAAAAGGTCATGACTTAAGACTAGTCAAAATATTTTTTGGGTTATAACCTGATTTGAATACTTTCCTAGAAAGCTTCAGTACTCCAATAATAACACAGATATTATTGGAATAGTTGTTGTTGTTGTTGTTAAGTGCCATCGAGTCATTTCCAACTCATAGCGACCCCATGCACAGCAGAACGAAACACTGCCCGATCCCGCGCCAGCCCCACAATCCCTGCTATACTCAAGCCCATCATCACAGCCACCGTATCAATCCATCTCGTTGAAGGCCTCCCCCTCTTTCGTCGACCCTCTACCCTACCAAACATGACATCCTTCTCCAGGGAATGGTCCCTTCTGACAACATGACCAAAATAGGTGAGACGAAGTCTGGCCATTCTTGCTTCCAAGGAGCATTCTGGCTGCACTTCGTCCAGGACAGATCTGTTAGTTCTTTTAGCAGTCCATGGTACTTTCAGCATTCTTGGCCAGCACCACAACTCAAAAGCATCAACTCTTCTTCGGTCTTCCTTATTCATTGTCCAGCTCTCACATGCATACCAGGCGATTGGAAATATCGTGGCTTGTGTCAGGTGCACCTTAGTCCTCAATGAGATATCCTTGCTCCTCAATTGGAATAGTAATAAACATAAATCAAGGGATGGAAAATAAATGGCAAGGTAATGAAGTAAATAAATGCCACAGTAATTCTGTGACATAGGATTAGCTTTCCAAAACACACTTCTGGAAAAAAAGTGGATATTTACTTTTTTTTTTTTACTTTTTTTTTAAAAAAACAAACCCTTCACCCTAACCTTGTATCACATTACATTTTCAACTGGGAATTGGTGATACCCTCGAATGCAAAACCAAATCTTTAAAAATTCTAGAAGAAATAATCAGAGGAAAATCTTGTTACCTTGAGATTGGAAAATGCTTCTTACATCAAAAACCAAAAAAACAAATTCACGGCCATCCAGTCAATTTGACTCATAGAGACCCCTCCTTGGGTTTCCAAGGCGGTATCTCTACCGAAATAGATTGCCCAGTCTTCTTTCCAAGGAGTGGCTGGTGGGTTTGAACTGCCAACATTCTGGTTAGCAGTCAAATGACTTAGACATAAAAATCTCAAACTATAAAAGATAATGATAAATAGTTGTAAAAATTAAAATATCTGCTCTTTGAAATATAGTGTTAAGATAATACAGAGAAACCAATAATGAGAGGAAATGTTTACAATACATATGTCTTACAAAGGAATTGCATCTAGAACTATCAATTAAAAATGGATGAATAACTTGAATAGACACATAATCATAGCAAATAAGCATATGGAAATGTAAGAACATAAGAAAACTGCCTTTCACATATGGTAAATTAGCACTTGAAAAGTGATCATTAGGAAAAGATGTTCATTAGTAGTTAGAAAAATACTAATTGAATTCAATACATAATACTACTACATGCCTAATGGAATTGTTGAGATCAAGGACAAAAATTGAAATAAAACAACAACAAAATGTGTAATTCTCATAAGGGCTAGAGAAGGTGAAGAATGGAAAGCTTTCTGCCTTGCTTGTGGGAAGGCAGTATAATCTTATAAAGTGATACATACATGTGCCACAAGATCTGGCAATCCCAATCCTGGACATTTAGAAATGAAAATATATTTCTATACAGAAATGCACCCAAAAATCTTTATAGCAGTGAAATCAATAATCACCTAAATCTGGAAATATCCCAAATATCTATCAACTAGTCAGTAGAGGAACATATTTTGGTATATATATATATATATATATATATATATATATATATATATATATTTGTTGTTGTTGTTGTTATATGCCACTGAGTCAGACCTGACTCATAGCGACCCCTCCTTGGGTTTCTGAGGCAGTATCACTGTGCAAGTAGATCGCCCAACCTTCCCTCCAAGGACTGGCTGGTGGTTTTGAACCACCAGCCTTCTGGTTAGCAGTCAAGTGCCTTAGGCACTATGCTACCAGAGCCTCTTAAATAGAATTTCTTATTAAGTGGGCAAGGGTCAATAATGTACATTTCTAATAAGTCCTCAAATGTTAGAGTTGCTGGTATGATCAGCCCCACTGATCTAAAACATCAGTAATAAAGATCCTGGTCACACCCTTGACTTACTTACTTCTCTATCATGGTACTAAGGCATACTATTACTTGTATAGTGATATTTGGGATGAAAACAACTCTTCTGACTCAAAAATGACCCGGATTGGGATGACCCAAATATAAAGAAGGGATAAAGAGGGATGTGATAAATGATTAACTAGATGCTGTAAGTATTTAAAAAAGGAGGCAAAGAAGATAGAATAAGATTTTTGCAGGCCAAAATTGTGCTTTACTTTTCTCCTACACATGCATGCACACATCATGCCCAGATAACTAAGGTTCACATGGTTAGGAAGCTAGGCTAGGCAGAGAAGTTGTACCATTTTGTAATCCTCCAAAGAAGACTACAAATATGGATGTCATTGTGAAGAACATGGTCTAGCATTGAGAATCTAGGATCTCTCCAGGTGCCTTTGTTAGCTGCCAAAACAACTGCTAAATTATTTAGGTGACTTCTTTGAAGACTGAATGAACAACTGGACAATGGTCAGATCGTACAAAAATAGAAATCTGAGCCATTATCAGCATCATCCATCATCAAGAACTATCTTCTATCTTCAACTATCAGAACAGGATTCAAATAGCAATCCTCGTAACTGTAGGCCCAAAATGCCAGGACTTGATTAATAACTGACAGCTTCCTTAATTTTGTCCCTGCTTCCAACTTAGGACCAACCAGAGAAAGCCAAATATTTTCCCCTCACCAGTCACATAAAATGCTCCATTATCCCTCCTCCTCCAGTTTCCCCATGCAAACAGCCTCTAAATCAGGGCATTACTAAAACTTTCCCCTTTTTTCCACTATAATGCTTCCCCCTCTTCCTTCCTGCCTTTGAGTTCTGGTAAATGAAAATGAAGATGGCTGACTCTCTTGCTTTAGCAAGTTCTGAAAAAATAGCCTTTATTTGTTTTTATTTGGGTCTATTTTGTCTATTTCCATACCCTTTCAAATATTAGAAAGGAGTCTCGTGGTGTAGTGGATAAGACATTTGGCTGCTAATGAGGTCAGTGGCTCGAATGTGCCAGCTTCTCCATGGGAGAAAGATGAAGCAATCTACTTCCTTAAAGATTTGCAGCCTTGGAAATCCAATGGAGGCCACTATGAGTCAGAATTGACTCTATGGCAGTGGGGTTTTTTTGAATATTCTTTCTTTTTTTTTTTTTTTTTTTAATGACTCCCAGCATCATATAGAACAAAGATTTGTTTATTTGTTGATTGATGATTTCTGATGACTTGTACTGGCACCTTATAGAACAAAACAAAATATTATCTTAATGACATCATGAATTGTGCAACATTTTATTCCAGAGCCTACAAATTTTGTACTGCTCTCTTTTCAGTATATAACAAAAACAAAAAACAAAAAAACTTTCTGTTACATCTGAAAATGCTTTAACTATCAACTGAACTTGGAAAGGCTAATCTAAATTGAATGAAATTACTGAGCTATGGAAGTTTACTCATCACTAAGAATTACTGTGAATCTTCCTGCAAACTGTCTCATCTCCTTTAAACTCCAGTGACTCATTCTTGGCTAAACACTTTGTGATTCTGCCAGGTATCTGGGGAATGTGCATAGTGAACACAAGAAAGATCATTAGTTCTTTCTTCAAATAGTACCATTGTGGAGTCAGGATAATTCCAGAGTCCTATAAATGGAAAAGATTCTTTCTTCTCTCCCTTGTTGAACTTACAAAAGCAGGCTATATCATGACCCATCTAATGAATCTGTTCTAGTCCTTTAGGTTTGCATTAGTGGAGTCTTAGGAAAATAATTTGGACTCATTTTATCATGTATTTTGGGATTTTAACTGAATCAACAGTGACAGACAGGACACAGATATTACATATTCTAGGTCAGTGATGCTTTTTTACATAGTGTAACACTTTTGAGAGAGCTATTCATATCTGTATTAAAGCCTAAGGCATTTATTCCTTTTCATTAAGTCTGTCCACCTTTAGAGTTAACTTAATTAAATAGCCATATCAATAGTTACTATGCATACAAATATCCACAGCAATGTTAAAGATAAAAGAAAATCAAATTGTTTATACAAATATAAATTATTGTTTAAATTCATCAAGATATATTTAGTCAATATAATATTTTGCTGCCATTAAAAACTGCTTAAATTTTTTTTGGATAACTTAATTTCCATATATGATATATAAAAAAATAAGTTATAAAATAAGATACTTATTTTGATCTCAATTTTGACACCTCAAAACAGAGTAAATACCCACAGGTATATATAAAGATATACATTTATATAGAAGAATCCTAGGTAAGAATACATCAAATAATAACAATATTTGTACATATAAGGATTACAAAACCAAACCCATACCTAATTCATTGCCATCAAGTTGATTCTGACTGATAGTGACCCTACAGAACAGAATAAAACTGCACCATAGGGTTTCTGAGGGTGTCAATCTTTATGAAAGCATATTGTTTCATCTTACTCCCACAGAAAGGCTGGTGGGTTTGAACAATCAACCTTATGATTAGTATCCTAATGCTTTAACTATTGTGCCACCAGAGCAATATTATTTTTATGTTATTTTCCACTGTTTTCCTGCCATTTCTAAATTTTCAGAGTAAAACTTTAATGACTTTACTATTATAAAAACATAATGTTTAAAATTAAAAAAAACCCAAAACTCTGTCATATATTCTTTATCAGCCAAACATAGTCTATAATTTCAATTGCCCATAAAAATAGGCATTATTCTTATGCACATAAATGAACACCAACCACTTCTCATAACTTAAGTTTTCTCTGTCTAAAATAAATGTCTAATTTATTAACAAAAATGAGATCACAAATGCCTGCATACAGCACCCATGAGCAAATATCTGATATATGCACAGAGAGGCAAAGAAAATGCCTGAGTCCTTCAAAGTGCTGGTTTCACCAGATTTTCTTTGAGAGGATTCTTATTTAGTTTAGTTGGTGGCTTTTGATAGACATTTTTAACACTCATTTTCAATGGAAAAAATACATATGTGAACAGTGTGCATTATCCAAATGTTTGTGTTACCCAAATGCCCTTGTTCACACATGGTAGCCAAGGCAATTCTATTTGTAAGAGCTGTATAAAATCACAAGTTATTCTTCTACTGGATAGACTTCCTAGCTTTAGGCAACAGAATAAAATTAAGCAGAAAAGCATTTATTGGAATGATATTGGCTTGATCCTAAAATTAATAAGGAGACTGGAGAGTCACATCAGAAGACTGAGGAGGCAAGCAAGAAGTCAAAGACATCTTGCCAAAGGGTAGTGTCCTGGGCAGTCACTGCTAAGAGTGGACACATATGGCTCCAGAATCCTCTGGCACAACCATTCCTGATTACTAGAGGCTTGCTGTTGAATTCTCATCTCATTTATCTTCACAACAAACCTTGGCTTTCCCTATAAGTTTATCACTCATTCCAACTGTAGAATCCTGGAACAGAACATCTGCTGAGCAGAGTCTATGTCATAGTTTGGCGCTATAATTCTTGGGAAGTTGGCAGGAACTCTCCTGTCCTCCTTGGTTTTTTAGTGATCTGGCTCTCATTAATCATAGATTCCTCCAGGCAGGAGAAACAAAATGGGAAAGGTCAACCACATCTGAAGTCATTAGAGAAAAATAATTTTGAAAGAACAAAGTAGTTAGGAATACCAGCTTTCATCAGTTACCTCAAATCTAGAAATAAGTGTCAGGTTTTCTAAAATACTGTTAAGTAAAACATAGCCATTTTCTGTGTTGTGCATAGGCATAGACTTCATTTAGTGTAACTTTAAGACATAGTATTTTTAAATTTTTAAGAATTGATCAGTTAAAAAAAATTACCAATTATGAAGTTTATGTAAAATAAATGTGCATGGTGATGGTGTGTTAAGGTATTGTGGTGCAGTGAATTACTTAGTATGGTTCTTCTAGCCATGGCCTTTCTGACTCTTACCATATGACTGCTTAGAATTATGCAACTGTAAGGTGCTTGTAGCTTACCAAGGGGATTGGATGGCTACTTAATAATATAAATAAGGTACCTGGCACCCTTTTGGGGGTCAGACTGCAAATAAGATATAAGGAACTCTAATGTGGGGATTGGTCAGTTTTACTATTCCTCTAAGCTTAAAATGAGCCCTCCCAGAGGCTGAAAAAGGTTTTCCCACTGCCCTCAAGAGAGAGAAGCTGGGACTGGAGTGGGTCTTTAGACCTGAGATCCCTGTGTTCAGATGATGGCAGAGAGACAACAGCAGCACAGGCAGCAGAACCAAAAGACCGACATGAGACAGAGTGGAGGGCTTACCAGCCCATGGAGTGAGAAAGCTGAGTGCCTTTGTCAGCAAGCTTGATGTCAGGAGTAGGGTGAATCTAGTTGCCCCTATTGGCAGAGCTAAAAGGGCTTTGTAACACTTTCCTAAACAGATCAGAGACCTAGAGGCTAAAGGCCAAACAGAGGGGTGCCCCTGAGCATGACAGAGGGGAGGTGATCCTGACAGAAAATTGGTTCCAGAGTGTTCCTAAACCCGGATTGTAACCTGTTTCTTCATCGATGCACCTCAAAATTGTGAATATTGTCTGTGAGTTTTGTGTGGCCATTGCAATGAATTATTGAACTCAGCAAAGGAGAGTGCTGTGGGAAGGAAGGCTGGTGTCAGAGTTAATAAAAAGTTTGGAGGGTGGCAGAATGTCTGACCTCCATTTCATAGGAACAAGCCTTGGGCTGATGCTCCTGATGGTGATTCTCCTGCCTGCTTGTGAAATTAGAGGAGGACAGAGGACCCAGCTTTTCCTGGGCTCTTTTTGCAGGTATAAAAAGCCCTATTACTAGATTTGAATTGTACAAAAACAATGAAGTTTCATGTAATGAATAATTTTGAATTTTCATTTTATTACTAGGCTTTACTAGGCATTGAAATAAGTATAAATGTATCTATAGTCCATTCAATAAACATTGATCATTAATCCATCCATTCAATAATTAATCACTAAGGACCTATTAGCTGTGAGTACTTATGATTAGTTTTAGGGATGTAGAAATGTTAGAAATAGCTCTACCACATGAAGCTTACATTCTATAGATATATTAAAAAGAAATTCACCATCCAAAGCTATGTAATGCTTCACTAAGGTATAGAGAGATATATTTCATTCAGGAAAGTCTTTCTTTATATTTCAAATAGAAATTATTGTTGTAAACACATATGTAACTATGGTATACAACAGAAGTACAAATAAATAAGTAATTTTACCTGAACATATGAGGATAGTCTTCACAAAGGAAATGACATTTAAACTGAAGGTTAATAAATTAACAGTATTTAACAGGTAGAAAAAAGGAAAAATAATTAGATGCAAAAGTCACATTCTGAGTGAAATATGACATTTATTTTATAGACTGTTATATATAGGGATTGTGAAAAGTCTCTCCTGTCTGGGATACAGGATGTCCATAAGAGATAATACAGAGGAAGGGAGGGAGATAAGCAACCTAAGGCAGGAGGGTAGATACTTAGAAACTACAGGGTGTGAAAGACTTCTTTGAATGCCAAGCAATACAGGACTTTATTCTCTATGACAGGGGTGTGTTTTAAAGCAGGGATTTAAAATGGTCATAATTTGTTTTTATATAGTTCTTCTTACTCCAGTCTTATCTTGAACAATGATCCCAACACATGAAAAACAAAATAAACTCACTGCCATCTAGTCAGTCCTGACTCATAGCAACCCCTCCTTGGGTTTCCAAAGCAGTATCACTACAAAAGTAGATTGCCCAATCTTCCTTCCAAGGAGTGGCTGGTGGGTTTGAACCACCAGCCTTCCGGTTAGCAGTCAAATACCTTAGGAACTACACCACCGGAGCTTCTCAACACATGAAATAACTTTTATTAATGTCATTAGTATCCCCACACTCCCCTTGCTGAGTTCAGTGATCAATTCTCAATCCTCCCCTTATCTACGTGACAGCAATACTTGACATCTGTGGCAACAGAGCCAAAGGTCCCCTCTCAGTCCCTGCCTCCTAGTGCTCATGTGTTTGTACAGCTCGTGTACCCTCAGTAGGAGGAACCTGTGATTTGCTTCTAAATGACAGAATACTCCAAAGATGAGAGGATGCCATTCTAATGATTATGTTGTGTCATGTAAGACTGCCTTAACACACTGAAGCCAAAGGTTTCCTTGCTGGCTTGACTTAACGAGTAGCCATGTTGGAGAAGCTCATAGGACAAGGAAGTGCTGCTGGGACAAGGAAGTGCTGCCAGCAAAAGCCGAATCTATGCCATTTGTTTTTAAGGATTGAATCCTGCCAACAATCTGAATGAGCGTAGAAGTCCACTCTTCCCCAGTTGAGTTTCCAGGAGAGCATGCAACCTGCCAGTTTCTTGTTTGTAGCCTTACAGGATCCAGAAGCAGAAGATGCTGTCCTGGGCTTAGACCTAGAAACTGTGGGATAATGAATGTATTATTTTAAACCACTAAATTTGTGGTAGTTTATTTTATAGCCAAACTAATACAACATAGCTGATCATTCCCACTCTCTTTTTCTGCTCTTTGTTTGACATCCAGAGCACCCCTTCCTCTTGGTCTTCTCTTTCTTCACTAGCTGATGATTCTTTGTCATTGTATTGCTACTGATTCCTCACTCCAAACTATAAATTTTAGCAGACAGTAAGTCTTAGTTCTTAGAATTCTTTTCTCTGTAGAGGTAAGGTGACCTCATCCAACCTCATATATTGACATGAAGCAGGGTCCTGCTTAGGCCACATCTCAAATTTCTGCCTGGGACTCTCCTTGTTTTCTCAAGGTCTCATTCACTGTCACATTCCCAGTGATGCTGTCCCTGACTGCCTTATGCAAAATAATAAGTCTCTTGCTTTATCTCTTTCTCTCATTTTTGTTGTTGTTGTTATTGTTCTCAATAATACTTATCACCTCTAACAGACTATGCATTTACACGATAATTTAGTTATTGACCATCTGGTCCTATTAGAAGATAAATGCAGAGTCTTGATTCTGTTTACTGCTGTGTTTTCAAACCTACACTAATACATGGAATATAATAAGTACACAATGGATGCTTGCTAAATTGACTGTAGGCAGTGGGATCATTTACAATGCTATGATACTAGTTCATTGGAATGACAGGTATTCATGTGCTATCATTTCAGGGGAATGAAGATGAGAAGAATATTAAGAATACAGTCTAATATTTCGTCTCCTTTAAATCTCTCATCTATCATAAGGGAATAACCTTCTATCTCATCTTCTTGGTTTCTGCATCATTTTAATCTTCTCTAACTAGTATGCTGCTTGGAAGGATTTCTAAATTCAGTGCATCAACAATTGTGTATAACATAATGTTTCATTTTCTTAGACTAGTACAGAAAGTCTTCCTTGGCCACTATTTTGTTACAAGTTGAAGCCATTCTGAACCAATCCTTTCCCCTAAATGTGTTGTAGTATTTTATGTTGCTTTCCACACATGCCTCTCAAATGAGCACTGCAGGGCCTCCAATACTTTGTACTCTTTTCATTCAATAGGTACTGAAATGTGCCATTTAGAAGAAACCTTTGGTCTCCTTCCTTTTGCATAGCCCTGAATACAGTGCCTTTGTGCTCCTGTAGCCTGTGAGCACTTCTGGCAGAGGCCCTGTAGTCACCATGGGGTTGATTGATTTATAGATCTGCCTAACTTAAGCACATGTATCACTTGTATTCACCTCTCTGTCCTCCTAACTCAGGCCTAAAATAGCATTCTATAAATATCAAATGAATCCTCCAGTTAAGAGGGGACAGTAAGGGACACAAGGAAGTCTGAGAGAGGAAACTGAGAGAGGGGGGAGAATTAGTTGAAATTGTGTGGAAGTTATAGAATGATCTTCTTAGATGCTGTAGATTAAAAAGCAAAAGGAAGTTAAAATAGCTCATAGGAGTCCTGATCTTGGCAGAATGGACATCAGAGAAAGATGTCAGGTAACAACAGTGGTGGGATTTATGTTTGGCGAGATTATTTATCGAAAATTTCAAAGAGAAGAAACTACTTCTGTGATTGGAACACCCATAAATTAGTTATTGCATTTTGGAATTAAAAGATAGTGATTTTAAGAAAGTTTTTAAAAAGTTTTTAAACTAGACATTAAAATACTTTCTTTTGTTATGAGCAATAGTGCTGCACTCAACCACATGCACAAAAGCAAACAAACATTATAGCAATAAAAAATTTTATAAAAATAGTCATTCTAAAATTGACACGTTATTTAGATCATCACTGATTTTTATATTTTTCAATGGTACATTCTTGTACTTTAAGAGAATTTATGGTGTATCCCACTAAATCACAGTTGTTTTAGGTGCCATGAAATCAGCTCTGACTCATAGGGAGTCTATGTACAACAGAAGGAAACACTGCCCATTCCTTCACCATCCACACAATCTTTGCTCTACTTGAACCCATCATTGTAGCCACTGTGTTAATCTGTCTTTTGAAGGTCTTCCCCTTTTTCACAGACCCTTTCCTTTACCAAGCATGGTATCCTTCTCCAGGGAATATTCTCTTCTGACAACATGACCAAAATGGGTGAGACAAAGTCTGTCCATCCTCACTTCCAAGATGCATTCTAGCTGCACTTCCTCCAGGACAGATTTGTTCATTCTTCTGGCAGTCCATTGTGTTTTCAGTATTCTTCACCAGCACCACAATTCAAAGGTATCAACTCTTCTTAGGTTTTCTTTATTCATTTTCCAGCTTTCACATGCATATGAGGCAATGGAAAATACCATGGCTTAGGTTAGACACACTTAAGTCTTCCAAGTGACATCTTGGATTCTTAAAACTTTAAAAAGGTCTTTTGGAACAGATTTGCCAAGGGTAATATGACATCTGATTTCCTAGCTGCTGCTTCTTTGGGTGATGATTGTGTATCCGAGTAAAATAAAATCCCTGACAATTTCAATCTTTTCTCCATTTATTATGATGTTGCTTATTGGTATAGTTGGGAAGATTTTGTTTTCTTTATGTTGAGATGTAATCTATACTGAAGACTATAGTCTTTAACCTTTATCAGTAAGTTTCAAGTCTTCTTCACTCTCAACAAGCAAGGTTGTGTTGTCTGTATATTGCAGGGTGTCAATTAATCTTCCTCTGATCTTGATGCCATGTTCTTCTTCATGTAGTTCAGCTTCTTGGATTATTTGCTAATGATACAGATTGAATATATATGGTAAAAAGATATAACCCTGACACACACTCTTCCTGATTTTATATCATTCAGTATCTCCTTGTTCTGTTCAAATGACAGCCTCTTGGCCTATTTTTAGGTTCCCCATGAGAAAAATTAAGTGTTCTGGTGTTCCAGTATGATAATAAAATAAATACCTGAGAGGTAAACATGATAGTTCTCATTGTATAAATAGAGATATTTTCAGCACCCATGGTGGAGAGATTTCAGCAGAACTTCCAGACTAAGACAGACTGGGAAGAAGAATGGGGTCATGTACTTTTGAAAGAATTGACTACTGAAAACCTTATGAGTAGCAGTGAAACAATATCTGGATTACTAGAAAACAATGTGCATTAGATATTAATAAAGCCATTTCATAGAATAGCAGTAGTAATTAGGACTCTGTTGTGTATATTTATTGCAGACACTTGTATGATACAGAAGAAGTCAAAGTGGAAGTAAATGGTTTTTGGTGTGGTGAAAAACATTTAACTTGCAGAGCACACCTGCCATGTGCAAGAACTCATATGGTGACTGTAGTAGTTCAGTTTGTGTGTCAAAGTTGGCTGGGCCTGGTTGAGGGGCTGGGCAGCTGGATGTAGTATTCTCCCTGATGAGACAGGTAATCAGCTCCATGGTGAAATCTACTGTGAGCAGCTGAGTAGCTGTTTTAGGGATGTGGTCTACTTCCTGTATATAAGGAGAAGAATTGGGAAACAGTCTCTAGCTTATGGCACATTTGCACCCTGCATGTAGCAGTGTCATTGTTCAGCAGTCTGCCATGTTCTGCTGACCTTGGGACTTTCAATGGACTTGAATTAATGCCCTGCTGTGTGGTTTGGAGCTCTGGTAATGTAGTGCCTAAGACATTGACTGCTAACCAGAAAAGGCTGGTGGTTCAAACCCACTAGCCACTCCTCAGAAGGAATGTTGGGCAATCTACTTCCATAGTGAAACCATCTCAGAAACCCAAGGAGGGGTTGCTATGAGTGAGTTCTGACTCCAGGGCACATAACAACAACAACAACAACGTGTGGTTTGGTAACATTAGGACTGTGCCATTTTATTTGTCAACCTTGGGCTTGTTAGCCTCAGCAGTCAGTAGCTAGCTGCCTGAGTGAAGAGAAACTTCTAGCTTCAGTGGACCAGGAGCAAGAAGAAGAGCTGAATCCCACGATTGAGGGTCTTTGACCCAGCCCCTAGAGCCTGGCATTTTGAACTTGAACTTAAAGCCTCCCTAAATGTAAGAGAATAAACTCCTGTTTTTTCAAGCCATCCTATTTGTGGTATATTCTTGTCAGAGTGGCACTAGGTAACCAGAAAAGTGACTTAACATGACATACAAGCAAATGTTTTAAAAATCTAGATTATTACATGGGAAATGTTGTTGTTGTTGTTATGTGCCATCGAGTCAGACCCAACTCATAACGACCCTTTATTGGGTTGCCGAGTCTGTATCATTATGGAAGTAATTGCCCAATCTTCCTTCCAAGGAGTGGCAATGTAAAGACCTGAAATACTTTTTCAGTATTTTGCTGATTTGTTTTGTTCTGTTTTGCTTAACTGAAGTGCACAATTTAGCTAAGAGTATTTTATAGATAGATATGTGATTTACACAACTCTGGTCCGTGCTAGATTATTCTATCACCCAATAGTAAAATGAAAGAAGAGAAGAATATATTGCTTAAAATTACAATCAATAATACAATGTTTTTATCTCTGTAACAAATACTCTTGTAAAGTGGAAGTACATATTAAACATTAAAACAAACCTATATATGATTATGTATTTTTTTCTTTATATTTGTTGTTGTTATTAGGTGTCATTGAATTGTTTCTGGCTCATATTGACCCTATATGACAAACACGAGCTGTCCCATAGGTTTTCTAAGATTTAATTTTTACAAGAACAGATTGCCAGGTCTTTTTTCCACAGAGCCCTGGGTGTGCTCAAACTGACAAATTTTGTGCCACCTGGACTCCTTTCTTTATAATTACCTATGCTTTAATTTTACAAAGGCATGTTTCAGTAATTAATTATGCTAATGTTGTATCACTAATTTTAATAGGTAATTGTGTGTATTGATTCAACAAGTCAAATCCTATAAAACTTTACAAGATAGAGTAAAACACAATACAATGTTGGCATATCATAAATTTACAGGTAATTAGTTCAGTATTTTTTTTGTAATGTATTTTATTAAAATATAATTTGTGTACAGTGAAATACAGAACATTAAAGTGACTGGGTCAATGCAGTTTTTTTTTTACAATGTCCCCCCACCCACCCCTGGTAACCAACAAAAAAATATTTCCTTCCAAATATAAACCTTTCCTTGACTTTTTACAATAATGAACTAATACTATATTTGTCCTTCTGTGAATGATTTATTTCACTCAGCATAATGTCCTCCAAGTTCATCCATGTTATGTGTGGTTTTGCCGATTCTACATTATTATTTAGGGTTGCATAGTATCCCATTGTGTGTATGTATCATAGTTTGGTTATCCATTCTTCTGTTGATGGGCACCTAGGTTGTTTCCATCCTTTTGCTTTTGCAAATAGTGCTGCAAAGAACATGGGTGTGTATATATCTGTTCTTTTCCTGGGTCTCACTTCTTTAGGATGTTGTTGTTGTTGTTGTTATGTGCCGTCGAGTCAGACCTGATTCATAGCGACCCCTCCTTGGGTTTCTGAGGCAGTATCATTACGGAAGTAGATTGCCCCATCTTCCTTCCGAGGAGTGGCTGGTGGGTTTGAACTGTCAGTCTTCTGGTTAGCAGTCAAATGCCTTAGGCACTAAGCTACCAGAGTTCCCTCCCAAAGAAAGGACCCATTGCCTTTGAGTCAGATCCTACTCATAATGACCCCTCCTTGGGTTTCCGAGGCAGTATCACTATGGAAGTAGATTGCCCAACCTTCCTTCCAAGAAGTGGCTGGTGGGTTTAAACTGACAACCTTCTGGTTAGCAGTCACATGCCTTAGGCACTACACCAATGAGATTGATGGGTCAAATGGTATTTCTAATTCTAGCTTTTTAAGGAAGTGCCACACTGTTTTCTTCAGTGGTTGTATCATTTGACAGTCCCAATAGCATTGTATGAGAGTTCCAATCTCTCCACATCCTCACCAGCATTTTTTATTTTCTGTCTTGTTGAACTTTGCCATTATTGCTGGGGTGAGATGGTATCACACTATTGGTTTGATTTGCCTCTCCCTGATGGCTATGTCCATGGACCTCTCTTCATGTATTTGATGGCTGCCAGGATATCCTATTTGGGGAAGTGTCTATTCATGTCTTCTCCCCATTTTTTAACTGGATTGTTAATCCTTTTGTTGTTGAGGTTTTGTAGTTTTCTATGAATTTTAAAGATAAGTCACTTGTCAGATATGTAATTATAAACAAGTACGAATCTGTTGCTGTCATTTTGTTATGTGTGTTTTCATAGTGTTGCCTTCCTAGTCCCATATCATTTTCTGTGCTGAGCTTGTTTTATTTATGATCATGTTATCACTTCCTTCATTGCTATTGTTTTAGTATTTGCAAATATTTTGTGCTCATCTTCTTTTTATTTTGATGTGAAGGTTTATCACTTTTCTTTGAGGTTACCCTGTGATTTATAATTTTCTTCCCAACTTTAGAACCATCCATTCTATTTTGTAGTTGTCTTGACCTCCCTACTATTCAGAAGTTCTTTAACTACACAATTTTTCCCCCTTTTTGGTTTGTAGTTGTCTTCCTTTGTCAATTGATGTCTCTGGTTCCCTGTTTATAATCTTGTAGACTTATTTACTTTGGATACTTCAATAACTGGGTTGGTTTCTGAGTTATGTCATCATGTATGTTAATGGTCAGTTGTTGTTTGCTGTTGTTTCTCTATCCAATGGACTCCCTTTAGCATCTCTTGTAAGGTTGAGCTGCTTTTAACAAATTCTCTTAATTTCTACTTATCTGGAAATGTCCTAATATCACCATCATATTAGATGGACAATTGGTAGCATAGGGCCTAAGGCACTTGAATGCTAACCAGAAGGCTGGCAGTTCAAACTTATCAGCCAATCCTTGGAAGAAAGGTTGGGCAATCTACTTTCATAGTGATACCTCTTCAGAAACCCAAGGAGGGGTCACTATGAGTTGGGTTCAACTAGACAGCAAATAACTACAACAACAACATATAATTCTTGGTTGGCAATTTTTCTCTTTCAGAGTTTTATTTATACCATTCCATTGTCTTCTCACCTCCATGATTTCTGCCTAGAAATCTGAGCTCAGTCTTATTGGTTGCCCCTTGTAAGTAACTTCATTTTTCCTGCTGTCAGTATTCTTTCTTTGTCTTTGGTTTTGATGAGTTTGCAGGTGATATATCTTGGTGAATTCCTTTTGGGGTCTATCCTGTTTGGGGTTCATTGGACTTCCTGAATGCATATATTCTCATCTTTCATCATATCAGGGAAGTTTTCTTCCAAAAAATCTTCAATAATTTTTTCTGTGGTTTTGTTTGTCTCTTCCTGTTCTGGAATTCTGATTACAGGTTGGCTATTCCTTTTGATGGTATCCCACATACACCTTAGGCTTTCTTCATTTTGTTTTGATCTTTTTTTTCTGATTTATCCCTTTCCAAAGAAGTATTGAGATATTTGTCTTCAATCTCACTAATTCTGTCTCCCATTGATTCCATTCTGCTCCTTTACCCATTCATTGTGTTGTCTATTTCTGAAAATTTAGTATTAATCTTCTGGATTTCTGTCTGTAGGTTTTGCATCATTTCTATTTTTTCATTTATTTTGTTATTTTGTTCTTGCACTGTCTCTCAAAATTGTTCTAGGGTTTTCTCTGTGTTTTCCTCAATGTTGTCAGTGTTTTCCTTGATTTTCTCTCAATTCACTGAAGTACCTAAATATAATTCTTTTGAATTCCTTATTAGGGTGTTCCAATGCTGCTTCTTCCTTGGGGAAGTGTTTTGGTCCCTTGTTTCTCCTGCATTATCTTGCTTCTTTGTTTGGACTGTGATTCTTTATTGTCTCCAAGGCACTGTGACATTTTTGTATTTATATTAAATTGGTGTTTGTATATTGGAGTGACTTGCCCACCATTTTTGTTTTCTTTATTTTGTTTTTATGTTATCTACATAAGCAGGATACTGTGCTGTGCTCCTCTATTTGCTAGTTGGCAGAACTTACATATTCACCACCTGTCTCCTTTCCCCATTGTCTGCCTCCCATATGTCCCTGTCATCCTTGGGAAATGGAGCCTATTCTTAGGTCCCTGGAATCCAAATGAAAATGCTGTCACTTTAAAATCCAAAATGACCACCTCTTGTAAACATTCAAAATGGCTGCACCCTCAATCACTTTAAATATCTAAAATGGTCACCACCTGTAACATTCCAAATGGCTGTGCCCTCAGTTACATTAAATATCTTAAATGGCTGCAGTTTGTAAACAATCAAAGTGGCTGTGCCCTTCAGACAGCCGAAAGTCCATGGCTCAGGTTGCCTCCCTACTTGATATTTGCCTTCCTAGTCATAGGCCACTGGCACAGTCAACCCTGCACACAGCCCTTGGTGACCAGGGCTGATCTTTAGATCAATTCTCAGGTTCCAACACCAGTTGGAAATATTCAGGCTGTTGGTCCCATAGAGCAGCTGATAGTCCACTGCTCTAATTGTCTCTGTACTCTGTTTTTGTTCAGGTTTTTCCATTAGTTGGTGCCTAATCCATTTCTGTATACTTTCTTTCAAAGCTCAGGGCTTCAGGATTATCTTCTGTATCTCTGTCAAGTAGTTTCTCTTTTCTTTGTTGAAGATGGTCTGTGTAGCTTGTCTGTCTATTCCCCATCTTACTGGAAGTAGTTCAATAGATTTTTTTTTAAGTTGTTGATTAAATATTTCTGTTTGAAACACAACATAGTTACTGGTAAATATACAAGGTAAAGCTTGATGAATTTTCATAAAGACTAACCAAGACCTACATCAAGAAACAAAGTATTACCCTATCCTAGAAAGCTCCATACACTCTTCCTGTCAATACTTGCTCACAAAGTATCCCCTTTTAAACTTTACATAAATGGAATTAAATAGCATGAACATTAGGGATCTGCAGTAATTTTAATATGATGTAAATAATAAACTCCATAAATAAATTGAAAAAAAAAAAGGCCTGAGGACTATACAAAGTTTAATGAGAAAATGTCATTTACTTGTTAGCAGACACCTGAAATACAATAAAATAGTAAATATCTGATAGATATCTACTGCTCACTTACCAACTATCTCATCATCTGGTATTCAACATTTACAATAGTAAAATATCTTCTATATGACCATTTTGTGTATTGATGAGTAGGCAGGCATGGCAGCAAGGGCTGGAGAGTTTCCTCTCCCTTTATTCTCCAGAGCCTCTTGGAAACTAGGTCACTCTGCCCCATTCCTTCTGTTCCCTCCTGTCAGCAGAGGCTATGCATCTATTTGCCATGCAGAGCTGGCTTTCTCTGTGGCCATAGCCTCTGAACACACATTCAGGGTGCATCAATCCAGTGGGTGTCTGATCTGGGTTTCCAACTCCTGTGTGTCATGAAGTCCTGCAGCTCAAAATTGCTGTGTGGTGGGAATTAAAGGGATATTGGGGAGGGTGTTTGGATGAAATGTGTGCAAGTTTAATGGCATACCAAAGTGAGCTGTACTGAGCCTGAATCTTCTATGCCCTTGCAGGAAACCCTCAGCCTAAATGACTCACCAACCTCAGAGAGCAGAACATGATCCAGGATCATGGATACAGGTCTTGCAGGAGTAGGAGTGTAGCTTTGGAGGTGGGTCCATGAGGGAATGTCTGGCTCAGCACAAGAGGAAAATTAAGTGCTTAAGCTGTAGGCCCTCCAGACACACAGCGTGGCTTTAACCAGCTATGTTTCCTCAAAGCCTCCTTCTCCACAGAACAATAATCCATAACCTGGAGTTGTCACAGTGATGAGTACACATCAGTAAATCTTAGCTGTTATTGCTATGGTCATATTTTCAAAAAAGAAAAAAAAAATCAGACAAATGGATGAAGCTGCAAATACAACAACAACAAAAATAGCCTACATTTTCTTGTAACACTTATTTTCACATAACCACCTGGTCTTTAAGGAGCTGACGAAGTCATGCTTAAAGCATTTGGATACTAACCAAAAGGTTGCCAGCCACTCCATGGAAGAAAGATGGGGCAGTCTACTCCTGTAAATATTTATAGCCTTGTAAATGTTATGAGGCAGTTTTATTCTGCCATATAAAGTTGAAATTGACTTGATGACAGTGAATTTGTTTTGGTTTCGTACCTGGTCTTTGATACTTAACCATGTTGATAAGTGAGGAGTGGATTGTACTAAATGTACTAATGTACTAATAGTAACTGTGAATAAATATCTCTGATTGTAAACAAACAAGTAAAATTATTGTCAATTCAAATAATGACAAATATCTACAAAAAATGTGTTTTTTTAATTGAGTTATCTACTTATTTATTGTCATATAATGAAATGGTATTATTATTATTTTTTAAATTGTGATTTGGGTGAAGGTTTACAGAGCAAATTCACTTTCCATACAGCAGTTCAAACACACTATGTCTCATCACATTGACTACAATTTAAATGCAACAACTTCCCTCCCACTTCCTCCCCATAGTTACCTCTTCTCTGTGTCCATCCCTCCATGCACTCCTCTCCCTTGATCTGTCTCCCTGTGCATAAACAGCCCTTCTTTCTCCCATGATTGTTCTTTCCAAGGAGTGTATTTACCTCAGGGAAATGTTCAACTCATGGGCCTGTCTTTTATTTGCCTGGAAGCCACTGGTGTAGGTTCAATTCCAGACCTGAAGGGGA
This sequence comes from Orycteropus afer afer, assembly GCF_000298275.1. Classification (NCBI taxonomy): domain Eukaryota; kingdom Metazoa; phylum Chordata; class Mammalia; order Tubulidentata; family Orycteropodidae; genus Orycteropus; species Orycteropus afer. The sequence goes on along the minus strand of NW_006921920.1, from coordinate 1,418,121 downwards.
ACTAGAGTCCATAGTCTCAGTGGTTCTACCAGGCTCTATCAGACAAGCAAATCTGATCCCCACCCCCTTTTTTTCCCAGATGATTTTGAGTTTTGTTCCACATTGTTCTCACTCTCTATCCAGGATCTCTTACATAGATCCTCCTCCAAGTGGTTGACAGTGGTAACCAGGCACCATCTAGTTCTTCTGTTCTCACAGTCATATAGGCTGCAGATTGCATGATGTACTAGTCACTAGGACTAATTGTTTTCATGAATCTTTGGATTTCTTCATTCTTCTTTGCTCTGGATAAGGATAGACCCATCGTTGCATCTAGATGGCTGCTTTCAATATTTAAGGATGCTGGTTGCTACTTGCCAAAGTAGGAAGTGGAGCAATGTTTTGTGTAATATATTATTCCAATTGGGCTTGATGTCCCCTGCAACTATGGTCCCAAGCCCACGGGTTCAACTACTCACTCTCTCTGGGTAGCTGGCTGTGACCAAGAAGTGACTACAACCTTGTCCCTTGTGAGCTCTACTATACACCTGGGAATTCTTACAGAACATACAAACACACTTGTAGAAACATTGTCTGCCAACCCTATACATGATCTTGGGTACATTCCCTGCTGCATTGACATATCTAATAATTCAGCCTGTCCACCCATCTATCCACCCATATACCCGTGTTTGCCTTCACTGACAACGTAATACTGTATGTGCAAAAGGGTTCGTCTTTGTTGTCCGTACCTCCCATGTACCACTTTGTTTACCTCTTCCTCAATGCCATCATGTTGATCACTAACATTTTGTACCTTGCCCTTCTCTTCACCGAAATTAATACTTATCTCTACCTATCTAACAGTGTTCCCACTCCTCCCCTCCCCTGCCCTCCCAACCCTGAGAACCAGCAAAGAAATTTCCCTTCCATATATAAACTGTTCCTTGACTTTTACAATAATGGACTAATACAATATTTGTCCTTCTGTGATTGATTTATTTCACTCAGCATAATTTCCTAAAAGTTCATCCACATTATGTAGTGTTTTACAGATTCTAGGTTATTCATTATGGTTGCATAGTATTCCATTTTGTGTATGTACCATAGTTTGTTTATCCATTCCTCAGTTGATGGACACCTAGGTTGTTTCCAACATTTTGCTATTGTAAACAGTCCTCTGATGAACATGGGTGTGCATATGTCTGTTCTTGACGTAGCTTTCACTTCTTTAGGATATATTCTTAGTAATGGAATGGCTGGGTCAAATGATATTTCTATTTCCAACTAATTTCTCTTCTGCTGTTTGTGTATTTTGGGTTATTTTCGATAGTGTATTTATGTCATGTGTTGTTGTTGTTGTTGTTATTTGTTGTGGAGTCGGCCCCGACTCATAGCGACCCCTCCTTGGGTTTCCGAGGCAATATCACTACGGAAGTGGGATTGCCCAACCTTCCTTCTGAGGAGTGGCTGGTGGGTTTGAACCGCCAGCCTTCTGGTTAGGCGTAAAGTGCCTTAGGCACTATGCTACCAGAGCTCCTATGCCATGTATTAGGGCTCCTAAATTTGCCCCTAGTTTTTCCTTGAGGAACTTTATAGTTTTAGATTCCACATTTAAGTCTTTGATCCATTTGGAGTGAGTTTTTGTGTATGGCATGAGGTACAGATCTTTTTTCATTTTTCTGCAAATGGATCTCCAGTTTTGCCAGAACCACTTATTAAACAAGCATTCTCTTCCCTATTTAATGGATTTAGACCATTTGTCAATGATCAACTGACCATAGGTTGATGAATCTATTTCTGGGTTCTCAATTCTATCCCTTTGGTGTATGTCTATCATTGTACTAATACGAGGCAGTTTTGACTACTGTGGCTATATAGTAGGTTTTGAGATCTGGCAGTGTGAGACCTCCTACTTTGTTCTTCTTCTTCAGTAGTGCTTTGCTTATCAGGGGTCTCCTTCCTGAAATGATATTTAAGAATTTTTATATTTTTTACTGAGAATAATATTAAAATATTGATGCACATGGGATAAAATAAATATTTAATTCATAGATCTCTGAGAACAATGTCTTACTAAAGGGGTGGAATAATTATGAATTAGATCACATCACTTGTGATCTTGTTTCTTGTTGACAAGGGAGGGCTTTAAAAGTGCTTAGTGTTTCAAACTAAAGACTGTGGAGCTAGTTCTTACAGAGTTCACAAAAACCAAACCAAAACCAAATGCACTGCCATCGAGTCTGATCTGACTCATAGCTACCCCTCCCTGGGTTTCCCAGGCAGTATCACTATGAAAGTAAATTGCCCAACCTTCATTCCGAGGAGTGGCTGATGGATTTGAACCACCAGTCTTCTGGTTAGCAGTCAAATGCTTAGGCACTATGCCACCAGAGCTCACAGAAAACAGTCAACTCAAAAGCAGAGCTATGCTATAGTTACACTTTCTAGTTATTTGACCTGTTTTACATTTACTTTTGCATTCTTTGAAACAATAATTGTATTAATAACTTGGATCATTTTAATCTTTTTTCCAAAGTGAATTATTTTGGTTCTCTATTGCTGCTGTAACACACTACCACAAATGGACGGCTTTAACAAACAGGGATTTATTCTCTTACAGTTTGGGAGGCTGGAAGTCAGAGTTCAACGTACCAGCTTTAGGGACTAGGTAAAGGCCCCTCAACCTGACTTCAGCTCTGCACCCACTGGATCTGGAGGTGTCTCTTAACACAGGCAGCTGCTTGCTACTGAGGCTGACAAACCCAAGGTCAACAAATAAAATGGCATAGTTCCAAGATTATCAAGCAACATAGGCCACTAGTTCAAGTCCAGAAACAGTCTAAAGATTGGCAGACAACATGACAGAACATTGAGATGAAGGCTAGGCCAAATTCAGGATCCAGATGTGTCAAAAAATTAAGACCTTTCTCAATGCATCTTCTTATACACTGGAAGCAGACCATATCCTTAAGGAAGCTACTCAGCTGCTCACATTAGATTTCACCATAGAGCTGATTACCAGTTTCATCATGGGGAATAACTACATCCAGCTACTCAGCCACTCAAAACCAGGCACAGCCAAGTTGAAACATAACCTTAACTACTGCATGAATCTTTCTAGCTATGCTCTGAATCCTAATTCTTGGACCAATTATCCAATTATTATCTCAAGTATTTAATTATTATCTTACTTTGTTTTAACTTTAATGTCCTTTAACTATTTTTTCTCTTTAAGGACACACACATTCCTTGATTTCTCTCATTTTTAAAAATTGAGAAAGAAATGCACTTCATGATCCATATATTCTTCCTAAATATTATTCCATCTCTCCTTCCAGTCACAGATAATATAATTGAAAATGTTGAATACACTAACTGATTACATTTTCCCCAAAATTCCACTTCTACCCTCTCCATAGATGTTGACCATTTCCAGGGTTCTGTTCTCCATGCTCTCTTCTAGAACAACAAGAGCTGCACTTATAATTTAATCCTCCCTTCTGAGCCCCAAATATGTTTCAACTGCCTAATTATTTGATCAATCAATATGCAAGTAAATAACCAAACTTAAGATTGCAAAAAATAAGCATATTATCAGCAATTTCAAATACAGATTTTGCCTGCCTAAGTGAATGCTGCAACCACCTATCTAATGCTCAAAGTCTGAAATATCAAGTCATCTTCTTAACTCCTCTAAAACTCTCCATGTCTTTTCAGTGTATCTTGATTATATTTATTTCTAGTCAATATTTCTGCCACAAACCCTCATCACTTCTTTCTGAACTACAATAATAACTCCCTAATTTGTCTTTCTGCCTTTGTCTTCATTCTGTTACTCCACATGGTAGGGAAAATGATTTTATAAAATGCCAATTTAAATATGTCCTTCCACAATAACATTTCCTAAATTGTCTTATATAACTTTTAGAATAACTGTAAAACATCTTTTTTGGCCTAAGCCCTACTAAAAATATTGGTTGAATTTTCTCCTCTATCCTGAGAAAACTTGTTACCTCTAGTCATACAAAGGCTTGTATTTTTCAGGACATTTCACATCCTCACTGTGTATCTTTGCTCTAGGTTCAAATGAGTTGATTTATGTACTCTATGTATTCTCATTAACTCAAGATCCTCATCTTTTCTGAATAGCTTAACCCACCACCTTCAGCATAGGTCAAGCTTAATATATTTTGTACAGTTTACTGAAACTTTCAAAAACATCCATATGTGATATATTGGCCTTAAGTAATTCTCATTCAACAATATAGGCTACCAGTAGCCCCACAACTTACAATAAATTTGAGTTATAATGAACTACATTTATAATTGTTGATCGTTTCTTTCTTTATTTTATTTTTTAAACATCTTATCATTAGTATAACATCCTGGGAGAAGTTACAGGAAAATGAATGAAGGGGATGTAGGAAAAAATGTTGAGTCATGTGAACACATTTTAAGCATTTGATCCAGATAATATGATGGGAGAGATCAGTTGGAAATCACTCATATGACAAGAATGCTCAATTTAGAATTTGATATTGCTGACACGGAATAACTCATAGATCATGAGGAAGGAGGATTGACAGATCAGGGCTTAATGGATTTTGTAGAGGAAAAGAAATGTTGAAGAAGAAATAAGTAACAAAGAAGAGGAAAGAGAGAAATAATTTTACAGTGAAAAGACCAGCTGGAAATTTTCTCAGCTAAATCACAGATTTCAGTTGCTTGATAACATGGACCCAAATGCTGATCACTTTCCTAAAGCACATAGGCAAATTCAGGAAGCAGTGAGATGTTACCACAAAATATATTATGATAGTTGGAGCTGTGTGTCAACTTGGATGGACCACAATTCTGTGTGGTTTAAGCAACTGTGATGTGGGTTGTTCCAATGATGGGATAAGATTTATATGTTTTAAGCAGCCAATCCATTGAAAGGGAGTTTCCCTAGAGGTGTAGCCTGCTTCTAGTATATTTATGGACATCCTGGGAAAAGAGACACTCTTCTGTGGATTCTGTTGTGCTGCCTACAAGTGTCCGTGAGTAAACAGTCCACCATTCGGCCTGGAGATCTTCGATTTGTCATTCTTTGGAGTCATCAGCCAGTATACTGCCTCCCAACCTTGAGCTCCTCAGCTTCTGCAGCTGGGTGAGTCAGGAAAAGCCTCCATCTTGATGTTTGATCCAAGAACTTTGGACTTGCCAGCTTCTGTATGTGTGTGAGCCATTTTCCTAAGATAAATTTCTCTTTCTCTCTCTGTACAAGCTTTACTGGTTTTGTTTCTCTAGAGAACCCAGTCTAACGCATATGGTACTGAGAGAGTGGGGTGCTGGTCTGACAGATGTCTAAAATGTGGAAACAGGCATGGAGTGTGTCCTTGACCTGAGACCCTAGCATATAGCATGACAGATGGCAGGAGCAGAGCAAGAGAGTGGCATGAGAGATGGCAGGAACAGAGCCAAGGGAACCAGCATTAGAAAGCGACAGCCTTACCAGCCCATGGAGCAGAAAGCTTGATGCCTTGGGGTAAGTGGCTTCAGGCATTACTTGGTAGAAGAGACCTGCTTGAAATGGAGTAGCAGGTTGGCCGGCCCACAGAGCAAGAAAGCTAAATGTCCTTTGGGAAAAGAAGATTCCTGGCAGACTGGGTTTCCCTGGGGCATTAATCAGCAGAAGTGGAGACCAAGGAAATGGAAGCAGAGCTGCCTCAGCTTGAAAGGGTAGGATCATGGCCTTTGGGAGTGGGGAACGATCACAGCTCCCTAGGTTTCAACTTGGTTCTGGAGTATGGGGCTGTTCGTTCATGTGAGCCAGTGGGATGGAGACATAGCTGCTGCCCAAGAGTGAGGGGGCGGGGGTGCCATGCCCAAGAGGGAGAGGAACGGACTGCCAGGGCAAGGGGGAGAGGTCACCACTTACAGGAACTAGGGGACTGGAGCCACCCAGTTGAGGAGATTTGTACAGATCCCACCCAATGAAGATCTGTGCAGATGCCAAGTTGACAAGGGTAGAATTGTGGTAGTTATGTTTGTATGTCAAGTTGACTGGGCCTGGTTGAGTGGCTGGGCAGCTGGTGGTAGTTATTCCCCATGATGGGACTGGTAATGAACCCCATGGTGGAATCTACTATGAGCAGCTGAGTAGCTGCCTTGGGGATGTGGTCTGCTTCCTGTATATAAGGAGAAGTCTTGGGAATGGTCTCTACTCTACGGCACCCTTGGACCTACATGTAGCCGTGTCATTGTTCAGCACTCTGCCATGCTCTGCCAACCTTGGGACTTCCAATGGACTTGAATTAATGACCTGCCATGTGGTTTGGTAACATCACAACTGTGCTATTTTATTTGTCATCCTTGGTCTTCTCATTCTCAGCAGCCAGCACCTGTCTGAATGAAGAAACACTTCTAGCTTCAGTGGACTGGGAGCTGGAGGCAGAGCTGAATACAAAGGTTGTGGGGCTTTCACCCAGCCCCTAGAGCCTGTCACTTTGAACTTGGACTTAAAGCCTCCAAATTGTAAGAATAAATGCCTGTTTGTTACGGCCATCCCATTTGTGGTGTATTCCTCTCAGAACAGCACTAGGTAACCAGAACATATATGAAGAAAAAAAGAAATTGACCATAATGACATCGTTAACTTTTTGACTAACAGCAACATTCCCATTAATAGGGATAATCCACATTATTCAGAACCTTCTACAAGGGGAGTTATGACTCCTTTTGACAAAATTTCAGTATCATCCAATTCTTCTTCATCATTGGAGTATATTTTTATTATTTGTGTATTTTTATGTATGTATGTATGTATGCATGTCTTAGGAGCCCTGGTAGCATAGTGCCTAAGGCACTTGACTGCTAACCAGAAGGCTGGTGGTTCAAACCTACCAGCCACTCTTCAGAAGGAAGGTTGGGCAATCTACTTCTGTAGTGATACTGCCTTGGAAACCCAAGGAGGGGTCGTTATGAGTCGGGTCTTACTCAACGACACATAACAACAAAAACAACATGCATGTCTTAAAATGTATATATAAGTTTATATATAATGTTTCCAACACCCAAAGACAAATAAAGATCATATTTATAAAGATACTGAGAATGAAAGAATACAGGAATAATGAAAACTAAAAAAAATATAATAATAAATGAAGTATTTCACTATGTCAGAAATGACTTACTATGGAGTCATCAGAACAGAACCCCCTAGTAAGTCTGAAGCATCACTTCCTCAAGAACAGTGTTGCTATGTATCCTAGTTTGGTACAGCTGTTAGATTTCTCAGCTTCCATAACTTCCTCTGTTTATTATATCAAAGCACCTTTTATATGATATTCTTTTTTGTGAAATATAAAAGGTATATAGAAAGCAGTCAATGCATAAAGAACAAATCAAAGATTGTGTTTCCAATTGTGCATCTGAGGTCTATAAATATGATAATAATTATGATGATGATAATAATGTTGATGATTAAAGTATACATGGTGACCCAGGATAAGTAAGTCACTATTAAAGAAGAACAAAGTAGGAGGCTTCACATTCCCCAATTTCAAAACTTACTATATAGCCGTGGTACAGTTGACATTTGACAAAGGGTCAAAACTCACTAAATGGGGCAGATATAATCTCTTTGATAAATTCTCTGGCAAAACTGGATATTCATTTGCATAAAAATGAAACAGGACTAATGTCTCCCACCATATACAAAAACAAACTCAAGCTGGATCAAAGACATGAACAGAAAACTTAAAATCATAAATACTATCAAAGAAAACATAGAGACCAACAGAAAAGCCTTAGTTTAGGGTATAAATACACTACTGAAAATAACTAAAAATACACAAACACCAGAAGACAAAAATAGACGACTAGCACCTCTTAAACATTACACACTTAGACAAACATTAAAGATTTCACCAAAAGGGTAAAAAGAGAACTTGTACTGGTAATAATATTAGGCAATGACATATAGGATAAGGGGCTAACCGCTAAAAGTTAAAGAAAACTTCAACAACAACAACAACAACAACAAAAAAGACAAATAATCCAATTAAAAAATGGTCAGACGATATGAACAGAGACTTCACCAAAGAAGACATCCAGGCAGTTCACAAGCACATGAAGAAATGCTCACAATCATTAGTAATTGGAGAGATTCAAATCAAAACAACAGTGAGATATCATCTAACTTCAGCACTAATAGTAGTGTTCAAAAGAGCAGAAAACAACAAATGGTAGAGAGGGTGTAGGGAGCCTGGGACCCTCATATATCACTGGTGGAATTGTAAAATGGGACAACCTGTAGAAAACGTGCTTCCTTGAAAAACTGTATGTTGCTTCCTTGAAAAACTGGAAATTGAAATACCATGTGATCCAGCAATCCCACTACTCGGTATATATCCTAGAGAAATAAGATCCGTGGCATGAACAGATATATAGACACCTACGTTTATCACAGAAGTATTAAAAATAGCAAAAATAAAGAAACAGCCTAAATTCCTGCCAACAGAGGAATGGTTCAACAAACTATGCTGCATACACTATGGAATACTATGCAATGTTAAAGAACAATGATGAATCTAAAAACCGTCTCATAATATAAATGAACTTAGAGCCTACTAAGTAAAGTTAGTGGAGGATAAATAATGTTAGACCACCACTGTAAAACATCAAGAAAAGGGTTTCATTTAAAAAAAACAAAAAAAAAAACTAAATTTGATGGTTACCAAGATGGGTGGGGAAGGGAGGGTAAACTACTAACTAGAGTTTAAAAACACATTGACTTGAGTGAAGGCAAAATTAAAAAGAAAAAATAAATTGCAGATACTTGTGGAGCCAGCCAGCATTTCTATGAGGAAAATTAGGTCACTGGATGGTCTATAACCACTGGATGGTCTATAACCACAAGTTAACTTTAAACAAATAAACAAACAAACAAAAAACCTCATGGCCATCTAGTTGGATCCAACTCATAGCCACCAGTCCTTGGGTCTCCAAGGCGATATCACTGCGGAAATAAATTGCCCAATGGGAAAGCGAGGAAAACAAAAATCATCTCACACATTAAAATTATAGTCAGAGCTGTAGCTACTAACTGTGAAGCTGCCGGGAAAGTGATTTTCCACAAATCAAGAGCAATGCTATACAACTGAGGAATGGTTAATTAATTGGCAGGAGGTCATCCATGAAATATTTTGGAGCCTTTTCAAACAATCATTATGAACATTATGTTTTTCTTACAAGAAAGGCCAGAGACAGAATGAAAAAACCCTGGTGTGATGTTTTTTATGTACTGCATAAGATTGGTATGCAGGTGGACATAAATTAAAACAAATCCTGGAAAAAAATTTAACACAGTATAAGATTTCTGTGATCACACCTGACCTTTTTTCTGCTCTTTTCTCAAACTTTGTGAACTTTTATGTATATATTGATGTGTATGTGTATATAAACACACAGATAATCATATATTATATAGAATTTTTATTTTAAAAAGGCTTACTTGAAGTGTTTGGAGAAGATTGGAGATAATTGTGATCAGAGTTGATACAGAAGGGAAAAAAACTACACTGCAGAAATACATAGAATGTGGCATATCCAAAAAACTAGGCATGAAAATTCCTCAGTTTATAAGTGAATTTTGCACTGCATACTGAAAATGTCGATGCTTTCCTAAAGTACTTAGGAGCTTTTGTTTTTCTGCAGCAATTCTAGATATAAACCAAGGTTTTGTTTTGCTTGGTTTAAATGACATTCCTCTTTGATCATTACTGCACATAATGAAACAATAATTCCTTGTACAAAGTAACGATTGCCCTACCCTCAGACATGAAAGTGACCCCTGTGTGAAGACTGGAATTTCTCCTGGAATCCTGGTTAAGCCACAAGCTGAAATGTGTCCTGGGAAGATGTTACAATAGCTTGCAAAGCTTGTAGAAAGAAAGAAGCCCACATGAATTCATTTCTTTCTATTCAAATATTGCCCCCCTTGGTGTCTGAGGGTGGAGAAAATAAGAAAAAAAAAAAAAAAGAAGATTAATACATGGAATAGCTAAGTGCCCTTCCCCCTAGTTTAAACTTTTAGCTCACTAATACACTTGAGGTTCTCTGTAAATGTCTGCATGACATTTGCTAGCATTCCCTCACTACGGAAATATTATCACACATTTGTTGATTTATAATCTCCGTATATTTATTCATATTCTACTACACAGAACTATATCAAAATTATATCAAACAAATCTGCCCTGGAAGAAGTGCACCCAAAATGCTCCTTAGAAGCGAGAATGGCCAGACTTCCTCTCACACCTACTTTAGTCATGTTATCAGAAAAGACCAATCCCCGGAGAAGTATATCATGTTTGGTAAAGTAGAGGATCATGGAATAAGTGGGAAAACGCTCAATGAAATGGATTGACACAGTGGCTATAATGATGAGCTAAAGCACAATGAGAGTGAAGATGGCACAGGACTGGGTAGTATTTCATACTGTTGTACATATGGTTTCTATGAGTCAGCATCAATTTGAAGGCAACTAACAAAAACAGTATGTCAAAAGTTCTCCACATTTCTATAAGAATATATATTCCATATTTTTTTAATTTTATGTTATCTTATTTTGTTCTGCTTTTCTTTTACATTTTCTCTGCCCTGTTTTTTTTAATTAAATACATTTTCTTTATTCTATTTTTGTTCCTGCCAATGATCTTGTCTATTTTTATACTTTTCAGGAATTAAATGTAGGTGAGTAATAGATATATTTACAACAAAAACAACAAACGAGTAGCTCCTGAAACTGCTTATGTATATCCAAATACCTTGCCAGATTTGTTTTTTGGGGTTGGAGGTTTAGGGTCATGAATTTCAGGGGATATCCCCATTCATTGGCCAAATGATGCTTTTAGTGCTTCTTTTCTGATTTTTAGTTTGTTGCATTGTGCTTAGAGTCTTAAGGTCTTGCAGAAATCATTTAAGGTAAAACAATTGGTCTCTATTCACCTGGAAGAATAGAGAAAGAAGAAGTGTCAGGAATAAGAGGAAGAAATGTAGTGTGGCTGATTGTCTCCATAAGCAACCCTCTCTGTTGCCATGAGACAGGTGCTTGATGGTGGCTGGCTACTGTTACCGAATATTTTGATCAAAGATTCTATAGAAGAATCCTGATAATGGGAGAAAATGTAGAACATATTTCAATTTTTTATGGTACTCATATTTTCTGGAGCCATGGAGGCTGGATAAATCCCCAACATTCTTGCCCTGATATGATTTTTAAGTCTTAAGCCAAAAATATCCCCTGAAGTCTTTTTAAAGCTATGTTGTTGTTGTTGTTGTTATGTGCCGTCAAGTCAAACCCGACTCATAGCGACCCCTCCTTGGGTTTCCAAGGCAGTATCACTATGGAAGTAGGATTGCCCAACCTTCCTTCCGAGGAGTGGCTGATGGGTTTGAACCATCAGTCGTCTGGTTAGCAGGCAAGTGTCTTAGCCACTATGCTACCAGAGCTCCCTTTTAAGCTATGGTTTTGCTAAACTGTTAAAGAATGTCTGCCTTGAACATTCTGCTTTTTTTTTTAAGAACTATCTATGTGTGATCAAATAGACAATAGCAACTCAAAAGTTTAGATAGAAAATGTAGGAAGTAGTGAGTTTATGCTAATGGAGAGAAACTCAGAAAAGAAAGGTGAGAATATCTGCACAACTTGAAGAATGTAATCAATATCATTGAAGTCTACATGAAGAAATTGTTGAATTGTTGAATGTTTTGTTACGTATATTTTCAACAACAAAAATAAAATAGAGTAGGTTATTGCAGTGTAGTAAATTACGTTGTGTGGCTTTTCTAACCATAAGTCTTTGTAAACTCCAAGGTGGAATTTGCTATGAGCAACTGAGGAGCTCCTGATTGCTGAAGGTGTCCACCTGGAGTATTTCTGTTGGGAGTGGCACAAAACAATGTTCTGGGAGGTGCCCACTCTCTCTCAGATGCTTAGAGTTCTGATGCCATAATTGGCTAGTTTGACCACCCGCGGGCTCTAAAGGAGACCTCCTGGAGGCAGAACTCTCTCTGACTGCTGGTTGAGGAAGACGTGCTGCTGAAAGAGACACGGGCTCCTGAGACACGCATTGCTGGGAAAGAGACGCAAGAGACACGCATTGCTGAGTGAGACACCGAGGGACCAGCACTGCTGGGAAAGAGACTGTGAGAGACTCTTGGCTGAGGGACGGTGGGCTGGGAGAGAGACTGAGCGTTCTTTCTGAACTTGAGTTGTAGCCTGGTGCTTCCCTAATAAACCCTGTAATCTGTGAGTTCTGTGTGGCCACTGCAGCGAATTATCGAACCCAGGAGAGAGGTGGTGGGTGCTTTGGGAGGAACGGTTGGTGAAAGGGCTGGAGGGAGGCAGCATGTCTGGCCTTGCAGTAATAGGCCTTGGGTTACTGCTGGTAATCCTGTCTTCCTCTTGTGAGATTAGAGGAGGTCAGAACATGTGGCCTCCTTGCCGTTTTTGCAGTTATTAAAAAGAAGACATACTATATTTTTCAGCCTCAAGTTAACCATATCTTTTTGATTTTCCTACATGATATAAGGAAATTCTATGTTAATTTTAACTATTGTGTTGTTGTTTGACACAGCCTGGTCATGCACCATCCTCCAGTCTTTGCTATACTTGAGTCTATCATTACAGCCACCATGTCAATAAACCTAGTTAAGAGTCTTCCCCTTTTACACTGACCCTCCACTCTACCAAGCATCATATTCTTCTCCAGGGACAGGTCATTTCTAAGAACATGACCAAAGTAGGTGAGACAAAGTCTGGCAACCCTCACTTCCAGGGAGCATTCTGGCTGCACTTCTTCCAGGATAGATTTGCTCATTCCTCTGACAGTCCATGGTATTTTCAGTATTCTTCACCAACACCACAATTCAAAAGTATTAACACTTCCTTGGTCTTCCTTATTAGTTGTCCAGCTTTGACATTCATGTGAGGCAATTGAAAATACCATCACTAGGGAGCTCTGTTGGCATAGTGCCTAAGGAATTTGACTGCTAACTAGAAGGCTGGTGGTTCAAACCTACCAGCCACTCCTTGAAAGGAAGATGGGGCAATCTACTTCCTTAGTGATACCACCTGGGAAACCCAAGGAGGGGTGGCTGTGAGTCAGATTTGACTCAATGGCAGTGAGTTTGGTTTTTTGGTTTGGGTTAGCTGCACCTTAGTCTTCAAAGTGACATCTTTGTTCTTTAATAATTTAAAGATTTGTTTTGCAGCAGATTTTCACAGTGCTACACGATATCTGATTTCTTGACTGCTGTGTCCATGGGTGTATATTGTGGATCCAAGTAAGAAGAAATATTTGACAATTTAATCTTTTCTCAATTTGTTGATTTGCTGTTTATTGGTCCGTTTGTGAGTATTTTCATTTTCTTTATGTTGAGATGTAATCCACACTGCAGGCTGTCATCTTTAATCTTCATCAGTAAGTGCCTCAAATCATCTTCACTTTTGGCAAGCAAGGTTGTGTCATCTGCATATTGTTGTTAATGAATCTTCCTCCAATCCTGATGACATGTTCTTCTTCATAAAGTCCAGCTTCTCAGAGGATTTGCCAATGATACAGATTGAATACATATGGTGAAAGGATACAACCCTCATTCATCCATTTCCTGATTTTAAACCATGCAGTACCCCCATGTTCTGTTCAAACGAGAACCTCCTGGTCTATGTACAGGTTCCTCCTGAGTGCAATTAAGTGATCTGGTATCCCCATTCTTCACAATGATAGCCATAATTTTTTATGATCCACACAGTCAAATGCTTTTGCATAGTCCATAAAACATAAGTAAACATCTTTCTGGTGTTCTTTGCTTTTAGCCAAAATCCATCTGACATCAGCAGTGATATCCCTGGTTCTATGTCCTCTTCTGACTCCAGCTTGCATTTCTGGAAGTTCTTTGTCAACACGCTGATGCAATCATTTTTTAATTATCTTCTGCAAAATTTTAATTGCATGTGGTATTAATGATATCTTTCAATAATTTCGAGATTCTTTTGCATCTTCTTTCTTTGGAATGGGTGCAAATATAGATCTCTTCTGGTCAATCGGCCAGGTAGCTGTCTTCCAAATTACTTGGAATAGATGAGTAAGTGGCTCCAATTTGATATCCATTTGTTGAAACATCTCAATGGGCATACTGTAAATTCCTAGAACCTTATTTTTCACCAGTTCCTTCAGTGCAGCTTCAACTTTTTCCTTCAGTACCTTTGGTTCTTGATCATATGCCACATCCTGAAATAGTTCAACAATGACCAATTCTTTTTTGTACAGTGATTATGTGTATTCTTCCAACTTCTTTTGATGCTTCTTACATCATTCAAAATTTTTCCCATAAAAACTTTCAATATTGCAACTCAAGGCTTGACTTTTATTTCTTCAGTAGTTTCAGCTTGAGAACCACATTCTTCCCTCTTGGTTCTCTAACCCCAAGTCTTTCACATATCATTATAATAATTTAATTTGTTCTATGGAACTTCTCTTAGAAATCTTCTGTTCAGCTCTTTTATCATATCATTTTCAATGTGCTTTAGCTACTTTCTCTTCAAGAGCAAGTTTCAGAGTCTCTTCTGACACCCATTTTGGTCTTTTCTTCCTTTCCTGTACCGTACTTTTAACCATTATATTCCCCTCTAAAATAATATTGTACAGAATCCTAGATATCCCTTATTTTTTTTTCTCCTCAAATATTGTTGTTGTTTTATATGTTGTTGTTATGTGCCACTGAATCGGATCCAACTCATAGTGACCCCCCCCCCCGGGTTCCCGAGGCAGTATCCCTATGGAAGTAGATTGACCAACCTTCCTTCCTGAGTTTGAACCACCAGCCTTCTGGTTAGCAGTCAAGTGCCTTGGGCACTACGCTACCAGATATTAGTCAGTGTTTATTCAGATTTACCCAAATGTTTAGCTTTCATTGTAGCTGTTGTTATTGTTGTTGTTATTTGCCATCGAGTCGGCCCCGACTCATAGCGACCCCTCCTTGGGTTTCCGAGGCAGTATCACTATGGAAGTAGGAATGCCCAACCTTCCTTCCAAGTTGTTATTGTTCATTAATGTTCTTCATGTCCAGATTTTTCTTGCTTCTTCTGGAATTACATATTTTAGATATTCATTTATTGACCCTCTATTATTGGTATCATTCAATGATTTTTGTCAAATATTTATTTCTTCATTTTTATAAGTAAAAAACGTGATCTCAGACTGCTAAATTGGTACTTTCTCATCACATTTTGAGAATAGCACATTTTGCTTGTATTATCACAAATGTAAAATATATGATCTTTTGAAAGTAACCCATCTTTCCTCAGGGTACTTATAAGTTTTTCTATTTTCCTTTGAAAATGTGGAATCTACTCTCAACAGCCTCATTTTCTTTGCTTTTGTTGTTGTTGTTCTCCTTGTTTTTCCTTTTTCCTCAAGAAGGCTTCAGAGATTCATTACTCCCATAGGTTCTGACTCAGAGTCTGACACACAGTTGAGGTGCAGTTATTGTTTCTTTCTTTCTTCTTCTTCTTCCTCTTCCTCTTCCTCCTCTTCTTCTTTTCTCCTTCTCCTCCTCCTCCTTCTCCTTCTTCTCTTTTTTTCCTTCCTTCTTCTTTCTTCTTCTTTTTCCACTTTTATTGTGGTGAAAATATACACAACAAGACATTCATCAACATAACGACTTTAATATTTACAGCTCAGGGACATCAATTACATTTTTCATATTTTGCCACCTTTATTGCTATCCTTTTCCAAACTATTACACCAGCATTAGAATAAACTCAATGCCCTCAAAACAAAAGATTCCCTTTCTCCCTCACCCCAATAACTAGTAGTAATCTTTTTATATTTTTTTTTTTTCATTTTTTTCTAGAGGTTTTCCCTCTCATCCTGTCCATATCTGGTAACCAACAAAAAATAAAATTTCCTTCTATGTATAAATGTTTCCTTGTCTTTTTATGATAGTGGACTAATCCAATATTTCTCCATCTGTGACTGATTTATTTCACTCAGCATAATGTCCTCCAAGCTCATCCATGTTATGAGATGTTTTACAGACTCTACATTATTCTTTAGGATTCCATAGTATTCCACTGTGTACAACAGTTTGTTTAACATTCCTTGGTTGATGGGCATTTAGGTTGATTCCATCTCTTTGCTATTGTGAATAGTGGTGCAATAAACATGGATGTGCATTTGTTTATTCATGTCCTGTCTCTCTTCTTTAAGATATGTACCCAAAAATGGGTTTGCTTGGTCAAAAGATATTTCGGTTTCCAACTTATTAAGGAATCACCATATTAATTTCCACAATGATTATATCATTTTACAGTCCCACCAGCAGTGTATGAGAGTCCCAATCTCTCCACATCTTTACAAGGATTTCTTATTTTCTATCTTGCTGAACTTTGCTTTTAATGCTGGGTTAGATGGTATCTCATAGTGGTTTTGATTTGCATCTATCTAATGGCTAATGATCATGAACATTTCTTCTTGTGCTTGTTTGCTGTCTGAATATCTTCTTTGGTGAATTGTCTGTTCATGTTTTCTACCCATTTTTTAATTGGATTGTTTGTCTTTTTCATGTTGAAGTCTTGGAGATTTTCTAAAAATTTTAGAGATAACTCTTTCATCCAATATGTCATTGCTGGATATTTTTTCCCATGCTGTAGGTTCTCTTTTTACCCCTTTGGAGAACTCTTTTGATGCACATAAGAATTTAATTTTTCAAAGGTCCCAATCATCTAATTCATCTTCTGTTGTTTGTGTATATTGGGTTATGCTTGATAGTATTTTATGGCATAAATTAGGGCCCCTAAGTTTGCCCTTATTTTTATTTTGATGAGTTTTATTGTTTAGATTTCACATTTAAGTCTTTGACACATCTGGAGGTAGTCACCCCTTTGTCAAAGATAAGCTGACCATAGGTCAATGGATCTACTTCTGGGTTTTCAATTCTTTCCACTGGTATATATGCCTGTCATTATACCAATACCAGCCTGTTTTGGCAACTGTGCTTGTTTTGAGATCCAGGAGTATGAGACCCCCTACTTTGTTCTTTTTCTTCAGTAGTGCTTTGCTTATCTGAGGTATTTTTTCATTTCCATATAAAATTAACAATTGGCTTCTCCTTGTCTTTAAAGAATGTGGATGGAGTCTGGATCAGGGTTGCATGGAAAGTATAGATTGCTTTGGAAAGCATTGACATTTTAAAGTATTCAGTCTCCCTATCCATGAGCATAATATGTTCTTCCATTTATTTGTTTATTTATTTATTTGTTTGTTTATTTATTTATTTGTGATTTGGGTGAAAATTTTCAGAGCAAATTCACTTTCTATACAGCACTTCACACACACTTTGCCTCATGACATTGAGCACAATTTACCACAATACAACAGCTACCCTACCAGTTACCTCTTCCCTGTGTCCATCCCTCCCTCCATGCACTCCTGCCCCCTCAGCTGTCTCCCTATGCATAAACAGGCCTTCTTTCTCCCATGATTGTTCTCTCCAAGGAGTGTATCTATCTCAGGTAAATGTTCAACACATGTACCTGTCTTTTGTTTGGCTGGAAGCCACAGGTGTGGGTTGAATTCCAGACCTGAAGGGCAGTAAGGGCCATAGTCTCAGTGGTTCCAGCAGGCTCTATCAGACCAGTAAATCTGAGCCCCCTCACTTTTTTTTCCCAAATGATTTTGCATTTTGTTCTACTTGCTCTCCCTCTCTATCCAGGATCCCTTAAATAGATTCTCCTCTGAATGGTTGACAGTGGCAGCTGAGCACCATCTTGTTCTTCTGGTCTCATAGTCATATAGGCTGACCATGGTTCTGAGCCCACATGTTCAACTAATCAGTACCTCTGGGTAGCTGGCTGTGAACAAGAAGTGACCACAACCCTGTCCCCTGTCACGTCTACTATACACCTGATAATTCAGATCATACAAATACACTTATAGGACCATTGTCTGACAACCCTACACATAGTCTTGGGTACACTCCCTGCTTCGTAGAAATACCTAGTACTTCAGCTTGTCCACCCGTCTATTCACCCATATATCCATGATTGCCTTCATTGACAACTCAGTACTGTATGTGCAAAAATGGTTCATCTTTGTTGTCTGTACCTCCCATGTATCTCCTTTTGCCTTCCTCTTCCTCAATGCCACCATGTTGTTCACAAATATTGAGTATATTGCCTTTCTCTTCACACAAAGAAATATTTATCTCTACCTATCTAACAGTGGTCCCTAACCTCCCCTCCCACTCCTGGTAACCAACAAAAAAAATTTCCTGCTATAGATAAACCTTTCCTT
>NW_006921920.1:1395397-1398311 GCF_000298275.1 Orycteropus afer afer | reverse complement strand
TGGCGCGGGATCGGGCAGTGTTTCATTCTGCTGTGCATGGGGTCGCTATGAGTCGGAAACGACTCGACGGCACTTAACAACAACAACAACATAATATTTGTCTTTCTGTGACTGACTTATTTCACTCAGAATAATGTCCTCCAAGTTCATGCATGTTATGCAGTGCTTTGTAGATTCTGGGTTATTCTTTAGGGTTGTATAATATTCCACTGTGTTTATTTACCAAACTTTGGTTATCCATTCCTCAGTTGATGGACACCTAGTTTGTTTCCACCTTTTGGCTATTGTAAATAGTGCTGCAATGAACATGGATGTACATATAACTGTTCTTGGCATGGCTCTCACTTCTTTAGGATATATACTTAGTAATGGAATGAATGGCTAGGTCAAATAATTTTTCTAATTTCAACTTTTTAAGGAATAGCAATACTGCTTGCTACAGTGGTTGGACCATTTTACAGTCTTCATCAGCAGTGTATGAGAGTCCCGGTCTCTCCACATCCTTGCCAGCATTTGTTATTTTCTGCCTTGTTGAACTTTGCTACTAGTACCGCAGCAAGAGAGTATCTCATTGTTGTTTTGATTTGCAACTCTCTAATGACTAATGATTGTGAGCATTTCTTCATATGTTTATTGGCCACCTGATTATCCTCTTTGGTAAAGAGTCTATTCCTGTCTTCTGCCCATTTTTAATTGGATTATTTGTCTTTTTGTTATTGAGGTGTTGGGGTTTTCTATAAATTCTAGAGATAAGTCCCTTGTCAGATATGTCATTACCAAATATTTTTTTCCCAATCTGTAGGTTCTCTTTTAATTCTTTTGGAGAAGACTTTGGAAGCACATAAACATTTAATTTTTAGAAGGTCCCAATCATCTAGTTTCTCTTCTGTTCTTTGTGCCTTTTGGGTTATGCTTGATAGTCTATTTATGCCATATATTAAGGCCCCTAAATTTTCCTCTAGTTTTTCCTTGAGGAACTGTATTGTTTTACATTTCACATTTAAGTCTTTGATCTGTCTGGAGTTAGTTTTTTTGTATGATGTGAGGTACAGACCTTGTTTCATTTTTCTGCAAATGCATCTCCAGTTTTGCCAGCATCATTTATTAAACAAACATTCTATTCCCCATTTAATGGATTTCGGCCCTTTGTCAAAGATCAGCTGACCATAGGTTGATGGATCTATTTCTGGGTTCTCAATTCTATTCCATTGTTCTAAGTGCCTCTCATTATACAAATACCAGGTAGTTTTGACTATCGTGGCTGTATAGCAGATTTTGAGATCTACTTTGTTCTTCTTCTTCAGTGTTGTTGATGTTGTTACGTGCCCTCGAGTCGGATCTGACTCATAGCAACCCCTCCTTGGGTTTCCAAGGCAGTATCACTCCGGAAGTAGATTGCCTAACCTTCCTTCCGAGGAGTGGCTGGTGGGTTTGAACTGACAGCTTCCTGGTTAGCAGTCAAGAGCCTTAGACACTATGTTATAAGAGTTCCCATCTGAGGTCTCTTTCCTTTCCAAAAAAGTTGTTGCTATTGTTGTTATGTACCATCAAGTCAGACCCAACTCATAGCGACCCCTCCTTGTGTTTCTGAGGCAGTATCACTATGGAAGTAGATTGCCCAATCTTCCTTCCGAGGAGTTTGTGATTGTTTTTTCCATATCCTTAAAAATTGTTGATGGGATCTGGATTAAGATTGCATTGAATGTATAGATTGCTTTGGGTAGAATTGGCATTTCCACAATGTTCAGTCTTCCTATCCATGAGCATGGTATATTTTTCCATTTATGTTAATCTCTTATGGTTTCTTGAAGTAGTTTTATATAGTTTTCTTTGTACAGGTCTTTTGTGCTCCTGTTAAGATTTATTCCCAAGAATTTTATTTGTTTGGTAGCTTTCTTTGTTTCTTTTTCAACAATCTCTTTGCTGGTGTAGAGGAATCCAACTTATTTTTGGATGTTGACCTTGTATCCTGCCACAATGCTAAATTCCTCACTTAGTTTCAGTAGATGTTTGACTGAGTCTCTTGGGTTTTCTAGGTACAGGATCATCATCAGCAAATAGGGATAGTTTGACTTCTTCCTTACCAATTGGATGACTTTGATTTCCCTTTCTTGCCTTATGGCCCTGGCTAGGACTTCCAGTATAATGTTGAAAAGAAGTGGTGATAGTGGGCATCCTTGTCTGGTCCCTGTTCGCAAGAGGAATGGTTTGTCTCTCTCCATTGAGAATAATGTTGGCGGTTGGTTTTGAATAGATGTCCTTCATTATGTTTATGAATGTCCCTTCTATTCCTATTTTGCTGAGAGTTTTGATCAGGAATTGGTGTTGGATTTTATCAAACGCCTTTTCTGCATCAATTGATATGATCATGTGATTCTCCTTTTTTTTATTTATGTGGTGGATGCTGTTGATTGTTTTTCTAATGTTGAACCATCTTTGCATACCTGATATGAACCCCAGTTGGTCATAATGAGTGATTTCCTTGCTATGTTGTTGGAGTCTATTGGCTAGGATTTTGTTGAATATTTTTGTATCTATATTCATGAGGATACTGGTCTATAGTTTTCCTTTAGAGTGATGTCTTTGCCTGGTTTTGGTATCAAGGTTATGCTTGCTTCATAAAATGAGTTAGGGAGGATTTCATCCTTTTCTATATTTGGAATAGTTTGAGTAGGAATGGTGTCAGTTCTTCTCTGAATGCTTGGTAGAATTCTCTGATGAAACCATCTGGGCCAGGACATTTTTTTTTAGTTGGTATTTTTTTGATGACTTTTTCAATTTCTTCTTTTGTTATGGATCTGTTCAACTTTTGCTCATCCATCTATGTCAGTTTGTGTTAGGTAAGTAGTGTGTTTCTAGAAATCTTTCCATTTCTTCCAGATTTTCAAATTTGTTGGAGTACAGTTCTTCATAG
>NW_006921920.1:1393336-1394163 GCF_000298275.1 Orycteropus afer afer | reverse complement strand
GTGTGTCTCTTGTAGGCAGCATATTGATGGGTTTTGTTTTCTTATCCAATCTCAAACTCTCCATCTCTTGAGTGATGCATTTAATCCATTAACATTCAGGATAATTATTGACAAGCATGAATTTGTTGCTGTCATTTTATTATATGTTTTTTCATGGTGTCCCTGGTCTCTTTGTTCCATATTATTTTCTGTGCTGAGCGCATTGTATTTATGAATTGTGTTATCATTTCCTTTGTTGCTGTTTTAGTCTTTGCTGAATATCTGTGCTTTTCCTCTTTTTTATTTTGATGTGAAGGTTTATCATTTTCCTTTGAGGTTACACTCTCATTTATAATTTTCTCCCTGAGATTAGAGCAGTCTAATCTATCTTGCAAGTCTCTTGACTTCCTCACCATTTGGAAGTTTTGTAACTACACAGTATTATCCATCTTTTTGGTTTGTATTTGTCCTCACTCACCGATTGATGTCTCTGGTTCCCCGTTTACAATCTTGTAAGCTCATTTTACTTTGGATATGTCCATAAATTTGGTTTCTGGATTATGTCATCTTTTTTATTAATGGTCTGTTGTTGTTTGCTATTTTTGGTTCTCTGTTCAAAATACTCCCTTTAGTATCTCTTGTAAGGTTTGTCTTTTTTTTTAACAAATTCCCTTAGTTTCTGCTTATCTGGAAATCTTCTAATTTCACCAACATATTTGAGGGACAATTTTGCTGGTATATAATTCTTAGTTGAAAATTTTTCTCTTTCAGGGTTTTATACATACCATCTCATTGCTTTCACCTTCTCTCTTGCATGGTTTCTGCTGAGAATTAAGAGCTTATTCTTA
>NW_006921920.1:1389363-1392156 GCF_000298275.1 Orycteropus afer afer | reverse complement strand
AAAGAATGGGGTTAACCATGAGAAGGAAAAAAAATCATCTAGGAAAAAGGAAATGAAAAAAAGCTGAAAACTAGAACCTGGGAGGGGAACAATAAAGAATAATATTAAAAAGGACAAAAGTAGTAATGATAAAAGTAGTTTTAAAATAGACTAAAACTAACAAACTAAAAACAGGGGGGAA
The DNA here is from genome assembly GCF_000298275.1 of Orycteropus afer afer. Classification (NCBI taxonomy): domain Eukaryota; kingdom Metazoa; phylum Chordata; class Mammalia; order Tubulidentata; family Orycteropodidae; genus Orycteropus; species Orycteropus afer. Next base: position 1,391,975 of record NW_006921920.1, on the reverse strand, counting down.
AAAATGGGCAGGGCAAGGCAGGGCACCCAGGCTCCAACCGACCACACTGATTTTCATGGAATTCCTTCTGGCCCAGAAAGTGTGTGGGAGTGAGTGATGGCTGCACTTCTGTTCACCAAGAGGCTATGGGGTATATGAATATCAAGGAGAATGTTGCACCTTGCCAGTTGTCCGGGAACAGAATGTCCTTTGGGTTCCCGGCAAGTAGAGCCTATTCTTAAGTCCCTGGAATCTGGGAGAACTCTGTCGCTTTAAATATCCAAAATGGTCAACATTCAAAATGACTGCAGCCTCCAGACAGACAAAAGTCCACAGCTCAGTCCACCTTCAGCTTTACTGCTTACCATTTTTATTCATCAGCCACCAGAGCAATCCTCCATGCAGTTGTTGGCCAGCAGGGCCAATTCTGATTTTTAGGTTAATTCTTAGGTCCTCAGCAATATCTAAGCTGTCTGTGCTTTCAGAATCACTGCCAGAACACAGCTCCGTATGTCTCTTTTTTTGGTGTTTACATGCAAATTCTTCTGCTAGTTGGAGTTTAGTCCACTTCTATATCCTTCCATTCAAGGCTCAGGGGTCCAGGATTATCTTCTGTATCTGTGTTAATTAGTTCCCCTTTTCTTTGTTGAAGAGGGTCTGTGCAGTCATTCTGCCTGTTCCACCATCCAAATGAAACTCCCTTCATAGTTTCTTGAAGTAGGGTTTTGTACTTTTCCTTGTGTAAGTCTGTTGTGTTCCTGGGAAGATTTTACTAATCTTTGCAAAGAACCCACTTCTGGTCTTACTGATTTTTTCTATTGTCTTTCCATTTTTCGTTTCATTATTTCTGCTTGAATCTTTATTATTTATTTTCTTCTGGTGACCAAAACATTTTTTGGTGCTCTTTTTCTTATTATAGGAGATGTTAGGTTAAGGTGTTGATTTTGTATCCTTCTTTTTTGATGTGTGCATCTATTGCTATAAATTACCCTCTTATCACTGCTTTTGTTGTGTCCCAAATATTTTGGTATGCTGTGTTTTCATTCTCATTTGATTAAGGGATTTTTTTTTTCATTTTTTATTTCTTCTGTTACCCAGTCATATTTGAAGAGTATGTTATTCAGCTTCCATGTGTTTGTTCTTTTTCTGCTGGTCTTCCTTTGTCAATTTCTAATTTTATATCATTGTGATCTGAGAAGATGCTTTGCAGTATTTCAATGTTTTTAAACTTTTTGAAAGTTGCTTTGTGGCCTAACATATGGTCTATCCTGTAGAATGTTCCATGTGTGTTGGAAAAGAATATATATTTTTCTGTTGTTGGTTGGTGTGCTCTATAGGGTCTATAAGATCAAATTGGTCAATCGTATTGTTTAGTTCTTCTGGATCTTTGTTGAGTTTCTTTCCAGTTGTTCTATCTTTTATTGACAGTGGTATATTAAAGTCCCCTACTATTATTGTGGGAGCTCTGGTAGCATGGTGCCTATGGCACTTGACTGCTAACCAGAAGGCTGGTGGTTCAAACCCACCAGCCACTCCTCGGAAGGAAGGTTGGGCAATCCTACTTCTGTAGTGATACTGCCTTGGAAACCCAAGGAGGGGTTGCTATGAATTGGGGCTGACTCGACGGCACATAACAACAACAGCAACAACAACAACATTTTTCTTTTCAATTCTGGTAAAATCTTATTTATATATTTTGGGTCTTTTTCATTGGTTGTGTAGCTATTTATTATGATTTTGTCCTCATGTTCAATTGATCCTTTATCATTGTATAATGTTTTTCTGTGTCTCCTATGGTCATCTTTGTCTTAAAGTTTATTATATGAGAAACTAATATTCCCATTCCTGCTCTTTTTTGGTTGCCGTTTGCTTAATATATCTTTTCCCAACCTTTGACTTTTAGTCTATTTTTGTCTTTCTGCTTTACATAGCTCTCTTGTAGATAGCATATTGATGGGTCATGTGTTCTTATCCAGTCTGTAACTCTCTTCCCCTTGAGTGGTGTATTCAATACATTTAAAATCAGTGTTATTATTCAGAAGTATGGATTTATTGATGTCATTTTGTTTTGTGTTTTTTCATGGTGTTGTTGATTTCTTGTTCCATATAATTTTCTGTGTTTAGCTCATTTTTTTAAGTGAATCTTGTTATCTCCATCATTGCTATTGTTTAGTATTTGCAAAATATCAATGCTTGCTCCCTTTTATTTTGATGTGAAGGTTAATTATTATTCTTTGAGGTTACCTTGTGATTTATTTTCTTCTCATTTTTAAAACAGTCTGTTCTATCTCACAATTGTCTTGACTTCTAACCATTTAGCAGTTCTGTAACTGTACTATTTTGTCCCTCTGTTTGGTTTATAGCTGTCCTAATTTTCCAGTTGATGTCTCTGGTTCCCTGTTTATATTCTTGTAAGCTTATTTTACTTTGGATACTTCTATAACTGGGTTGGTTTCTGGGTTATGTCTACATGTGTGTTAATCACCAGTTGTTTGTTGTTGTTGGTTCTCTAGTGGAATGATTCATTTTAACATCTTTTTTAAGGTTGGTCTGGTTTTAACAAATTTCCTTACTTTATGCTTATCTGGAAATCATCTAATTTCATACTAATTTTTGAGGGACATTTTTTCTGG
>NW_006921920.1:1378878-1387687 GCF_000298275.1 Orycteropus afer afer | reverse complement strand
AACAACAAAAACAACATTTTTTCTTGTATTGTTTTTCTAAGTTTTTCTAGAATTTTTTTCTGATTTTTCCTTAATTTTGTCTGTTTTTTTTTTTTTTCCTTGATATTATTTGTGTTTTCCTTGGTCTGTCTCTCAATCCATTGAAGGCACCCAAATATAATTATTTTGAATTCCTTATAAGGTAGTTCCAATTCTGCTTCTTCCTCAAGGATGTGTTATGTGTTTGTGTATTGGTCCCTGTTTCTACCGTTTTATCTAACTTCTTTGTGTGGACTATGATGGTCTGCTATCTCTGAGACATTGTAGTGTTGTGATATTTATGTGAAAGAGAATGATATTGTGTGCACAGATCTCTGTTAGCTGTTCATAAGGAGGAGTGGAGGGTGAGTTGAGCTGGTATTGGCTGCTGTCTATTGTTAGTCAGTTGGTGCAAAAACAAGTGGTGGCCTGCACTCATTGAGTGGAGCTGTGGGAGGTGCAGGTATGGTTGTGTTGGACATCTACTGTCTTCCACTAGGCTAGGCAAAAATAAATAAATAAACAGATAGATAATAGATGCTGTTGCTGTTGTTATGTGCCGTCAAGTCGGCCCCGACTCATAGCGACCCCTCCTTGGGTTTCCGAGGCAGTATCACTACAGAAGTAGGACTGCCCAACCTTCCTTCCGAGGAGTGGCTGGTGGGTTTGAACCGCCAGCCTTCTGGTTAGCAGTCAAGTGCTTTAGCCACTATGCTACCAGAGCTCCTAGATAATAGATAGAGAATGCTATTTAAAAAATAAATAAATAAATAGATAGATAGATAGATAGATAATAAAAAAGAGAACAAAATAGATAATAGATAGAGAATGCTATTTAAAAAAATAAATAAATAAAAAATAAAAAAGAGAGCAAAAGAACTCAAACCACATAAACAAATAGGAAAAATCAGAATAGAAAAATAAAGTCAATAAATGAGAAAAAAAATCAATATATATTTAAAATGAATAAACAGAATCACAATGAGAAAAAATAAAAATAAAAAAACCTACAGTGTCTGGGGAAGGAGGAATGATAGAAAATAGCATAGTAAAGAAAAATTATGAAAGGAAAAGCAAACAATGGGAAAAAACAAAACAAAAAGGAACCAGGAAAAGTTAAAAAGAAAAAGAACCAGTGCTGGGGAAATAAATAAATAAATAAAAGGAAGAAAGGAGTAAGGTAAAAATAATTTAAAAGCAAACAATCAAATACCAAACTGTGGGGAGGTGCACGACATCCAGACTCTGCCAGGGCATAGACTGGGATGGAGTTCCTGCTGATCAAGAAGGTGGGTGGAATTGAGGGATGGACACAACTCTGTTCACCAAGAGTGTGTGGAGCATAACAGCAACAAGGAAAATATTGTTCCTTTCCAGGTGTCAGCCTCTAGTATGGTCACTCATGCTGTCCCTGGCAAATGGGGCCCACTCTTATGTCACAATCCAGGTAATAATGCTACTTGAATGTTTTCAAAATGGTCACTTCCCCTGCTTGGGAATATTCAAAATGGTTGTGCCCTCAGGACAGGCACTGGAAGTCTATAGGTTTGTCTCCTTTGTCACTGTTTTATTTTCTAGTTGTCAGGCATCGGTGCAGTCCTTGCCCATGCAGTCTTTTCCCATGCAGTCTTCAGTGAACAGAGTGGCCTCTTAGGTTACTATCAGGAAATACTCAAAATGGCTTTGTCCTCAGGAGACAGCTCTGTTTGTCTCTTTTCTCATTGTTTTCATTCAAGTTCTTCTACTAGTTGATATTTAATCCATTTCTTTATCCTTCCTTTCAAAGCTTAGAGTTCCAGGATTATCTTCTGTATTGGTTTCAATTGGTTTCTCATTGGTTTGTTGCAGAGGGTCTGTGTAGTTTCCTTAAATAGCCTCTTTATAAGTTTATTTTTATTTAACTTTCTTGTTATTTTGTAGTCCCTTCATCTGAAAATCAAATCAAAAAGTCAATTTTTTCCCCAAATCTTAAAAAAATTGTCATCATCTCCTGTGGTGTAGTAAATTATTTAGTGTGACTTTTCTACCCATAAGTCTTTGTAAACTCCAAGATGGGATTTTCTATGAGCAACTGAGGAGCTCCTGATTGCTGAAGTTGTCCACCTGCAGTATTTCTGTTGGGAGTGGCACAAAACAGTGTTCTGGGAGGTTCCCACTCTCTCTCAGGTGCTTAGAGTTCTGATGCTATGATTGGCTAGTTTGGCCACCCTGCCAGGCTCAAAAGGAGGTCTCCTGGAGGCAGAACTCTCTCTGACTGCTGGTTGAAGAAGACGTGCTGCTGAAAGTGGCAAGCGCCCCTGACAGAGACATACACTGCTGGGAAAGAGACGCAAGAGACATGCATCACTGAGTGAGACACCGAGGGACCAGCACTGTTGGGAAAGAGACTGAGAGACTGTTGGCTGAGGGACAGTGGGCTGGGAGAGAGACTGAACATTCTTTCTGAACTTGAGTTGTAGTGTGGTGTTTCCCTAATAAACCCTGTAATCTGTGAGTTCTGTGTGGCCACTGCAGTGAATTATCGAACCCAGGAGAGAGATGGTGGGTGCTTTGGGAGGAACAGTTAGTGAAAGGGCTGGAGGAAGGCAGCATGTTTGGCCTTGCAGTAATAGGCCTTGGGTTACTGCTGTCTTCCTCCTATGAGATTAGAGGAGGTCAGAACATGTGGCCTCCTTGCCGTTTTTACAGTTGGTGTCAGTTGGTGTCAGTTGATAGCATCTCCTCAGAGAACATTTCTTTTCACGCTCATCCTACCTTTTATGTGGAACTCCAGCTAACTCTGTGTCAGACCATATTACTTTCTTTGTTGTGTCTCAACCTTGCCTAACTTCAATTTATATATTTTCAATGCTATATTTAGGATAGCTTATATTCTTGTATTGTATAGATTATCAGTTCATTCTTTGGTTGAAATAATGTATTAATTATTCTCAATTAATTGTTTCAATCTCACAATTTTAACTTTGAATATTTTTCACTTATATGCATTCTATATGCATTCCATTTGTTTTTCTTTTAAATTTGTTTAAACATTTTTTGTATAGATTATTCAGCTATTTTTAAAAATGTCAACTCAAATTTTATTTCCATAAACATATTGATTATTTTTATTTAATATTTATATATGTTTCTCCAACATCTGGAAATTCTAGCATATCACAATGCTTTATGTTTGGGTTTTCTTCTGACCTTCAACAGCAGAAGTTGTTTACTGTTATATTTTGTAATTATTATGAGCTGTGAAATCATGCTAGTTTGCTCTTTCTTACTCTGTATGATGTGAGTTGAAGGCAGTTTCTCCAATAATACAATGGTGACTTTTAGACTCAGGTTACTTTTTCACCTGGGATAGTATATATTTACACCTCAAAATCATGTTAGGGCAAGCCTAAGGGGAAAATTGTCTCTAGAAATAATTATGCCACACTCAGACACTTTCTTAATACTGTCAGCCTTTGCAGAGAAAATGATTTTTTGAAATTATTTTTCCTGGATTTTAATTGAAGTTACAATTCACATTTTTTTCCAGCCTTTTTTTTTTTTTTTTTTTTTGCCTCTATTTGGGTAATTTAACCCAAGGTTTCCTTACAGAAATACCTGAAACAAGGGATCCCTTAACCTTTGTTTTCCTTTACATGTTTATCATAGCATGATGTTCTGTGCCACTCCTCAGAAGGAAGGTTGGGCATTCCTACTTCCATAGTGATACTGCCTTGGAAACCCAAGTAGGGGTCGCTATGAGTCGGGGCCGACTCGATGGCAAACAACAACATATCAAATTCTTTATATAAAAATGCAAGTGATAATAAGAAAATCATTTCACGTTAGTTTAATCATTCCTACATCTGCTGTAGCTAATATAGTGCTTGCAACATAGTAAGCACTCAGTAGATATTTTTGCACGAATAAATAGATAAGCTTAATGGTTAAGTTAATGTATATGGGATTTCAGAGAAAAACAAAAATCTGTCATCAATTTCATCTTCATGAAATGTTGTTTTTGTATATATATTGTTCAACATGGAAATACAGTCAGAAGTTACTAAACTGAGACAAAAATGAAATGTGCACTTATAAGTCGTGAATTTATACTACTCTAGTGATAATATTTTGTGGATTTTTTTAATAGAATTATTTGTTTTAAAGGAATAAATTTTCATTTATGATTATTTTAATAATAACTATTACTGACAACATTGAGCGCTATTGCTGAGCTTTGTTGTGAGAACTTAATATACCTCCTTATTTAATTTTCAAAATCCTATGAGGTTGGCTCCATTATTTTATCCATTTACATGAGAAAGAAACCAAAATTTTTATTTTTTTATTTTTGTTTGAGTGGAAGTTTAGAGAGCAAATTAATTTTCACACAGCAGCTCACATATACTTTGTCTCATGACAGTGACTGCAATTTCCCACAATGCAACAACTTCCCTCCCACATCCTCCCCATTGTTATTTCTTCCCTGTGTCCTTCCCTCCCATGCACTCCTACATCCTGAGCTGTATGCCTGTGCAACTACAGCCCTTCTATTCTCCCATGATTGATCTCTCCAAGGTGTGTATCAGTCTAATGCAAATGTTCAGCTCATATACCTGTCTTTTTTTTGGCTGGAAGCCACAAGAGGGGGTTCATTTCCAGACCTAATGGGCAGTTAGGGAGCACAGTTTCAGAGGTTCCACCAGGCTCAATCAGACCAGAAAACCCAGTCCCTTTCTTCTATGTTTTGAGTTTTGTTCCAAGTTGTTCTTCCATTCTATTCAGGATCTCCTACATAGATACTCCTCCTAGTGTTTGACAATGGTAGCTGGGTTCCATCTACTTCTTCTGGTCTCATAACCATATAGGGTGAGGATCGCATGGGGTACCAGTTACTTGGACTAATTGTATCCACATGTCTTTAGTTTTCTTCATTCTTCTTTGCTTTGGACAGGAAGAGACCCATCATTGCATCTAGATGGCTGCTTGCAAGCTTTTAAGATCCCAGTCACTATTTTCCAAAGTAGTATGTGGAACAATGTTTTTGTGTAATATATTATGCCAATTAAGCTTGATGTCCCCTGTGACCATGGTCCTGACCCCACAGGTCCAACTACTTGTTACCTCTGGGTAGCTGGCTGTGGCCAAGAAGTGACTACCACCTTGTCTCTTGCCAGCTTTACTATACACCTGGAAATTCTTATAGAATAAAAAAATACACTTATAGAAACATTGTCTGCCAACCCTATACATGGTCATTAGAACATTCTCCCTTTCATAGACATACTTATCGTTCAGCCTGTCCACCCATCTATCTACCCGTAGATCAATTTTTGCCATCATTGACAATGCAGTACTGTATGTACAAAAGGATTCATCTTTGTTGTCTGTACCTCCCATGCACCACTCTGTCTTCCTCTTCCTCAATGTCATTGTGTTGATCCCTCACATTTGGTGCATTGTCCTTCCCTTCACCCAAATCAATACTTGCTCTAGCTATCTAGCAGTGTTCCCTCCCCTCCCCTCCCACCCCTGGTAATCAACAAAGAAAATTTCCTTCCGTATATAAACCTTTCCTTGACTTTTTACAATAGTCAACTAATACAATATTTGTCCTTCTGTGACTGACTTATTTCAGTCAGCATACTGTCCTCCAAGTTCATCAGCACGTCCTCCAAGTTCATCAGCACGTGATGTTTTGCAGATTCTGCATTATTCTTTAGGGTTGCATAATATTCCATTTTGTGTATGTACTATAGCTTGGTTATCCATTCTTCTGTTGATGGGTAATGTGGTGGTTATGTTTGTGTGTCAACTTGGCTGGGCCTGGTTGAGTGGCTGGGCAGCTGGTGGTAGTTATTTCCCATGATGAGACTGACAATCAACTCCATGGTGGGATCTACCACAAGCAGCTGAGTAGCTTCCTTGGGTATGTGATATGCTACCTGTATATAAGAAGCAGATTTGGGAATGGTCTCTAGCTTATGGTACCTTGAATCTTGCATATAGCTATGTAACTGTTCAGCCGCCTGCCATTCTCTGCCAACTTTGGGACTTAAAATGGACTTGAATTAATGGCCTGCTGTGTGATTTGGTAATAATAGTACTGGGTATTTTTACTTGTCAACCTTGGGTTTGTCAGCCTCAGCAGCCAGCAGCTGTCTGAATGAGGAAAGAGCTCCAGTGGGCCAGGAGCAGGAGGCAAATCTGGATCCCAAGGTTGAGGGGTTTTCACCCAGTCCCTAGAGCCTGGCACTTTGAACTTGGACTTAAAGCTTCCAAATTGCAAGAATAAACTCCTGTTCTTTAAGGCCTTCTCATTTGTGGTATATATTCTTGTCAGAGCAGCAATAGGAAAACCAGAACAGGTACATAGGTTGTTTCCATTTTTTGCTACTGTAAATAGTGTTGCAATGAACATGGGTATGGATATATCTGTTCTTGTCCTGGCTCTCTCTTCTTTAGGATATATATCTAGTAATATATATTGATGGGTCAAATGGTATTTCTAATTCCAGTTTTTTTAAGGAATCACCATACTGCTTTCCACAGTGGAGATAACAACGATTTTATTTGTCCGAGGTCATACTACAATTAATTCATGGTATTGGAATTTTTAAAAAAAGGTTGAAATATTGGGTAAAATATGTATTTGATTTCTTTAAATAGACAATTGTGTAGAGATTTTTGAAAGAATATCATTGTTGCTCTACAACTTATTTTCCAGTTTGCTGTACTATAATGGCTTGAGTGTTGCTGTAAGGCTGGATGCTATGGCATAAATATATCAAATACCAGCAAGGTCATCCATGGTGGACAGGTTTAAGCAGAGCTTCCAGACTAAGGCAGACTGGAAAGAAGGACAGTACCATCCACTTCTGAAAAAATTAGCCATTGAAAACCTTAAGAAATGTACTGAAATGATATTACAGGTAAATTTTATGATTGACAGTGAAAAATTGTCTGATATAGGACTAAAAGGTGCCCTCAGGTTGGATGACACTCAAAATATGGCTGGAGAACAAATGCTTCTTCCTCAAAGTAGAGTCATCCTTAATAATGTTGATGGAGTAAAGTTTTTAGGACCTCCATTTGTTGATGTGGCATGACTCAAAATGGAAAGAAACAGCTGCAAAAACTCAAAACCAAACTCACTGACATTCAGTCAGATCCGACTCATAGTGAACCCCTTCTTGGGTTTCTGAGGTGGTATCACTACGGAAGTAGATTGCCCAATCTACTAAGGAGTGGCTGGTGGATTTGAACTGCCAGCCTTCTGGTTAGCAGTCTGCAAACATTCATTAATAATTTTATCATGGAATCTATGAAGTATGGATCTAAGAAAAATGGAAGCTGTTAAAAAGGAGATGGAACACATTATATCCAAGGCATTAGTGAGTTGAAATGTACTGGTGTTGGCCATATATGAATTAGATAATCATATATGTTGGGAATGACAAATTGAACAGGAATGGTGTTGCATTCAACATTAGAAAGAGACCATTTCAAGACCTAGCCTGAAGTAAAATGCTGTAAGTGATAGGATAATACCCATACATCTCCAAGGAAGACAAGAGAATACTAACTACTATTCTTAAGATTTACAGAGCAACCACTAAAGCCAAAGATGAAGAAATTGCAGATCTTCACCAACTTCTGCAGTCTGAAATTTTCTAAACATGCAATCAAGATGTATTGATAATTCTGTTGATTGAAATTTGAAAGTTGGAAACAAAGAAGCATTGATAGTTAGAAAATAAGGTCTTATTGATAGAAATAAAGCCAAAGATTATACAATAGAATTTTGCAAGACAAATGATTTATTCATTGGAAAATCCTTTTTTCAACAATATAAGCAGTGTGTTTACATGTGGACCTTGCCAAATGGAATAAACAGGGATCAAATCAACTACATCTATGGAAAGAGGAGATGGAGAAATTCAATATCATCAGTCAAAAAAAAAAAATGAGTTGACTATGGAACAGACCATCATTTGCTAAAATGCAAGTATAAGTTGAAGCTGAAAATAATTAAAATTAAAATAAGTCCAAGAAGGCCAAAATATGACCTTGATTGATGATCATTCAAAAAATAGATTTGATGCTTTAAAACCCAATGACCAAATACCAGATGAGTTGTGGGATGATATCAAGAACTTCATACAGGAAGAAAGCAAAAGTTCACTTAAAAGTCAGGAAAGGAAGAAAAGACCAAATTGGATGTCAGAAGAGACTCTGAAATTTGCTCTTGAACCAGAGAGTAGCTAAAGTGAATGGAAGAAATGTTGAGATAAAAAAGCTGAACAGAAGATTTCAAAGTGCAACTCAAGAAGACAAAGTAAAGTATTATAATGAATATGCAAAAACCTATAGTTAGAAGAACAAAAGGGAAAACACACTCAGCATTTCTCAAACTGAAGACCTGAATAAAAATCAATCCTTAAGTTGCAATGTTGAATTCTGAGGTGGTATCACTATGGAACTAGATTGCCCAACCTTCCTTCCGAGGAGTGGCTGGTGGATTTGAACTGCCAGTCTTCCGGTTAGCAGTCTGCAAACATCCATTAATAATTTTAACATGGAATCTATGAAGTATGGATCTAAGAAAAATGGAAGCTGTTAAAAAATGGGTAGAATATTGAATAATGTGAGAAGCATCCAAAGAAAATGGAAGGAATACACAGACTCACTGTACCAAAAATAATTTGTTGACATTAAATCCTTTCAGAAGGTAGCATATGATCAAGAACCAATGGTAATGAAGGAAGAATTTCAAGCTTCACTGAAACAATTGATTAAAAAAAAAAAAAAA
>NW_006921920.1:1371445-1378778 GCF_000298275.1 Orycteropus afer afer | reverse complement strand
ATATATATGTTAGACATATATATGTCCTGAGTGTTTGTGTACTTATGTGTGAAGAATTCAAATTCCTGTCATATGGAATTGATAAAATTTATTAATTTAAAAAATCCATTATAATGATTCCCATCCCAGTTTTCTCCAAGTATACACTTATCAATCTAGTGGCGTAGTGTCTAAGGCATCTGACTGCTAATCAGTATGTTAGTGGTTCAAACCTATGAGCAGCTCTGTGGAAGGAAGACTGGGTAATTTACTTCTATAAAGATTTGCTGGCTAGGAAATCCAAAGGCAGTTGCTGTGAGTAGGAATCAACTCAATGGCAGTGAGTTTTGTTTTTGTTTTTTTTTATACAGATAAAATCCTACTGAATTGACTCTAGGAAGAAAAAAAAAATTGATATATATATGTATATATATTCCTTCTTTTGTATCACAATATATTGAACGTGTAAAGGTAAATATTTTTCAGTATTAAGACTGAATATGATAACTGCACTACAAACATTAGTGATTATGTTTTTCTCTTTAGCAAAATGCACTCATTTTTAATATGCAGATTTTATGTCTTCAGGAAGCATACATAATTTATCTTCTACAAATCATTATGACTGCAGACTTTCCTGGCTAACAATTTCATTTAAACATTAAATTTTCATTCCTTTTAAGAGACCTATATACAAATACTGAAAATAAAACTAAACTGGGAGAGCAGTGCTTTTAACTGTTACATCTAGGGAAATACTAATTTAATTGCATAGTATAAGGCTAAGCTAAAATATTTTAATAGGTTAACATTTATGAGCAAAATTACAATATGACATTATATGCAGTCTATAACTTTTACAGTATATATTTTATAAGCATTAATTTTCACATATATTACCGTACTAAGATATGCATGGTCAGCCTGTGTAGGTTTTGTGGTACCCTCCATATCCAAAATTTAGCCCAAATGTCAGGGCTAATGATGTTATACATTTGCCAGAAGGTATGGAGAGATTCACTATTCACATAATGAGGCTTTTGTCGGGAGTGTAGGGCAGTCACAAAAAAGTCTGAAAATGGTTTGAGAGAACAGAGAACAGCTTTACGTGCATAGAGAATAGGGTTGACATACACATTCCTGAATGGGCAGGGGCTTGCAAGATTTGAACTGCTCACTGGCACTAAAATAGTGAACACTCAGGATCTTCTATCACCTTGCACATGTATGAGGCATAGGGGTAGTGGACTGGCCTGGAAGCTGTTAGCAGTCAAACAGAAAAAAAAAGAAAGCCATTGCTACAAAAGCATTGAGTACTTCTTTTTGGGGATGGGAAATTTGGCAATGATTATGAGTGGTGGTTTCAAAGCTAATGAAATATAATTGGTATCCCTAAATTGTACACCTAAAATCATTGAACTGACAAATGTTGTTGTTGTTAGTTTCTATCCAGTCAGTTCCTACTCATTAAAAAAAAAAAAAAACAGACACCAGGAATTGACATTGAGATGTCTCAGCAAATGGATGCAGCTCAGAAGGTGCAGGAAATTTGGAAGACATCTACCTGGCCAACTGACTGGAAAAGATAGCTATCTGTGCCCATCCCAAAGAAAGGTCTTAAAACAAAATGTAGATAGTATAGAAAATATAATTAATCTGGTATACAAGTAAAATTTTTCTGAAGATATTTCAAAGTTTGTTGCATCAGTATATTGACAGAGAACTTCCAGAAATTCAAGTGGGATTCAGACAGGGACAGCTGCTAGCTGCCAAGACTGACAAACCCAAGGTTGACAAGTAAAAGGCATAGTCCCAATATAACTGAACCACATCGAAGACCATTACTTCAAAAGTCCATTGAAAGTCCCAAGATCAGCAGAGCATGGCAGGCTGCTGAACAATGACATTGCTACATGCAGGGTTCAAATGTGCCATAAGCTAGAGACCATTCCCCAAGGTTTCTCCTTATATACAGGAAGCAGACCACATCCTTATGGCAGCTGCACAGCTGCTCACAGTAGATTCCACCATGGATTTGATTACCATTCTCATCATGGGGAATACTATATCCAGCTGCCCAGCCACTCAACCAGGCCTAGCAAGTTGACACACAGACTTAACCACCACAGAGATCAAAGACTACACTCTTCAGTATGGATTATACTCTTAAAGAAACAAAACAAAAATCCTCACAACTGGACCAATAAGAAACATTGTGATAAGTGAATAAAAAAAAATGAAGCTGTCATGAATTTCATTTTACTTGGATCCACAAACAACAATCATGGAAGCCACAGTCAAGAAATCAAACATTGTATTGCACTGGGTAAATCTGCTCCAAAAGACCTCTTTAATGGGTTAAGAAGCAAATATGTCAATTTGTTAAGGGAACTAAGGTGCATTAAGGTGCATTAAGGTATATCTAAACAAGCCATGGTATTTTCAATAACCTCATATACGTGAACAATGTATAAGAAGACTGCAGAAGAGTTGATGCCTTTGAATTATGGTGTTGGCAAAGAATACTGAAAACACTATAGACTACCAGAAGAAAAAAAAAAAAAAAAGTCTGTCCTGGAAGTGTAGTTGGAATGCTCCTTAAAAGGGAGAATGGCCAAACTTCATCTCATAGATTTTGGTCATGTTTTCAGAAGGGACTAGTCCCTGCTGAAGGATATTATGTTTGGTAAAGTATAGGGTTAGCAAAAAATAAGAAGAACCTCAAAGAAATGGATTGACACAGTGGCTGCAATAATGGCCTCAAGCACAGCAAGGATTGTGTGGATGATCTGGACTGGACAATGTTTCTTTCTGTTGTACATAGAGTCACTATGAGTCAGAGCCAACTCAAAGACACCAAACAATAATATTATTGCTGCTTATAGGATCTGTGAACTTCAGCACATTTGCTATAGGCATGAATACATCTTTCAAAAGTTTTTTTTTTTTTTTAATTGTATAAAATAATACTGTAATAAATTTCTACAATATTTTTCTACAAACTGCTATATAAAGACAGAAGTTCATGTTTTGAATGACCTGCAAAAATGAGGTTTTTTCTTCCTTATCCCTTAATTACAAGTATCATTTCATTCACTATGAACTCAGTGTATATCTTCACCTTCCTTCCTATCCATTGTCAGCAATGGAGTGAAATTACATTAAAAATCAGAAGTGCACCTGAGAAAAGAAAACATTTTCTGTTTACAAATAACCCATCCTGATGCTGCCATCATATCAAATTCAACTCATAGGAATCCCACAAGACAGAATAGAACTTGCCCCAGAGTGTTTCCAAAAAAGTACTCTAAAGAAGCAGACTGTCATATCCTTCTCTAGTGGAGCAGCTGGTGGGTGGGAACTACCAATATTCCAGTTAGTAGCCAAGTGCTTTAACCACTGCATCCCCAGAACTCTTTGTTTGTTTTGAATGTTTTCATCAGAGTAAAGCTGGGTCTGAACTTGGAGGCCTATGGGAAAATATTACAAGGTAACAGCCAAGTTAAATGAGATTCAGAGTCTCTGGAGAACAGAAGAGCCATCTGGATGCAAAAGACTAAAAGTGACCATCAGTTGTCCTAGAACCTCTCATCAAAGTCATTAGAAATGACCTAATTTAACTGGTTTTCTTTTTTGTTTTAGGATCGCAGACCAAGTTTACATATTCATTCTGATTTCCTTGTCCCTATAATATTCCTAAAATGTATTTTAACACATTACTGGTACCACCTTATTACCTGCTTTCCAAAGTACCTCACTCCTATAGATCAAAATTGGCACAGTCTGTAGAGCAAACATTGCCCCTATTCTACCACTGCTTCCAGAAAATCACCCCTCTATCCTCCTAGAAATTATTTTTATTCTTTTTAAGTTCCTCCTGTGTAATTAATCCAGATATGCCTACTGTCTTTAATATTTAATGTCTAGTTCCTCTACACTCACTACTCCACTGTCCTGTGCTGTAGGAATTATGAATCTGTCTGTCCTTGCCCAAATGGTTCTCACAACTATTTAACTACTATGAACGCTTATTAGCTTCCCCAAATATATCCTAGAAATGGTTATAATTTGGAAAGCATGCTAGCTTCAGGATCTTATATTTCAGAGGACAAACCTACTTCTTCTTTATATAATCTGCTTTTCAACCTGGCTGTGAATTCAGACCTTCACTATTCCTCAAAGCTCATTAACTTTCTTTTGTTCTCATTTACCTTTCCATTAACCCAGGATATTATTTTCAACTGGTTCAAAAGTTTCCTCTCTGATAGTGTTGATTCACACATGTGCCTTTGTCTCTATCCTCTAGTGATTCCACCTAGGTAATCATTGACCCTGAGGTCTTTGTTGTATAGGAAACAATGCTTCTCAAATCTCTGTCTTCTTAAGCTTTTATCCTTTTCTCTCAGTGCTATTTTTTTAAAGAATATACCAATCTGATTTCATCTATTTTCTCACTATTGCTTCACTATACCCTATTAATTTATTTTAGTCAAAGTTCAGTACATCCCACTAACTAAAATTGAAGAAAAATCATTTTCTTGTCATTCAAAACTACTTATTCTCCTTCACCCATTATTGCTGTAAACCACCTCATAAAAATACACAACCTGATAGAGTCAATTTAACTTGTCCATTCTGTCCAAAACCTTGAGTGAGATTTTTGGAGAATGAGCTATAGGGCCCTTTAAAACTTTAAAATCACCATTTACACTGCTGCATAATGTAAAAAATGGGCATTCCTCAATACTCTCCCAACTTCCATATCTTTCAGCTCTCTTTCCATAGTGTGTAGCTATTTGTCTTTAGGCTCAAGCATCTCAGCAGCACCAACAATTGTGTCCTCACCTACTAGAGTTTAAAGAACTGGGAAAAAAGGGAATCAGGGCTCCAGATTCCATATTTATGATGACCCCTTTTCTTTATCATAGGCCCTGTCAGCCAGAAGCAGGTCACATTCCATTTTTACAGATAAATCACTACCATGGTGTTCTGGTGGCATAGTGCCTAAGGCATTTGACTGCTAACCAGAAGGCTGGTGGTTCAAGGCCACCAGCCACTCCTCAGATGGAAGATTGGGCAACCTACTTCTGTAGTGATACTGCCTCGAAAACCCAAAGAAGGGTAGCTATGAGTTAGGTCCTACTTGTGGGCACATAACAACAACAACAACAACATTCAATAGTGTACTAGAAATACTAGCAAGAACAATAAGGCAGGAAAGGGAAATAAAAGGAATCTATATTGACAAAGAAGTAAAATGATGTCTATTTGCTGCTGATGACATGATCCTATATAGAGAAATTCCTAGAAACTCAACAAGAAGTCTACTGGAACTAATAAAAGAATTCAGTAAAGTGACTGGGCACAAGATCAACATATAAAAATCCATCAGTTTTCTCTACATTAACAAAGAGAACTCTGGAAAGGAATTCAGAAGACAATAACATTTATAATAACTATCCAAAAGGTAGAATACTTAAGAATAAACCTAATGAGAGGTACAAAAAACTTATACAAAGAAAATTACAAAACACTGCGACAAGAAACCAGAAGAGACTCATGTAAATTGGAGAATTTACCTTGCTCTTGGATAGGAAGACTAAACATTGTGAAAATGTCTATACTACCTAAAGTGATTTACACATGTAATGCAAACCAAATCCAGATTCCATCATCACTTTAAAGAGATGGAAAAATAATCACCAATTTTATATGAAAAGGAAGGAGACCCCAATTAATCAAAGCACTACTAAAGAAGAACAAAGTCAGTTACCTCAGACTTCATGATGTCAAAACCTATTATACAACCACAGTAGTTAAAAAAAAAAAAATCCTGATATTCATAATACAACAGACACATAAGTTGCTGGAACGGAATTTAGAACCCAGAAGTAAACCCATCCAAGTATGGAGAGTTGAACTTTGACAAAGAGTTGAAATCCATTAAATGGGGAAGAGAGAGTCTCTTTACAAATAGTGCTGACAAAATTATGTATTCACTTACAAAAATGAAACAGGATCCATCTCTCTCACCATACATAAAGACTCAAGATGCATCAAGACCTAAATATAAAACCTAAAACTATAAAAATGACTAAAGAAAAATAGGGCCTAACTTAGGAGTCTTAATTCATGAGGCATCTAGGTGCAACTATTGTTCTATCTTCTTCTGGAGCAAAGAAGAGTGAAGAAAATCCAGGACACATGAAAACAGTCTGAGGGATTAATGGACCACAAAAACTCCAGCTTCCATGACTCTGAGATCAGAAATAGATGGTGCCCAGATACTGTGGCCAACTATTCTGAAAAAGATCACAAGAGTAGATCCTGGAGAGAGTAGGAGAAAAATGTGGAAAAAAAATTTAAATCATAAAAAAAGTCCAGCTTACTGGTTTAATACAGACTGATGAAATCACCAAAATAATGACCCTTAAATACCCTTCAAGTCTGGAACTGAACTTATCCCCATGGCTCAACTTTCAGCCAAACAATAGAAAGGATTATCGGGTACTATTGAGTTGGAATTGATGTTATGGCACAAAACAACAACAACATGAGGTGAACAATAACATCAGGGAGGTACTCATTCTTTGAACTATCAACTATGAAATCAAAAGTTTATGCGATCAAAAATTATTGCTCAGGGATAAAACTAGGAAGCAAGAAGGGGATAAGGAAAGTAGGAAGAACAGAAAGACGAACACAAGAAGGAAGTGGGAAGATCCCTGTTATACTGTAGGGACTGCAATCCATACCATGAAACAAAACGTATGTGAATTACTGAATGGAAGATATATTTTCTCTGAAAATTTCACCCAAATCAACATAAAAAGTTAAAACAAACTAACAAACAAAATGTCCACCCATCCAAACAAAATGTAAACACTTCATATCTTCCTAACATAATGTACATTTTAATATTTGACTTAATAAACACAAAAAATTATTCAATGTTATTATTATTACTACCATATGGAAATACTTTCCAATTCTATCTGAAACTCTCAATATGTGCAAAATCAACATCAAAAAGAGAGTCAAAATATTCCAGGTATCCGCCCATCTTTTCAGACATTTTTACATGAATATCAAAGATGTGATAACTGCTAATTATTAACATAAGAATTTACTATAAATCAAAAATAATATTTATTAACATTTACTAGGTGATTATGTGTGAATAATGTTGCCAAGCATATTTATATGAATGCCCTCATTTGACTTGAGCTCTGAGAGTATTAATTGGTATTTTTGTTTTGTATGTTGTTGTTGTTGTTAAGTGCCGTCAAGTCATTTCCGACTCATAGCGACCCCATGCACAGCAGAACGAAACACTGCCCGATCCCGCACCAGC
>NW_006921920.1:1368187-1369399 GCF_000298275.1 Orycteropus afer afer | reverse complement strand
GAATTTGCATATGAGCAGTTGATGGTCTGTTCCACAATCAGCTCCTGGCCTGGTTTTGGCTGAAGATATTGAGCTTTTCCACCGCCTCTTGATATGTGTACATTCCAAATCAAATCCTGGCCTAACATCAAAGCCAAACTTTTAGTATTTTATATATAACATTTCACCCAATTCTCACAATAACTGTTTACATTTTTTTAGCCCCTATTTCACAGACCAGGAAATGGTGAATCTGATATGTTAAATAACTTGACCAATATCAAAGACAGCACCAAGACTCTCAACTTAATTGTGCCTGATACTGAAGTTTGACTTTTAACTCTTCATTTAAGAGGCAGCTAAAATGTCATTCCTTCTACAAAGTATTCCTTAATTCCCAAGCAAATATATGTATCTCTTCTCTCCTGTGACCCTGTATTTCACAAGACATACAAAGACTCAAAACTGAAAAACGAAACAAATAAAAAGACCCTCACTGCCTTCAGGTTGATTTTGATTCATAGCTACCCCCATTAGCTTTCTGAGGCTGTAAATCTTTACAGAAGTAGATTGCCCCATCTTCCTTCCATAGAGCACCTAGTAGGTTTGAACCATTGACCCTCTGGTTAGCAACCAGATGCTTTATCCACTATGCGACCAGAGCACCCTAATTTGTACACTTGTTGTACACAATGCAGCATATAATGGGCTCTTAGTATATGGCAGATTATGAGGTACCTTCTGTGATGGTTAACGTTATGTATCTACTTGGCTAGGCCCTGATTCTCGGGAAGCTGGAAAACATTATGTAATCATCCTTCATTTTGTGATCTGATGTGAATAGTCAATCAGCTGAAAAAGGAGTTTCCCCAGAGATGTGTCACACATCCAATATACATGGATGTTCTGGCAATGTTCATGCTCTCCCTTGATCCTGCATTCATCTCCTCATCCTCTGACCTCTGGTTCTTGGGATGTGAAGGCCTTCAGCCTGCTGCCTGGCCTGCAGATTTTGGAGTTAGTAGTTCTCTCAATTCCATGAGTCAGCAGCCTGATACCTAACCCACAGATTTTAGGTGTCAGTCCCTGTAACTCTATGAGGCAAGAGAAACCTCCAGCCTGTTGCCTGACCCACAGTTCTGGAGTTCCCCGACTCCCTAATTGCATGAGCCATTTTCTTAAAATAAATTTCTTTCTTTCTCTTTCTCTCTTTCTCTCTCTCTCTCTCTCTCT
>NW_006921920.1:1336211-1349684 GCF_000298275.1 Orycteropus afer afer | reverse complement strand
AAATAAATTATACACACACACACACACACACACACACACATACATAATCTACCAGCCACTCCTCGGAAGGAAGATGGGGCAATCTACTTTCGTAGTGATACTGCCTTGGAAACCCAAGGAGGGGTCACTATGAGTCAGGTCCGACTCGACGACACAAAACAACCACGCATACACACACACACACACATATATGGAATTACAGCTGGAAGAAATGCTCCTTAGAAGTGAAAATGGCCAAACTCCATCTAGTATTTTGGTCACATTATCAGAAGGGACCCGTCCAAAACCTAAACTCACTGCTCTCAAATTGATTCATCTCATAGCGATCCCTCCATGGGTTTCCCAGGTGGTATCTCTGTAGAAGGAGATTGCCGGATCTTCCTTCTAAGGAGTGGCTGGTGTATTGGTACAGTTAGCAGTCAAATGCCTTAAGAACTAGCAAAAAATGGGAAAACCCTCAATGAGATGAACTGAATTGATAATGGATTCAACCATAGCAATGATTGTGAAGATGGCCCAAGACTGAGCAGTGTTTCCTTCTGCTGTTCATAGGGTCAATATGAGCCTGAAAAGACTCTATGGCACTTAACAACATGATTTGTTATCAATTTTACTCATGTCTACTTTTAAATTTTAAATCATAGTTTTATTTTCTGTTTGGAATCATCACACAAAAACTATTACACTCACACAGAAATTTTAAATGATTAGTTGATGCATTCATCAATGGGCATTCATCAAGCATATATCTGCTGGTATAGTGGTTAAGGCATTTGGCTATAAACCAAAAAGTCAGTGGTTTGAACTTCTAGGTGCTCCATGGAAGAAAGATGAGGCAGTCTGCTTCTGTAAAGATTTAAAACTTTAGAAACCCAATGGTGGTCCCATTGAAATCGACTCAGTGGTAGTAAGTTCGGTTTTGATTTTAGGATTCACCCTTTTTTGTTGAGAAAAAAACTCCAAAATATCTATATTTTATTCATTCTTATTCAATTGTGTTGAAGAGAAAATCAACTTTGGAAATAGATACTAGATAGATACTACAGAATTCAATTTCTGCCAGTTATTGTATGATTTTGGAAAATTGTTTAAGAAAACTGTATGTGGCAGTTTTAAGCATTTTTATCTGCACATGCATAGGTTACATGGCTCTTTCTGACACAAGACTAATCTGACCAGAAGTATAGGGGCTAGCTTCTCAAACATGCAATTATCCAAACTCCTTCCCAGAAGATTCTAATTAGCTAGGTCCATGCTGGGAAATAAGAATGAGTGCTTATTTAACAAGTGCATCATGATAAAGAAACAGGAAAGACTTGGAATCTGATATACACCATGTCTAGAAATTTCTTTTGATTCACTTCCTATATTCTTATTTCTTATTTTTGCAAGTGAGATGTGGCATGGGCTGAGAAAGGTTAACTATTGTTATCATTATAAGGGTAATGACTATTAATATTTTAGCTCTAAGTATTTTATTTCACTTTGTTTTCTTGAAAGTTTCTCTTCCTTTGACTTCAATCATATCACTATTTCTCAGTATGAAAATAAAAATAGCAAAAACAAGAAATTCACAAAAAAAACATGGCTTTGGAAATACTAAGGTAAATTTTATTCTGAAAGGAAGATTTTTGTAAAAATAAAAAGAATTAATGAGGGATTATAATGGAATTAAATAGCAATCTAAAATTTATATGAAAAAAAATTACATCTTTGCAGTTTTGATATAAAAACTGTTCCAAAATGCTTAGCCTTCTTATATATTTATTAGTAATGAATAAAATTATGAATGGATTTTACCTGGGGTTAATGGTTATCATATTCTTAATATTGCACAACTGGTTTATCCACTCATCATTTCTCATTATGTATTCATCATAACACCTGTTCACCATTCTAGTCTCTCTTTTCAGGAACACTGAAACCAGCTGCACATTCATTTTCTTAAGTGAACTGACAATTTTAATACCTACACTTTTATACATCAATGAAACTGTGTCTTGGATCACTGATCAATATGATTATTACCTTGAGATGATAGTCTTTAGATACGTGAGTCTTTCGTTGTATAGCTAAAAACTGACAAAGTAGGTTTTATATGAGTTGAGTGACTTCTTACAGGTATGTTATTACCTCAGAAAATGTATGTAAGATTTTGTACTCCAGTGATTTAATTTCCATATGCAGTATTAATGACTTGCCACAAGCTCCCACTTATCTCTTAAATCTTCACATTTCTGGAAGTTAAAAGCATTGTGATCCCATGGAATATTTGTGTTCAGCATATACTAGTTCGTTTTTTTTGGTTTACCATTTGGTAGATTCATAACTGCATGAATCTGAAGAAATGGGCCTCATCCTACTAAACCCAGCACCACATAACCCTTGTGATATATATGTCCCACAATTATATCTAAATCCATATTACCTCAGGTTTTTAATAAAATTCATTGAAAGTGCTTTATGTTATTAAAATCACATGATTTAAACAAACTTTATAGCTGAAAATACTTCACTTTTGAATAGATTAAAACAAGCACTTAACATGAATTTCTTTTGACTCTGGGTAACTGTCAAAGTTCATGATGGGTGGAAAGCGACCTTGAATCAAAAATAAAAACTTTCTGTCATTATACTCTGTTTTGTAACTTTTCTTAGTTTCAATATGTCTGAGAAAATAAAGGCTATATGTCTCTAAATCATAATTTATCTTTTAAACTATATGCATATACTATAAGAAACTACAAAAAAGAAGAAACTTTCTGAATATTGGTATGGTTTATACTGCTCTGAAGAGATAAAACTATCAGAAATAGATCATTTCATCTTTAAATTGTATAGTAATGTCAGATTCTTCCAAAGCTACTAGTTCCTAACAGAAAATAATTCTTCTATATAAAAATCAAAACAAAACCCAGTACTATCAAGTCTATTGCAAGTCATAGTTACCCCGTGGGGTTTCCAAGGTGGTAAATCTTTATAGAAGTAGATTGTCCCACCTTACTTCCACAGAACAGGTGGTGATTTTGAACCATCAAACTTCTGGTTAGCAGTCAGATGACTTAGACACTGCTCCACCAGAGCTCCTTCAATATAAATACCAAAATCAAACTCACTGCCGTAAGTTGGTTCCGACACATAGCAACCCGTCATATCTCTACAGAAGTAAAGTGCCAGGTCTTCCTTCTGAGGAGTTGTTGGTGGGTTTGAACTGTTAACCAGCCTTCTGGTTAACAGTCAAATATCTTAGGCACTATGCCACCAAAGTGTACCAAATAGTCTTCACTTTACCTACACCTGATATTTAGTGGATATAACCTCAGCAATTCTAAATGTTATCTTAAAGGCTGTTTTACTTGTTTCCCTTCAATACTTTCTTTAAGCAATCACTACTATGATTTCTTTGAACAACCACTTTCAATATGATTACAAGCCCTAAAGTAGTCCCTGTGTGGTTCAAAGAGTTAATACCCTATTAGAGATTTGATTTGAGGTGCCACAAAGAAAAGACCTGGCAATTGAATTCCAAAAAATCAGCATTGAAAACCCTATGGGGCACAGCTCTACTCTGACACACAATGAATCATCATGAGTAGAAATAGATGGTAACTGTTTTTTTAACAAGCCATGGTCAAAACCCTTTCATAACTTGTGAGGTTTGTCACACCCAATATTCTTCTCTGTGTGTTATTCTAAATGCAAACCCAAAACTTTGATGTCTATTCTTGTAAGCAGTATATGTTTATTGTTTCAATATGTATCTACTATTTGAAATAAATAAATATGTATAATATCATGGCAGCTTTTGTGCATATTTTATGATTTCTTCTGACAGTAGGTAATATTATGAACATATAAAATTGTTCAGTCCACTTGAAAACACTCCTAGAAATATATAATGTTGTAAACTCAGAAAAGTCTGAACTTCAAGGTCAAATTCATTAAGATTTCATTGTCCATTCATGAATCCTCACAGCTTCATTGACAATTTTACTCATAACTTTCTGCTCTACAAGGTTTTCATGTTTTATAGAAACATAAAGATTTCCAAGCTATAACTTTATGAAAAAAAAAAGGACTAGAATTGTAGTAATTTAAAAACTCTTCTAAAATTTTCCACAGTTATATGAGGATGTCCTTCTTTCTTATTTAATCTAACTCTAATTCAGCATTGCCAAAAAGAATGGTTGGGTGAAATGAATATTGCCTTGGGAAGATATTTCAGTCCAAGTGTTGGGCAATTGTTAGCAATGAGATCTTGTAGAGGCAGGATAACTCATGTGTACTTCAATGAGAAGATTAAAAATACTAAAATAAATTGTGTTGTAATTTCTATTTTATACAACTTACTTAGCTGGAGAACTTTTGTTCTGAAAAAAAAAAAGTTGTTATTCATGGAATATTTCCATTTCTTAGACTTAAGTAAAGGTAATTAGGATATATTGCTGTTCAGATTTCAAAATAACTTGCTACTAACTCTTTTGATTGTCATCACAAATGTTAGCTCATATTCATTTTGTAGAATTAGAAAAACAGGGCCCCAGAATGAAAACTCCATCTGTCAGTTTTTCCTGTCATTGTGGCTTGCATATTGCTGTGATCCTAGAAGCTGTGCCACTGGTATTTTGAACACCAGAAGTTTCCTTTATGGTGAACAGATTTCACAGGACATTCCAGATGAAAACAGACTAAGAAGAAAGACATGGTGAACTGCTTCTAACAAAAATTGACCAGTGAAAACTTATGCATAACAGTGGAACATTGTCTGAAACAATGCCTGCATACGGGGTCCTCAGGTTAGAAGGAGCTTAGTATCAAAGACTGAGGAAGACCTGGTTCTACAAGAGATTCTAGCTAATGACACAGATATAGTAAATCTTTCAGAACCTTCATTTGCTAATGTGGCATGCCTGGCACAAAAATGAGAATAAACAGTTAAAAACATCCATTAATAATCAAAATGCAGAGGATTAAAAATGGAGTCTCATCAGTAATCACCGTGCATTTCCTTCTAGCATCTTAGTGCTTGAAAAACTAGGTAAAGCAGTTTGAATTAGGGATTCTGATGCTCTGAACAGCATACTGTGTCAGTGTGCACCAATCTCAGAGGAGAAGAATTACAGAGGAGAAAGGTACAAGGGAAAAAAATAAGAAGATCTACCCTGTCGAGTACCAATAGGCAGCCGAGAACAGCCTTCCGAGACCTCCCTGGGTTAAGGCAGAAGACACACCACACCAGCATACCAGTGACCACACCAGCATACCAGCGATCACTCTAAGAGTCTACCTTCAGCACCTGAGCTTATCAGTAATGTGGATCTGCTACGTGCAAACAGGCATGTCCAGTGCAGCTGAAATCTGTGCAGGGAGTCCACTGGTGTTGCAGGAGGGGAGGCCTGGAGAGGTGCCCCCGAAGTGGATCACCGAGTAGGCTTGGGTCAGCTTAGTGGCACTGAGAGGCTTGCACTTGACTTTATAAGCAATACTGGGACCACAGATTACAAACAGGCACTCTCCTGACTCCAGCACCACTGAAATTGAGCGGATTTTAGATGCCAAGTGTAGGTGGACCCACAGAGAAACTCTCTAGGCAGATTGCAGTCTGGGCTGGTTTGGCCAGCACCACATGTGGGAGGGGCCAGTGAGAGAAACCCCCGGCAGATCGCAGAGCTGGGAAGTTGTCTTGGGTGGGCTTTTTGGCACCACGGGCCTCGGGAGTGGGGTTTTTGCATGTGTCTGAGCCTGGCGGAAAGTGGCGACCCCCTAACAACTGGAGTCTTTGATGAAATTGAGCTCCAGGCCTGTAAATAACAGTAAGATATCATCAGTAGCAGCCCACTCAAAGCCCTAGAAATTGCCCCTAGCAACAGCAAGCTTTCTTTCTTCCACTGCCACCTTCTCCACCAATAACTTCACTCATCCAATAGAAGAAACAACATTCACCTAACATAAAACCTCCCAGTTCAAACTCTAAACCCTCTTTATGACAAACAGAAGTCCACATCCACATTCCACACAGTGATTACACCATCACAAAGAAAACTGCAGAGACACCCAGCATACTTGAATTAATAACTAAAAAAATATAATAAAATACACCAGCTTCACATTTTCAAAATATTAACCCATAAAACCTAGACAAAACAAATCAATACATAACCAACAGTTAAAGACAACCTCTAAATGTCAAGGAAACAACAGGCAACCTCAAATCAAACAACAACAACAAATAGGACAAAGCATTAGAAGCAAAACCACAAACAAAGGTCATATTAACCATGGAGGAAGAGGAGGCAATTCCTGAGAAGGAATTTAGAAGATATTTTTATAGAGCTTTACAAGAGCTTAAGGAAACCCCAAACAGAAACAAGAACACAGACAGTTCCCTGGAAGAACTCAGGAAAATCATTTAAGAAAATAGTAATAAGATTAATGCACAATCAGAACTGATATAAAAACAGAAGTTAGAAATCTAGAAGATGAATATCAAAATTTTAGAATTATACAACACAGTAGAAGCACAAAAGAGTGCTTAGAACTGGCTGAAGAATGCATATCCTAACTAGAAGACAAATCCCTGGACACCAGCCTGTAAGAAGTAAAATCAGAACAAAGATTTAAGAGAAATGAAGAGAACCTAAGAATTATATGGGATAACATGAAAAGAAATCATATTAGACTCATTGGAATTGCAGAACAAGAAGAGGTGAAAGAAAAAACACCAAGAAAATTGTAGAAGACCTGCTAACAGAAAACTTCCCCAATATCATGAAAGAAGAAAAGATATTTGTCCAAGAAGCTCATAGAACCTCAAAAGATAGATCCCAAGAAAAAAACACCAGGTCCTCCTAAACATTAGACATCTATGTGCATGAAAAGATTTCACTAAAATGACAAAAAGAGAACCCACAGACTGCACAAAATTTTTGGCACTGGTATATCAGACAAGGGGATAATTTCTCAAATATATAGAAAATTTGGGAGCTCTGGTGGTGTAATGCCTAAGGCATTTGACTGCAAACCAGAAGGCTGGCCGTTTAAATCCACTAGCCACTCCTCGGAAGGAAGGTTGGGCTATCTACTTCCATAGTGATACCACCTCAGAAACCCAAGGAAGGGTTGCTATGAGTCAGATCCAACTCAATGGCAATGAGTTTATAGAAAACTTCAATAACTTAAAAACAAAAAGACAAATAATCCAATTGAAAAATGGGCAAAGGACCTGAACAGACATTTCACCAAAGGAGACATCCAGCTAGCTAAAAAGCATATGAGGAAATGTTTGTTATCATTACCCATTTGAGACATACAAATTAAAGCACTAATGAGATGTCATCTCACCCCAGCACTTAATAGTGAATTTCAGGAAAATAGAAATCAACAAATGCTGGCAAGGATTTTGGGACACTGGAACTGCCACACATTGCTGGTGGGATGGTAAAATGGTACAACCATTGTGGAAAGAATTATGGTACTCCCTTGAAAATCTGGAAATAGAAACACTACATGATTCAGCAATCCTACTACTAGGTACATATCCTAGAGAAATAAGGGACATGACAAGAACAGATATACCCTTACCCATATTCATTGTAGCACTATTCACAATAGCAAAAGTATGAAAAGAAACTAAATTTCCATCAATGGGCCAATGGCTCAACAAACTATGATACACACAATGGAATGCTACTCAATGTTAAAAAAACAATGATGAATCTGTGAAATATCTCATAACATGGACAAACTTAGAGGCCATAATGCTGAGTGAAATTAGTCAACTAAAAAAGGACAAATATTGTAGGAGCCCACTATTCTAAAAAGTCAAGACAGCTTTGATAGCTGTCCCGGGTTGATGAGAAGGGAAGACATATATCAACTTCGGTAAAAGAAAAAAAAAAAAAGAAGAAGAAGAAGAAGACGAAGAAGGAGAATATTTACAGCATTGGAAAGCCTGTGGCATTAATCTGCCCTACAGAGCTACTATGAGTCAGAATCTAGTCACCGACAAGGTCCTCCCCTCTTCATGGGACTTTTATTTTGTTTTGAGCTACTTTTCTTTCAGCTAATCCTTATCAAATCCTTCACTTGCATAAATTTATTATTCATAATAAGTTAAGCATGGATAATAAGTCTTATGATCTGCAGATAGTTCTTACTTTGATGATGCCCTGAAGGATCCTGAAACAAAACATAGACATACTTACTTTCAGCAGTTTTGCTATGCTTTGCTTCCAAAACGGACCAGTAAAAGGATTATGCCAGATATGTTGACATGGACTTCTAAATTGCACTGCTTATTCCATTGGTTCAAACCAAGATTTCTAGAGTTCTTTTGGTGAAGTTGATGGGTTCACAACTGCTTATAAATGGAACAGAAATAATTAAAGTACTGAGTGGACTAAAAGATTATTATGAGTTTTATGTGAGGACATATTGTTGTTGATGTTGTTAGGTCAGCTCCGACTCATAGTGACCCCAAGTACAACAGAATGAAACACTGGCCAGTCCTGTGCCAACCTCACAATCCTTGTTATACCTGAGCATATAACAGAGTTTTAATGTTATATTTCTGGATATAACAATCCATTTTCTCTTTTCTCCTAAACTATCGACGATTTATAGGGAGCTCTGCTGGCGTAGTGCCTAAGGCATTTGACTGCTAACCAGAAGGCTGGCAGTTCAATCCTACTAGCCACTCCTCAGAAGGAAGGTTGGGCAATCTACTTCCATAGAGACACCACCTCAGAAACCCAAGGAGGGATTGCTATGAGTCACAATGTCTGGACAGCAGTGAGTTTGTTTTGTTGTTGTTGTTGTTGTTGTTGTTGGTATCAATGATTTGTAATAATTTAAAATACTATATTTATGCAAACAAAGATGAAACATCATTTCTCTCTCCTTAATCTGTCTAGAGTTGGAAAATTAAAGTGTATTCTTACTCTTTTACATTATAATTATTTGTGTAGATTCAATAACAGATCTCTTTGTTAATAGTGTAAATTGGGAATCTAGGTTATATAACCAAGCCTTGATTAAAATATTATATTTGAGAATGATACTCAGAGAATCAGGTGTGACCAAAGACTTAGAGAGAACTTAGATTGACTGAGGAAGCCAATATTTCTGATGACAAGCTATTGACTTGGCTTCCTGGCCTCAAGAGACTTATAAATTTAACCTGAATTGCCTTATGAAAACTTCTGTCAAAGTAGATTAAAATATGACTTCCATCAAAGTCATGTTAAAAGTTATATGATAAACTACCATTCTTACTGAATCTATGTAAATAATAATCAAGTCACATTTCAGATCAAGAAAAAGTTTGCTCTGATCCAAAGGTGATTGTTGTTGTTGTTGTTGTTATGTGCCGTCGAGTAGGCCCCGACTCATAGCGACCCCTCCTTGGGTTTCTGAGGCAGTATCACTACGGAAGTAGGATTGCCCAACCTTCATAAGGTTAGTGATCATAAAAAGAAGTTTTATATTTCATTGGGCAATTATGGCAAGCCCGCGTGGGCTATTGAACTCTGGTTTTAGTTCATTGTCTTTGAGAAACGAAGACAACTAATGAGTTTGTTTTCTACATGGAGATAGAATTGTTTCTGTTGCTTGGTTCATGCTGTTCTCTATGTATCTCCAGATAATCAAATAGCCAACAGGAAAACTTGCAGATCTGAGAGACGGAAAGCCATCAAACAATTGACTAAACTGCTATCAAACTAGGATTCATTGCCAAGAGAGCATTGTCCTCTCTATAACAACTAAAAACCCTTAGTTACTGAAATTGTTTAAAACTATGAATATATATACATATATATACATATGGTATATTTTTAAGGTTACAAATGGTATTAGACAAGGTGTCTCTAAAAAATCTAACAATCTAAACAATGCTATACACTCTCTTCCGAAATAATACAGACCAAGACAATTACATTATAAAATAGATTGTTGTTAGATGATGTCAAGTGGGCTCTGACTCATAGCAATTCAATGTACAATGGAATAAAATACTGCCCAGCTGTGTGCCATCCTCCCAATCCTTGCCAGTCTTGAGCACATCCTTGTAGCCATTGTTTCAATCCATCTCACTGAGAGTCTTTCCCCTTTCCACTGACCCACTACTTTATGAAGCATGATTTCCTTCTCCAGGAAATGGTCCCCGCTGACAACATGACCAAAGTAGGTGAGATGATGTCTGGCCATTCTGGTTTCCAGGAGCATGCCAGGTGCACTTCTTCCGGGACAGCTTTGTTTGTTCTTTTGGCGGCCCATTGCAACTTCAGTATTCTTTATCAACATCATAATTTAAAGGTATCAGCTCTTCTTTGGTCTTCCTTATTCATTCTCCAGCTTTCAAATGCATAATAGGTGATTGAAAATACCATGCCTTGGGTGAGATGCACCTTAATCTTCAAAGTAACATTTTTACTTCCCAACACTTTGAAGAGATCTTTTTTACCAGGTTTTCCCAGTGCAATACAACATTTGATTTCTTGACTGTTGCTTACATGATTGTTGATTGTGGATCCAAGTAAAATGAAATCTCTGGCAATTTCAAATGTTTCTCAATTTATCTTGATGCTGCTTATTGGTCCAATTGTAAAGATGTATGTATGTGTGTGTGTGTGTGTGTGCTCTTGTGGTATAGTGCCTAAAGCTTTTGACTGCTAACCAGAAGGTTGGCCGTTCAAACCCACCAGCCACTCCATAGAAGGAAGACTGGGCAATCTATTTCTGTAAAGATTTACTGCCTCAGAAACCCAAAGGGGGTTTCTATGAGTTGGAATCAGCTCTATGGTTGGTTTTGGTTTTTGGTGTGTTCTGAGTTGTAATCCATACTGAAGACTGTAGTCTTTGGTTTTCATCCATAAGTGCTTCAAGTCATACTTACTTTCAGCCAGCAAGGTTGTGTCATCTGCATATCACAGGTTGTTAATGAATCTTCCTCAAATACTTATGCCACAAACTTCAAATAATTCAGCTTCTGAGATTATAGGCTCAGCATATAGATTGAATAAATACGATGAAAGGATACAACCCTGATGGACACTTTTGTTGATTTTAAAACATGAATTATCCCCTTGTTCTGTTCAAAATAGAGGCTCTTCATCTATGTACAGATTCCTCATGAGCAGAATTAAGTGTTCTGGTATTTCCATTCCTTGCAATGTTATCCATAATTCATTATGATTCACAAAGTCAAATGCTTTTGCAAAGTCAATAAAACAGGTAAACATCTTTTCCTTATTTTTTGCTTCCAGTCAATATCCATCTGACATCAGCAATGATATCCTTTATTCCACATTGTTTTGTTTTCTCTAGTGTTACTATAACAGACATACCATAAATGTATGGTTTAAACAAACAAGGAAAACTAGAAGCCTGAATTCAAAGTGCTAGCTCTAGGGGCTAGGTGAAGGCCCCTTGTCCTTGGACTTCAGCTCTGCCTCTTGCCCCCAGCCCACTGGAGCAGCAGCCATCTCAGCTCAAGTACCTGCTGCCTGCTGAGGCTGACAAGCCCAAAATTGACAAGTAAAATGGCACAGTCCCAAGACTGTCAAGAAACATAGTAGGCCACTAGTTCAAGTCCAGAAATAGTCCCAATATCGTCAGGCAACAAGGCAGACTGCTTAGCGAAATGCAGGATCTGTAAGGCACGTTTCTAAGGCAGCTATCAGCTGCTTACAGCAGATTCCACCATTGATTTAATTACCAGTCTCACATTGGGAAATAACTACATCCAGTTGCCCACACACTCTAAACCAAGCACAGCCAAGTTGACACAAACCTTAAGTAGCACACATGTCTTCTTCTAAATCCAGCTTGAAATTCTGGAAGTTCCCTGTCAATATACTTCTGCAACCGTTTTTGAATTATTTTCAGCAAAATTTTATTTGCATGTGATACTGATAATATTATTTGATAACTTCCACATTCTGTTGGGTCATCATTCTTGGGAATGGACACAAATATCAATCTCTTCCAGTCAGTTGGCCAGATAGCCATCTTCCAAATTTCTTGGCATAAATGAGTAAGTGCCTCCAGTGTTGCATCCATTTGTTAAGACATCTCAATTTGTGTTCCCATTGAGCCCATTCTTGGAGCTTGGTTTATTGACAATTCTTTCAGAGCAGCTTGGACTTCTTCCTTCAATACATTTGCTTCTTGCTCATATGCTTCCTCCTGAAACAGTTGATCATTGATCAATTATTTTTGGTACAGTGATGTGGTGTATTCCTTCCATCTTCTTTTGATGCTTCCTGCATCATTCAATATATTGCCCATACTCATTGGTATTGAGTCTACTCTGACTCATAGCAGCCCCCATTAAGTTTCCAAAGCTATAAATCTTTATGGAAGTAGATGGCTGCATCCCCCTCCCACAAAGCAGCTGGTGGGTTTGAACCTCTGACTTTCTGGTTAGCTTCCAAATGCTTTACCCACTATGTCACCAGAGCTCCTTAGAATCCTTAACCATTGCAACTCGAGGCTTGATTTTTTTCTTCCATTTTTTCATCTTGAGAAATGCTGAGCATGTTCTTCCCTTTTGGTTTTCTAACTCCAGGTCTTTGCACATTTCAGTATAATACTTTTTTGTCTTCTTGCGCTTGCCTTTGAAATCTTCTGTTCAGATATTTTATGTTATCATTTCTTATACTTGCTTTAGCTACTTTCCATTGAAGAGCAAATTTCAGAGTTTCTTCTGACATCCATTTTGGTCCTTTCTTCCTTTCCTGTATTTTATCTGGCTGTTTACTTTCTTCATGTATGATATTCTTGGTATTATCACACAATTCATCTGGTTTTTGGTCATTGGTGTTCAGTGTGTCAAATCTATTCTTAGATAGTGTCTAAATTCAGGTGGGATATAATCAAGACCATGTGTTGGCTCTCTTGGACTTGTTTTAATTTTCTTCAGCTTCAATTTAAAATTCTATATGTGCAACTGATAGTGTGTTCCACAATCAGGTCCTGGCCTTGATTTTTGAAGATACTGAGTTTATCTATTATCTCTTTCTATAGATGTAGTCAATCTGATTCCTATGTATTCCGTCTGGTGGGGTCCATGTGTATAGCCACTGTTTATGTTGTTAGAAAGGGTATTTGCAATACCTATTATGCTATCTTCAGTGTCATTTCTATCACCAAGGCCATATTTCCCAACAACCAGTGATTATTTCCAACTTTCACATTCTAATCACCAGCAATCATCAATACATCTCTATTACATGTTGGTCAATTTCAGACTGCAAAAGTTGGTAAAAAATTTCTTCAATTTCTTTATCTTTGGCTTTAGAAGTTGGTAAGTTATTTTGAATTATAGTAGTATTATAGTAGTAGTAGTATAAACTACTACTTGTAGCAATAATAGTTTGAACTGGTCTTCCTTGTAGCATTGTTAAGTGCCATCGAGTCGTTTCCAACTCATAGCAACCCTATGCACAGCAGAACGAAACACTGTCCGATCCC
>NW_006921920.1:1322396-1333600 GCF_000298275.1 Orycteropus afer afer | reverse complement strand
AAAATGGCCAAAACCAGTCCATTTCAGCTCACTAATGCTGAGGATATCAATCTTTATGCTTTCCATTTCTTTGTAGGCATATACATATATATATTATCCTATCTAAGCATTGTCCTTCAGGATAGGTCTTGAAATATTCTTTTTGATCATGAACGTAATGTCATGCCTCTTCAATTTGACATTTCCAGTATAGTAGACCATATGATTGTCTGATTCAAGATGGACAATACCAGTCAATTTCAGCTCAGTAATGCATAGGATATCCATCTTTATGCATTCCATTTCATTTTTGATAACTTTCAATTTTCCTAGATTCATATTTCATAAACTCCACATTCTAATTATTAATGGATGTTTGCAACTTTTTCTTCCC
The DNA here is from genome assembly GCF_000298275.1 of Orycteropus afer afer. Lineage (NCBI taxonomy): Eukaryota > Metazoa > Chordata > Mammalia > Tubulidentata > Orycteropodidae > Orycteropus > Orycteropus afer. The sequence goes on along the minus strand of NW_006921920.1, from coordinate 1,333,227 downwards.
ATTTTGAGTGTTGTCCTATCAGCAAATGATGTCCCAAAAGGTTTACTCCATCCATTTCATTAAGGTCAACTATAATTTGAGGAAAGATTTTTCTCCAGTCATATTTTATGAACCTTCCAATGTGAGAGTCTCATCTTCTGATACTGTATCAGACAATATTTCAGGACTATTCATAAAATTTCTCAGTAACATATCAGACAGTATTTCTTGCTTATTTAGTTCTTGATTATTTAGCTGCTTCCCAAAGAGTAGTTTTACATTGGTAAAAGAAAATTGTTGGATAATAGCTTTAGCAGAAGTTCACATTAAAGATGTAATGCATACTGCAGATACTCCTCTTATATTTTCTTGTTATTTTTAGTCATGGTTAGGATATTTGAGTTCATGGGCCAGACACGTTTTTCAGACTACTGGCTTATACATTCTCCACATTCTGATCTTTTATATTATTATCAAACTTCTAAGCTGCTTGGTGTCTGGGGTCTTAGAAGCTTGTGAGCAGCCATTTAAGGTACAGTAAATGGTCTCATTTTTTCTGAAGGAACAACAAAAAGGAGCTAAAGAACCAATAAGAATTGCATATGTTTCCAAAATTGTAGTGCACAAAGCGGTACCTATGAAACTAGATCAATGCTTAGAGATCAAAGATTCTAATTGAATCATGATCAGGAGGGGAAGGAGTTAAAGAGAGAAAATGATGGTACACATCTTGCTTTAATTTTGAGGTTAATTTACACAAGAAAATAAATATTCACTTCAAAGAATTTCCTTACCAAAATTAATCAAGTAGTGGCATTTTTTTTTCCCACCCAAAGTTGCAAATCTTTGCTTTCCTGTTCAATCCAAGCCTACCACATTTGAATTTCAAAAGATATGGCTAGGTGGAGGGCCAGAGACCACCTTGTGACTCAAGATCAGTTGATTTCAATAAAAGTAGGAGGGAATAATTAAATAAATCATGTTAAGATTAGCCAATGGTTACTCTTCTGTATCTCCACCCCGCCCACCCCCCCCACCCTCCGTTCTCTTTTTAGGACATCTGATGGTACAGCGTTAAAATTCTTGAATTCTGACCAAAATGTTGGTGGTTTAAATGGAACAGTGGCTCTTTGGGAGAAAAGTGTGGTAGTCTGCTTCCATAATGATTAAAAACAAACCAAAAATCACTGCTGTTAAGTCGATTCAACTCATAGCAATCCCTCCTTGGGTCTCTGAGGTGGTATCTCTACAGAAGTAGATTGCTCAATCTTTCATCCAAGAAGTGGCTGGTGAGTTTGAACCACTAGCCTTCTGGTTAGCAGTCAAATGCTTTAGATACTACATCAAGATTACAGCCTTGAAAACTCTATGTGGCAATACTACCCTGCCTATGTGATTGCTAATCAACTATACAGCACTGAGTTTGTTTTTTGGTTGATTTTTCTTCATTTGTAGCATATGGCAATTTATGTAATGTGAATGCTCCCACTCTGGGCAAGGTCAAACTATTGATGTGATGTCACTGACAGCAGCTTCAGGAAGATATATGCACAATGGGCTCTTGTTAACTATCACAGGCCGGCTCTATCACATTACTGAAATCATTTTAAATTGTATGAAAATCTTTATTTCTTCTTTATGCAAGACTTTATTTAATCTTTTCTGTTGTTGGATACACAGCAAGTTGCCATAACTATGCCTGTTGTGATATCTGTCACTCTAAGATCAAGTCCTGGAACAAAGATGTGGGATAAAAGTTTTAAAGCTAAGGACAATGATCAATATTTTCAAGAAAATAGAGATAAATTGTATATCATAGGTAAGATAAGATTTTCACTCATTTTTTTTTCCAGCAAGAACAATGTTCCAAAATAGATAATAATGAGAGTTTTACAAAAGTGGTTGTCTTTGTATTCAAAAAGTAATGTTTTAAGCAATATTAATTCTGAACAGATTTGAGAAAGAAATATGGGGATATAACAGAAAACAGAAGCAAGGAAAAAGGATAGTTAGATCAGTCTGGCAAAAACAAATGCTTTACTGAGATTCAACAGCAGTACTCACATATATAAATAGTTGCTAGGCACTTACTGTGTGTCTGGTATTATTTCAAGTACTACAGGTATAGTAGTAAACTAACAGTGGGGGTGGGGAATTTTGCCTTAATTGAACTTCCAGTCCAATGGGGAAGATGAACAATAAATTAGATAAATTAGCAACACATAATACTTTAGAAATTACTCAGTGTTACTGTAAGAAATAACTCATGAAGTGGAAGGGAATATCTGCAGCAGGCAAGGAAGGAAGATGCATCTCTAGTTGGGACAGCCCTAACCATCCTCACTGGGACCTGCAGTGCTGGAAGGATGACCATGACATGTGTCCTTAGGACCTGTTCCTTCCAAACATCTGGGGAATGAATATTCACTCAGGAAGTTGATAACTGTGATCTGGTTTAATGGTTCTGGTTTAGAGGAAAAAATTCAAATTATTTTGCAAAAGAAACTACAATGGGAGATGAATCTGCAGAAGGATGATTTTGCCTGAAGATTGTTCTAGATGAATGTGAGAATAAAATGTCCAGAAACCCTTTCCATTAATTCCAAAGTGTTGTAATTATCATTGCATCCAAACTGTCACTTGACGTTAATATTTCCATGATATATCCTATCAAGGAATACAATTGATCACTCTCTGTTAATTCAGATTTTTATGTACTTAGGTAAAAGTGTGTTCCTTTCCCATACAAATCCCTCACATTTATTTCACAAGCTATCTCAAGTATTCTGTACTTTATTTTTGTTGTTATAGGAAGGTTCAGGTGTGCTTGGACAAGGTATGAAGTGAGAATGATGAGAACTCTTGGAGGGATTTTTGTGGAAGAAATTAAAATTATTTAAAGATTCCCGGACTCATTCAGGTAACAGATAATGATGAAGTCCCTGCATTGCAACTGGTCCAATAGGCCATGTGCCCTCAGTGAAGAAGAAATCATGTGCCCCAGTGGTCTGTTTCTTACCTTCTGCTTTGAATTAACCAAACTCTGGTCAGTCTCACCAAGACCATGGACTCTGTTTGCCCTAAGCCTGATCAGCATTAAAAGCAGACAGTGAACCCTGTTCAGCTAATCAGAGACTCAGTTGATCCCAGCAAGATACTTTTCCAGTCAGACCATGCTGTCACCTTCCCTTGCTCACCCATCTTCCCTTTCTTACTACTCAATTCTTCCCATACAAGCAAAGCCCATTTCTGTTTAATTTTAGATACTAGCAGATTTCTTGGATCATGGAATTATCCCTATTGCAATTTGAGAGAGCACAGGGTAGCTATCTGCATAGCATCACTAAAGGTTGGCATGGTAACATTGTGAGCTAACATAACATTTGGAAAGTCTCATCTGCATAAGTGCATATTGCAGACATCTAGCCAAAAATTCCAAATCACAGAGTGTATTCCTAAACTTTGACAATAAAAGAAAGTTGGTAAACTGCAGATTTTCACCTAACAAAGAAATATTATATGAGTGAAGACTACAGATATATTTTCTGTAAAGAAATTAAAAGATAGCAAATTGCAAATAGTTAAAGAGATATCAAAAGGTTTTCACACATTTTAAGAACTGGAAGGGTAGTTCCAGAAATCCATTAATTTCCCAGTGTGATAAGTAAACATGCCCATTTGAAATGAAATTCCACATCAGAAATGGAAAGACGTGAAACAACCATATGGCTTGTAATTTTATTTCGACTAATCTTATTTTTTTAATGTCTTAAAGGTAGATTTAAAGTTAAATTAGATTCAGAATGCAATTGAAAGTTAAATGGCATGTAAATTAATAGTTCAATTTTTAAAGTAAAGGCATTAGCTTAGATTTTAAAATAAACTGTGAAAAACTACATATGTGCTTAATCAGAATGTTTTTCAACTTTATAAAATATCATTGAAACTGCACAAAACTGTATAAGCAAATTAACAAAATGAAAAATCAACAATACTTAGCAGATAATAACACAGCACGGTAATGCCTTCCATGAGGAGGCACATGTAAGACAAAAGAAAAGATGAATACCACTGATTGCAGACTGGCATTCTAACTCTTTGAAAAACAAGAATGAACAAGAGGAGTAAACAGTGATGGTTGAGGACACTAATTGTATGGATTTACAAAGTTATTGTTCTGTTCTCCCCTCCCATGGAGTTTTCCACATCTGACTGCAAATTCTATTTTTTTTTTTTCCATTCTAGGATTTCCCAGTGAATTGGTTAGTAGGTATTAGACATAAACCACTGATGACTATGTGATTTGACAGGTGTTAACAATACAAAGTCAAAACATAGTGGAAATTAGCTGTGGATTTAAAAAAGAAGCCAAGGAAATAAAAAATTTCTGTTAAGTCCTTTATTAGTTTAAATGCTGGAGCTAACTCATCCAGTGCTATCGAGTAAATTCCAACTCATAGTAACCCTATAGGATAGGGCAGAAATGCCTTATATGGCTTCCCAAGCTGTAAATCTTCACAGAGGCAGATTGCCTCATGTCTCACCCATAGAGTAGCTGATTGGTTCAAACTACGGGCATTTTTGTTAACAGCCCAATGTTCTAACCACTGCTCCACCAGAGTTTCTATTGGAGCTAAGGTAACTTCTATTAATCTTTCACATAAGGAACATAATGAAGCAGAATTATAGACTCATATATCATAGACCTTTTTATTTCAAGAAGGTCTATACTCATTTGTAGTTGAAAACATGTTCCTTGCTAAAGCATAAGCAAAAATAAGAAGAAAAAGGGGGGAGAAGAGAAGAGTTAAAGTAACATGTGAAAATGGGTTCTATAAACACAACCCCATGGTCAAAGAACCCTGGAATGATATCTTCATGGTGAACATAAGCAAGGCAGTAGATACATGATATCCAAACTCACTGCCATCGAGTAGGAGCTGACTCATAGCGACCTCTCCTTGGGTTTCCGAGGTGGTATCACTACAGAAGTAGATTGCCCAAACTTCCTTTTGAGGAGTGGCTTGTGGGTTTGAACCAGGAGCTTTCTGGTTAGCAGTCAAATGCCTTAGACACTACGCCACCAGAGTTCCTAGATATATGATGTGAGAGGCAATAATTCAGTGGTAGGATTCTTGCCTTCCATGTGGAAACTCAGATTTGGTTCCTGAACAAAGCACCTCACGCACAGCATCACCCATCTATGAGTGGAAGATTCCATGTAGTTATGATCCTGAACAGGTTTTATCAGAACTTCCAGACTAACATATACTAGAAAGAAAGTCCTGTTCATCTACTTCTGAAAACCAGCCAGTGAAAAAACTGTAGATAGATCACAATGACGCTATCCTCAGACAATAATGGGAATGATACAGGACAGGACAGCATTTCTTTCCATTGTGTTTGGGGTTGCCATGAATCAGGCCAACTTGAAGACAGCTAATGACAACAAGAAGATGTATGGTGTTTGTCCGTGTTTCAATTTTCCAAATGCGCTATCTCCTTTGAAATTTCTTCCAACATCAGTTAAACTAATTTGTTGAAGCATTTCATCTCATGTGTTATGAAATTACAGGTTCTATTCAAGGTGAGTACAGCAAAATACATCACAATCAAATACCCAGTAGAGAAATGATCTGAAATGTTTCTGAATATGTCTGTAATAGTTCCCTAGACACACATTTTTAAAAAGACTTTATAATGTCCAGTAATGTACAAGAAAGGAAAAACATGATAGAGTCACATATTTTTTCTTTATGGTAGTATATAATTAAAACTTTTTTTTTTTTAAATTTTTGACAGGCCATAGCTAGAGAAATGCCTCACAACTCAATCTCAATAAATTGGACTTCAAATAAATTTGCTATTTTATTTCTTCAATTTTAAAAAACATTTTTAAACATTTTTTTTAATTTGTATGCTTCTAAATTTATGTTATGCAAAATTATAATTATTTTTATTCTCCAAACTGTTAACATAAAAATAAAATTTAAAATAATGTTTCAAATCAATTTCTTTCTAGCATTAATGGCAGAAGACATTCTTTAGTTACATGAAATCCAATTTCTCAAGCTATATAAATTCAACATATATTATTAAATATGCAATACATTTCAATTCTTTTGAAATCAGATGTCAATCTTTGGATTTATTAGTTTTATTATATTGTGATGTTTCAATAAATGTTCACTAATTTCAGTAAACATATTTACTTACTCATTATTAACTACATATATATATATATTCTTAAATTGCTTCATTCTATAAATATTTATGAAGAATTACTATGTGCTAGGAATAGTCCTTAAAATCTACCGGCGTCAAGTTGATTCTGACTCATAACAACCCCCATAAGTTTTCCAAGGCTCTAAATCTTTACAGAAGCAGAATGCCTAATTTTTCTCCCATAGAGCAGCTGGTGAGTTTTCAGTGGGCCGGAAGCAAGAGGCAGAGCTGAAGCCCAAGGTCAAGGGGATTTCATTCAGCCCCTAGAGCCTGACACTTTGAACTCATACTTCTAGCCTCCAAAATTGTAAGAGAATAAACTCCTATTTGTTTAAAACCATCTATCCGTGATATTTTTTTGTTAGATAAGCACTAGGTAACCAAAACACCCAGAATGACAAATTAAAGAGGAATTATTCCACAATCATTGTCAAAAAGAACATTTCAAGGTCCATTCTGAAGTATAACACTGACAGGATTCTATCCATACATCTGGAAGAAAGACCAATTAAGACCACTATTATTCAAAGTTATACACCAAACACTAATGCCAAAGATAAAGAAATTGAAGATTTTTTAACCACTTTTCAGTGTGAAATGAAGCATGCAATCAATATGCATTCAAAATTATTGGTGATTTGAATGTGAAAGTTGGAAACAAAGAAGAAGGATTGGTCATTGGAAAATATCACTTTGGTTATACGATAACATCAGAGATTATATGATTATATGATAACATCAGAGATTATATGATTATATGATAGAATTTTGCAAGACCAACGACTTATTCATGCCAAATACCTATTTTCCACAATATAAATGATGACCCTACACATGGACCTCACCAGATGGAATACACAGGAATAAAAATGACTGCATCAGTGAAAAGAGACAAGGGGAGAAACTCAATATCATCAGTTAGAACAAAGAAAGAAACCTTCTGTGGAACAGACCATCAATTATTCATATGCAGTTCAAGTTGAAGATGAATAAAATTAAAACAAGCTCACTAGAGACAAGGAACTATCTTGAGTATATCCCATTTGAATTTTGAGGCCGTCTCAAAAACAGATTTGACACAGTGAACAATAATATCCTAAAAGTAGATGAGTTGTCAGAGGATATCAAGGACATCATACATGAGGAAAGCAAAAGGTCATTAAAAAGACAAGAAAGAAAGAAAAGACCAAAACAGATGCCAGAAGAAACTCTGAAACTTGCTCTTTAACGCAGATTAACTAAAGTGAAAAGAAGAAACAATGAAGTAAACAGCAGAACAGAATATTTCAAAGGATAGTTTGAGGAGACAAATTGAAGTATGATACTAAAATAAGCAAAGATCTAGAGTTAGAAAACCAAAAGGGAAGAAAGTACTCAGCATTTCTCAAGATGAAAGGAATGAAAAAAAATAAGTCTCACATTTAAATATTGAAAGATTCTATAGGCAAGATATTTAATGATGCAGGAAGCATAAAGGGAAGATGGAAAGCATGTACAGAGTGACAAATAATCAGTCAACATTCAACCATTTCAGGATGTAGCATGTGATTAAAATTTAGGATATTAAAGTAAGAAGCCCAAACTTCACTGACAGCCTTGGTGAAAAAACACAGCCTCAGGAAATGGTGAAATACCACTAGAGATATTTCAGATGGATACAACACGACAAGCACTCACTTGTCTGTGCCAAGAAATTTGGAAGACAGCTCCCTTCTTAACTGACCAGAAGAGATCTATATTTGTGCCAATTGCAAAGAAAGATGATCCAAAAAATTAGGTAATTATTACTATTACATGCAAGTAAATTTTGTAGAAGATAATTCAAAAATTATTACTGCAGTACATCAACAGGGAACTGCCAGAAATTTAAGTTGGATTTAGAAAAAGCAATATCAATGCTGATATCAGATGGATCTTGGCTGAAAGCACAGAATACCAGAAAGATGTTTAACTGTGTGTTACTGATTATGCAAAGGCATTTGACTGTATGGATCATAACAAAATATTGATAAGATTGTGAATAATTGCAATTTCAAAGCACTTAATTGTGCTCATACAAAACCTGTACATAGACCAAAACACAGTTGTTAGAACAGAACAAGGGGATACTGCATAGATTAAAATCAGGAATGGTGTGCGTCAGGGTTGTATCCTTTCACTACTTGTTCAATAGGTATGTTGTTGTTTTGTTGTTATGTGCCATCGAGTTGGACCCAACTCATAGGGACTAAGTAAATAATCTGAGAATCTGGACTATATCAAGAAGAACATGGCATCAGGATTGGAGGAAAATTCATTAACAACCTGCCACATGTAGAGGACACAATCTTGCTTGCTGAAAGCAAAGAGGATGCAAATCAAAGACTACAGCCTTAATTACGGATTATACTTCAACATAAAGCAAGAATCATCTCAAGTGGACCAATGAGCAACAACGGAGAAAAGATTGAAGGATTTCATTTTACTTGAATCCATAATCAATGCCCATGGAAGTGGCAGTTAAGAAATTGAAGGCCATATTGCATTGGGTAAATCTGCTGCAAAAGAACCCTAATGTGGTAAAGCAAAGATGTCAATTTGAAGATTAACTTGTACTGACCCAAGCCATGTTATTTTCAATGCCTTTATATGTGTGAGGAGCTCTCATGGCATAGTGCCTAAGGCATTTGATTAGTAACCACTTCTGGTTCAAACCCACCAGCAACTCCTTGGAAGGAAGTCTGGACAATCTACTACCATAGAGATAGAGATACCACCTTGGAAACCCAAGGAGGGGTTGCTATGAGTAAGAGTCAACCCTATGGCAGTGAGTTTTTTTTTTTTTTTTTAATATGTGAAAATAGGACAATGAATAGGAACATCTTAAGAAATTATGCCTTTATATTATGGTATTATCCAAAAAATATTGAATATCCCATGGACTGTCAGAAGAATGAGCAAGTCTGTCTTGGAAGATGTACAGCCAGAATATTCCTTAGCACAAGGATGATGAGAGTTTGTCTCACATACTTTGGACACATTATCAAGAGGGAGTAATTGTTGGAGAAGGACATCATCCTTGGTAAAAGAGGGTCCATGAAAAGAGCAAGACTCTCAACAATGAGATAAATTGACACAATGGCTTCTCCAATGTGTTCAAACATAGTAACAATTGTGAGGATGCGCAGGACCAAGCAGTGTTTGTCCTGCTGATTCTCCACTGCCATTGTTAGATGTTGTCTCTCCCTTTGTCCTCCACATCTGTGATTGAGCTACTTTTGTCTGGCACATTCTTTGTGTGTGGAAATAGTTTCTATCAGATCACCTTATAGTCTTTGCTCTTAGAAATCACTGTGTATCTCTCCTTTCATTTTGAATAGGTAATGACAGAGTAGCTCATCATTAACAAAGGCAGTTTCACTGTCAGGTCTTGAGGGAGAACTTCACTATAGATGTAAAATGAATAGGAACATCTTAAGGTTGACAGTGAGTCAGAACTGACTTGAAGGCACTAACAACAAGAAGAGGGCTAGAAATATGCAAATGTGGGAGTCACTGGCATCTGAAACAACCTTGGCATGTATTTTGAGCATTTTACATCTACACTGAAGTTCTCCCTCAAGACCTGATAATGAAACTGCTTTTGCTAGTGCTGAACTACTCTATCATTACCTACTCAAAATGAAAGGAGAGATACACAGTGATTTCTAAGAACAAGAGACTGTAAGGTGATCTGATAGAAACTATTTCCACACACAAACAATGTGCCAGCCAAAAGTAGCTCAATCACAGATGTGGAGGACAAAGGGAGAGACAACAACTAACAATGGCAGTGGAGAATCAGCCAAAATGTTGTGATCTCAATGGTCCCTCCAAGACTGTTAGAGCAACCTGCTTTTGCAGGAAATAATATTCTTGTTTTGTGGCCTGTGACCATGTAATACTGGATGATAAATACTGACTACTCACATATTTTGTTTCTCTTCATGACTTTTCCTTCTTGTCATTTGTCTCCTGATATAGGATACATGATAACTTTGTGTTATAAATATACATATCTAATCTACTTCCATGGTGATAATGCCTCGGAAACTCAAGTAGGGGTTGCTATGAGTTGGGTCCCACTCGACAGCAGAGAGTTGTTTCTCTGTGTTTGTTTTTTTTTGTTTTGTTTTGTTTTTAATGGCCAAGAAAATATTATTACTCTGGTTACTATGAAAATTCTTTTTCATAATTCTTCTTTTGCTGATTTTATGCAGCATTCCTCAAGTTTGGCTACTTAAGGGATGACCTCTCTAAAATGTATGTACTCTCATTTTATTCATAAAATCAGTTGTCTGACAGTACAAATTTCAGGCAACTACTCCGCACTATGATTCAGTTACAACATTGATAATGCCTCAATCTGATGTCTGTTAGAAGGCAATCTTGCAGTCTTTTCCCTAAACTACAATCCACTCTGATGTCACTAAGGATCTGAATACTATTGTGTTTATCTAAAAGGTCTTTATGAATTTATCTCCCATGGCAAGGAGAATACATCTAACTCTGCAGTCATTAGACAGCGCTCCCGCAGATTCCTGTGGTGGTAGGACTTAAGAATTAACCTAAAAATCACCCTGCCAGCCAGGGGGGCTGCACGGAATGT
>NW_006921920.1:1291468-1294858 GCF_000298275.1 Orycteropus afer afer | reverse complement strand
AGCTGCCCTTCAGGTCTGGAATTGAACCCACAACTGTGGTTTCCAGCCAAACAAAGTACAGGCATGTGAGTTAAACATTTACCTCAAGCAGACACACGCCCTGGAGAGAACAATCATGGGAAAAGGAAGGGCTGCTTATGCACAGGGAGATAGCTCAGGATTCAGAAGAGTATGAAGGGACGGACACTGGGAGGAGGTAACTATGGGGAGGAAGTGGGAGGGGAGCTGCTGCATTGTAAATGTTGATCAATGACATGAGACAAAGTATATGTGAAGTGCTGTAAGAAAAGTGAATTTACTCTGTAAATCTTCACCCAAATCCTAATTAAAAAAAAAAAAAAGAGGAAAGAAAGAAAAAAGCATTTATAGCCTCAGTGAAGGTCGCAATTCCTGCTTACAACATCTCAGCCCCTTGTATCCCAGGGCTTCCTGGGTTCCATCTAAAAGCTGAGTTTATCTGTGACAGCTGCACTTCCACTCAGCCATGCTCCCTGACAGTTATGATAAAAGATGAATGCATATGACAACCTGGTTCTCTTTAAGGCTAGGATAACAACACATTCTGAGTAAACCAAGTCCTGTTTCTGGAGAAAAAGAGGAGGAAAAAAAAAAAGCTATAGAAATAATCTATTTCTTAGTACCAATCACAATTCTGTTTGTGCTAATTTGCTAACTCACCACAGAAACACTCAATAATACATAGCTTATCATCTTATCTTCTGTGAGAATGTGCTTGGTCTTGTTAAGTGCCATTGAGTTAGATTTAACTCATAATCACCCTATGGACAACCAAATGAAACATTGCCTGGCCATGCACCATCTTCACAATCCTTGTTATACTTGAGCCCATCATTGCAGCCACTGTGTCAATCCATCTCATTGAGGGTCTTCCCCTTTGTTGTTGATCCTCTACTTTACCAAGCATGATATCCTTCTGCAGGGAATGGTTCCTTCTGATAACATGACCAAAGTAGGTGAAATGATGTCTGGTCATTCTCACTTATATGGGGCACTTTGTCTGCACTTCCTCAGGACAAATATGTTCATTCTTCTGGCAGTCCACAGTACTTTCAGTATTTTTTGCTGATGTCATAATTCAAAGGCATCAACTCTTCTTAGATCTTCCTTCTTCATTGTCCAGCTTTCACATGAGTGTGAAGCAACTGAAAATACCAAGGCTTGGGTTAGGAACACCTTGGTCTTCAAAGTAATATCTTTGCTTCTTAACATTTTAAAGAAGTCATTTGAAGATTTGCTCAGTGGAATACAACATCTGATTTTTTGACTGCTGCTTCCATGGGTGTTGATTGTGGATCAATATGCTTAGGTTAAAAAAAAAAAAAAAAGTCTATTGCCCTCAAGTCAATTCTGGCTCACTGTGAACCTACTAGGCAGAATAGAACTACTTCAAAGGGTTTGCAAGGCTGCAATTCTTTACAGAACCAGATTGACTCATCTTTCTCCAGCAGAGAGATTGGTGGATTCAATCTGCCAACTTTTTGTTTAGCAGCCTAATGCTTTACGTACTGTGCCCACAGAGTTCCTTATGCTTATGTTCGATGTAATAAGTATAGGTTACTCCTCAAAACATAGTTGTTCTGGTTACCTAGTGCAGCTCCAAAAGAAATATATCACAAATGGAATGACTTTAACAAACAGGAGTTTATTCTCTTACAGGTTGGGAGGCTATAAGTCTGAGTTCTAAGTGCCAGGCTCTAGGGGCTGTGTGAAAGCCCCTCAACCTTGGGCTTCAGCTCTACCTCTTGCTCCTGGCCCACAGCAGTTAGAGGCATCTCTTCACTTAGGCAGCTACTGGCTGCTGAGACTAACAAGCCCAAGGTTGACAAATAAAATGACACAGTCCCAATGTTACCAAACCACACAGCAGGCCATTAATTTAAGTCCATTGTACGGTCCCAGGTCAACAGAGCATGGCAGGCTGTTGAACAATGACATGGTTACATGCAGGGGCCAAGCTTGCCATAAGCTAGAGACCATTTCCCAAGGCTTCTCCTTATATACAGGAAGCAGACCACATCCCTAAGGCAGCTACTCAGCTGCTCACAGTAGATTCCACCATGGAGTTGATTACCAGTCTCATCACAGGGAATATTACATCCAGCTGCCCAGTCCCTCAACCAGGCCCAGCCAAGTTGACACACAAACTTAACCACCACAACAGTGTAAGGAAATAGCAATTTCTGTATTTCTGTAAACCAGAAGGGGTTACAATAAGCTTGGAAGCTCTAGAGATTTGTGTGTGTGTGTTTTTTTTTTTTTTTTTTTTTTTAATAAAATATCTTTCCCTTCATCCTAACAAACACAGTCCAATGCACACCAGTCCCCAAAATCTCCTCCTGCCTCTGTGAAACTCATTCATTCATCCCTTTTTCTTGACATTGCTTGAGAGTGAACCTGACAATAATAGCTAAAATGGATTGCTACTTTGGTCAGAAAGTGGTCTAAAGTACTTTACTCAGAGCAAACCATAGACTGCCCTAGAAGTCCTATTACTCTCATCATTATTTTGCCAAGGGCGTGAATATAGCACAGAGTGGTTAAGTAACCTGGTTTTTGTGATTTACAGAAAGACTGGACCCAAGAAGTTGTCTCCAGAGCCTGGGAATCTAAGCAATATGCTATGTATTTTGAAAGATTGGTCTCAATTCCTGACTTCACCATTCTCCATTGCTTTTATGCATTGTCATGTGGCTGGCCTGGATATTTGGAAAACAAAAACAAAACAAACAAGAGAAAATTGCCATACTGACGGGAGGAGGAAGCTTATTTAGCCTCAAGGAAGACTTCATTTTCAGTTTTTAGTGCCTAAGGCTATCCTAGTCACAATATCCTCCCACAAAATTTTGGCATTCCTAGATTGAGTTTGGGAGCTCTGTGGCATAGTGCCTAAGGCATTTTACTGCTAACCTGAAGGCTGGCAGTTCAAACCCACCAGTTAGTCCTCTAAAGGAAGATTGGGCAATTTACTTCCATAGTGATAATGCCTCGGAAACTTAAGGAGGGGTCAAGATGAATTGGATCTGACTTGAGTTTAATATCTTATATTTAGAATATACATTAGGACATGTAGCATCTTACTAACTGGCTCTAACAAGGCCCATAATCAAGCCAAAGACAAAGAATCTTTAGATTAAAGCAGGAGTGTTGAGGCATTCACAAAGGTCACAGCCATGCTTTCTCTATTATGAAGTGAAACAATATAAGGCTATTTTCAAATCCAATTTCACAGTCCAAAATGCATGTATGGGAAGGCAATGACTCATTTTTCCCTCCCTTTGGAACAGCTTCCAACTCCTTGAGAACAGAAAGAATAGAAAAATGGGGGTCAAAGAGAATTGTCTGGACTAGTACCTCATCTATTGTTTTCAA
>NW_006921920.1:1290840-1291368 GCF_000298275.1 Orycteropus afer afer | reverse complement strand
AAGGAATCGCCACACTGTTTTCCACAGTGGTTGTATCATTTGACAGTCCCAACAGCAGTGTATGAGAGTTCCAATCTCTCCACATCCTTGCTAGCATTTGTTATTTTCTGTCTTGTTGAACTTTACCATTAGTGGTGGGGTGAGATGGAATCTCACCTTGTTTTGATTTGCATCTCTCTGATGGCTAATGATCTTGGTGAGCACTTCTTCATATATATGCTGGCGACTTGAATATCCACTTTGATGAAGTGTCTATTCATGTGTTCTGCTTATTTTTGAATTGTATTGTTAATCTTTTTGTTGTTGAGGTGTTGGAGTTTTCTATAAATTTTAGAGATATATCCCTTGTCAGATATGTAATTGTCAACAAGTATTAATTTGTTGCTGTCATTTGTTATGTGCTTTTTTGTGGTGTTTATTTCATTGTTCTACAGAGCTCTGGTAGCATAGTGCCTAAGGTACTTGACTGCTAACCAGAAGGCTGGTGGTTCAAACCCACCAGCCACTCCTCGGAAGGAAGGTTGGGCA
>NW_006921920.1:1287857-1290483 GCF_000298275.1 Orycteropus afer afer | reverse complement strand
TCTGGTGGTATAGTGCCTAAGACATTTGACTATTAACTGGAATGCTGGCCATTCAAACCCAACAGCCACTCCTCAGAAGGAATGTTGGGGAATCTACTCCCTTAGTGATATCACCTCGGAAACCCAAGGAGGGGTTGCTATGAGTTGGATCCCACTTGACAGCAGTGAGTCAAAGAGAATTGTCTGGACTAGTCCCTCAGTTATTGTTTTCAATAAGAAGAGTGTAAGTAATATTTTCTAAGGAAAATTGGACCATCAAATCTATTAAGAAAAAAAAACTTTTTTTTATATACACAAAATACAGTGATGTGTTCGTCATTCTAATGTTTAGAAACAGAGCAAAATGGTTATTTTTTTATGACAGAAAAAATATAGGCTCTAAATTGTTACAAAATTCAGAGTAATCCGTTCTCAAGACTGTCTGGGAAGGTGAAGGGTACTGATCAAAAATAGGAAATAGATGAAATTCCTACTAAATTGACACTTATACATACAACATTTCTTTTTACCCCAAAACAATCTGCCAAGACATTATCATGCTCCTTTTACAAATGATAAATTAAGAAATTCAGAGATGTTAAGAAACTTATCCATACTGGGGGGAAAAAAAAGTTTTCCTCCTTGCCCCCTGCTTCCCAATTAGCCTTGCAACCTGGACTACTTCACGGTTTGACATGAGAAAGCAGAGAATCAATGTTAATATTATCCTCAAAATTTACTGAAATCCTGAGAGGTTTCTTCAGGTACTATTGCATTCATTTATCCATCCATCCTTCCATCCATTCAACAAATATTTACTGAGGTCTTGGTTTTGTTCAAAGCAAGCTAAAATCTAGGGGGTGGAAGTGAGGGATTCTTGCTCTCCCAGAATTAACAGTCTATAGGATTATAGAGAAAATTGAACACATAGTTATAAAAGTTATGGTATATGAGGGGGATATAGCAATGTTCCTCCATCAGGTTGGAAGACATCAGGAAAAGATTCCTAAAATTAGCAGTTTAGCCAATCCCTGAGATTAGTAGATTCATGGAGCAGCTGAAGTCAAAGTGGAAAAGAGACTGGGAATGAATGATAAGTATCGTGGAAGTAAGGATGATTTCAGCTTATTTGAAGAATTTAAGAAAGATCAGTGTACACAGACCCTATGGTATGAAAGAAGTTAAACTAACAGACTAGAAAGGTAGGCAGAGGGATATTTATTAAAGACATTCAGATGCATGTTGAGAAATGTGAACTTTACCCCTGAATAATGGAAATCATTCAGCAATTATTTGATGACAACCAACATTTTCTTAATACCACAAAAAAAATGTATTTTATGGCTGGGGACAAATTAAGAGGTTTATTATTATTTTTTTTCAATTTTGATATTAATATTAGTAATCTAGATATTAAATGATGATGATTCAATCAAGATTAGTTATAAAGGGTAAGGAGAGAATTGAGAGGCAAGAGCTCTTTAGAAGGTAAAGTTTATAGAAATTGGTGAGTGATTGATCAAGAGATAAGAAACTGAAAAGTGTTCCAAAATAATGCCCCTCTTTCTGGTTTAGGCAACTGGATGATCCACTGGATGAGATCTACATGAAGAGAAATAATTTGGAAAAGAAGATATGAATCCTGTCATCTCCAGGTGGAGTCCAAGTAGACAATTACCTTTAGCGCAAGAAAGGGATCTAAGCTAAAAATGCAGATTTGAGGATCTCCACATAAAAGTGGTAATGATTTTTTCTTCTCTGTTGACAGTTAATGTCACCCTAAGTCAATAGGAATAAGGGAAGAATGCTGAAGATGCTTGGTACAAATCCTAACTAGTGATCAGCTTTCCCCTAGTCTCTTGTTCACTTCACGGTGAGTCAAGAGCATATGGTGTTTTAAGGATTGTTTGAAAAAGATTATAAGGATTTACAATGCCAAAGTAGTCACCAGAGAAAATAAAATGTTACTCAGATGATTGGAGTTGATTTCAGGAAGTTTTTAAAAAAAAAAAAAAAATGTTGTTGCACCAGCTCATATTATCACTGTTTGCAACTCTTGGAATATATACAATTCAGTAAATTTTAGTATATTCTCCCTTCCCCTTAACCCTCAAAAACCACTAACTTAAGTTCTATCTCTATGGATTTACCTATTTTAAACATTTCATATCAATGGAATCATGCAATATGTAATTTTTGTGACAAACTTCCTTTTTATTTCTTCTTTTTTTAAAATGCATTTTATTGGAATATAATTCATGTAAAATACACAAAAGTAAAGTGACATGGGTCAATGCATTTTTTTTTTTTTTTGCAGTGTTCCCTCCCCTCCGCTCCTACCTCTGGTAACCAAAAAAGAAAGTTTCCTTCCATACATAAACCTTTTCTTGACTTTTTATAATAAACTAATTCTCTATTTATCCTTCATTTCACTCAGCATAATGTCCTCCAAGCATGTTATGCCGTGTTTGGCAAATTCTACATTATTATTTAGTGTTCCATAGTATTCCATTGTGTGTGTGTACCATAGTTTGGTTATCCATTCTTCTGTTGATGTGCATGTAGGTTGTTTCCAGATTTTTGCTATTGTAAATAGTGCTTACTCACTGATCTTCACTGAACACGTTCCCTTGTTACCCTACCGAGA
>NW_006921920.1:1273477-1283006 GCF_000298275.1 Orycteropus afer afer | reverse complement strand
TCCTCGGAAGGAAGGTTGGGCAATCTACTTCCGTTATGATATCACCTCGGAAACCCAAGGAGGGGTTGCTATGAGTTGGGGCCGACTTGAGGGCACCTAACAAAAACAACAACATAATTTTTTGTGCTGAGCTTGTTTTGTTTATGAATCATATTATCACTTCCTTCACTGTAATTGTTTTAGTATTTGATAAATATTTATATTGGTCCTCTTTTTTATTTTGATGTAAAGGTTTATAATTTTTCATTGAGGTTACCCTGAATTTATCATTTTCTTCCCAAATTTAGAACAGTCTGCTTTATCTACCAGTTAGTAGTTGTCTACCAGTAAGAAGTTCTCTAACTACAAAATTTTTTCCTCTCTTTTTGGTTTGTCGTTTTCCTCATTTGCCAATTGATGTTTCTGGTTCCCTGTTTACAATCTTGCAGGCTTATTTACTTTGGATACTTCTATAACTATCCCAAGGACTAAAGGACTCCCTATAGCATCTCTTATAAGGTTGGTCTAATATTAACAAATTCCCTTAATATCTGCTTATCTGGAAATGGCCTAATTTCACCATCATACTTGCCTAAGGCACTTGACTGCTAACCAGAAGGCTGGAGGTTCAAACCCACCTGCCACTCCTCAGAAGGAAGATGGGGCAATCCACTTCTGTAGTGATAATGCCTCAGAAACCCAAGTAGGGGTCACTATGAGTCAGGCCCAATTCAACAGCACATAACAACAACAACAACATTTGAGGGACAATTTTGCTGTGTATATAATTCTTGGTTGGAATTTTTTCTCTTTCAGGGTTTTATATATGCTATCCCATTGTCTTCTCACCTGCATGGCTTCTGCCATAAAATATGATCTTAGTCTTATTGAATGGCTCTTGTAGGTAACTTTTCATTTTCCCCATGCTGCTTTCAGGATTCTTTCTTTGTCCTTGGTTTTGATGAGTTTGATGATGATATGTCTTGGTGATTTTCTTTTAGGATCTATCTTGTTTGGGGTTCATTGCACTTCTTGAATGGATATATTCTCATCTTTCTTCATTCTAGGAAAATTCTCTTCCAACAAACCTTCAACATTTTTTCTGTGGTTTTATTTGTCTCTTCCTGTCCTGGAATTTAGATTGCATGTAGGTTATTCCTTTTGATTGTATCCCACATGAACTTTAGGCTTTCTTCATTTTGTTTTGATCTTTTTTCTGATTGACCCTTTCCAAAAAGTATTGAGGTATTTGACTTCAATCTCACTAACTCTCTCTTCCATTGATTCAATTCTACTCCTTTGCTTGTTCACTATGTTTTTTCTTGTTTGTTTCTGAAAATTTAGCATTAGTTTTCTCAATTTGTCTATAGATTTTGTATCATTTGTAATTTTTCATTTATTTTGTCATTTTGTTCTTGTATTGTCTTTGAAAGTTGTTCTAGTGTTTTCTCTGTGTTGTCCTCAATTTTGTTGGTGTTTACTTGATCTGTCTCCTAATCTGTTGAAAGTATCTAAATATAATTCTTTTGAATTCCTTACCAGGGAGTTCCAATGCTGAGTCTTCCTCAAGAATGTGTTTTGGGTCTGTATCCTGGTCCTTTGTTTCTCCTGCTTCATCTTGCTTCTTTGTGTGGACTGTGATGCTCTGTTTTTTTTCTGAGGCATTGACATTTTTGTGTATATATTTAATTGGTGATTGTATGTTGGAGTGTATTGCTCCCAATTTCTGTTTTCTTTGTTTTGTTTCTATGCTATCTACACAGGCAGGGTACTGTACTGTTCTTCTCTATTCACTAGTTGGGAGTATTTATACAATCATCACCTGTCTCCTTTCCCATTGTCAGCCTCCCATATGGCCCTACCATCCTTGGCAAATACAGCCTATACTTTGGTCCCTGGAATCCGAATGAGAACACTGTGGATAACCTTCTTTTATTGTGCATAATATTGTTAAAGTTCATCAATGTTGAAGTATACATCAGTACTGCATTCCTTTCTATACTTGAATGATATTCTATTATATAAATATACCATATATTATTTATCCATTCATAGGTTGATGAACTTTTGTGTTGCTGCCATTCTTTGTTATGAATAAAACTGTGTAAATTTTTGTGTAAAAATGTTTTCTGTTTTTTGGGGTATGTACATAGGAGTAAAATTGGGCTATATTGTAATTCTGTGCTTAAACTTTTGAGGAACTGCCAAGGTATTTTTCCAAAGGGGCTGCATTATTTTACATTCCCAGGCTTCTGGTTAACAGTCATATGCCTTAGGCACTATGCCACCAGACTAACCCCCATCTCCATTGCATACTGTTTAGTAAACAAACAAACAAACAACCCTCAATAATGATGTGGTCCCTTGGTCTGTGTGTCAACTTGGCTGGGCAGCTGGTGGTAGTTATTCCCCGTGATGAGCCTGGCAATCAATTCCATGCTGGGCTCTACCACAAGCAGCTGAGTAGCTGCCTTTGGGAATGTGGTCTGCTTCCAGTATTTAAGGAGAAGCCTCGGGAGTGGTTTCTAGCCTATGGCACGCTTCCCCCCTGCATGTAGCCATGTTGTTGCTCAGCAGCCTGCCATGCTTTGCTGACCTTCGCACTTACAATGGACTTAAGTTAATGGCCTGTTGTGTGGTTTGGTAACATCGGGACTGTAAATTTTTACTTGTCAACTTTGGGGCTTCTCAGCTTCAGCAGCCTGCAGCTGTCTGAGTGAAGAAATGGCTCCAGCTCCAGTGGGCCAGGGGCAGGAGGCAGAGGTGGACCCCAAGGTTGAGGGGCTTTCACCCTTCCCCTAGAGCCTAGCACTTTGAACATGGACTTAAAGCCTCCAAACTGTAAGAATAAACTCCTGTTTGACAAGGCCATCCCATTTGTGGTTTATTTCTTGTCAGAGTGGCGCTAGGTAACCAGAACAAATGGTTACTGAGAGAGTGGGTAAATTAATTTATTGATTTATATTTGGAAGACATAGTCTACTCCTGCATTACCCTCTAAAGAACAAAGTAGAACTGTGTATAGCCTTCAAAATCATAAGAACTTAGCAAATTAATAATAATAATAATAGGCATAGAGATTCTAGACATTTGGGTAATCATGGAGAGTAAGAAGATAAATGAAGAAAACAATTATTAAAATCAAGAAAATCACAATTTTTTTTTTTTTTTGGAGAGGACAAAAAGTACATTATAACTAAAGGAATTTCCAGTAAGAAAGTAGCAGGGACCAAAGAAAAGTGAAATGTTTTAAATCTGTAGGTCAAAGTACATTTAAGCTACTTTGCAACCTTATCTAAAATACTGAAACAAATTTACTAGGAGGAAAATACATCAAAGTATATGAAAGAGACAAACAAATGGAGACACACAGAAATATACAGATATTTGAAAGAAACATGCATATATTTATTCATTTAACAAGAGCTTTGGTGGCATAGTGCCTAAGGCATTTTGGTTGCTAACAAGAAGGCTGTTAGTTCAGACCCACCAGCCACTCCTTGGGAGGAAGACTGGGCAGTGTACTTCCGTAGAGATACCACCTTGGAATCCCAAGGAGGGGTCAGTATAAGTCAGAATCAACTCTACTACAGTGAGGTTTTTTTTTTTTTTGGGGGGGGGTGTTGGTCTTAGATGTGTTAAGCATTGCTAATTCACATGATGGAGCTTTGCCTTCAAAAAGTTTAAATGACTTAATTGTTAGAATCAGAGAGCAAACCACCACAATGGAAAAGATAATGAAATAGAAATACAACCCAGTTAAAAGATCGTTATCATTTATATCAATTCTAATCTAATTTCAGGTTAAAGGAAAATGTTAAAAAGAAGGTGTACTGGAACCCTTGTGTTTACTTAACTAGTAATTAAGAACATAGAATGAATACAAAAGGTTAAAAAAAAAAAAAAAAACAGAACCAACAAATTAGATGGAAAGAAAACAAAGAAACTGGATTTTATTTATTTATTTATTTATTTATTTATGTGTGTATGTATGTAATTTAGGTAAAAATTTACATAGAAAATTTGTTATTCATTCAACAGCTAATATATATTATGTTTTGTGACAATGGTTTCAATCCCACATTGCAACAATTTTCTTCCCACCTCCTCTCTGTGTACCATATCCCTGTTTCCTTCTTTCCTGTGCTTTCCCTCTGAGTTTTCTTCTTGAGCAACTGCTGCCCTTCCTATGGTTGATTGTTCTAAGAAGTGCTGGTCTATTGTTTGGCTAGAAATTAAGTGATATGAGTGAGTTCAATTCTAGGACTGAAGGGACCTACAGGCCATAAGGGTTTCACCAGTCAGTAATCCTAAGCTTTTTTGTTATGATTTTTAGTTGTGTTCCATGTTTTTCTTCTATTCTGTGCAAAATCTCCAATTTTGATCCCTTTCCCAGGTTGACAGTAGTAGCCAGGCATCATTGAGTTCTTGTGATCTCAGGATCATGTAGTCTCAGGTTCCCTTCATTCCGGACTAATTATTGAGTAATTATTTCCACATTTCTTTGATTTTCTTCACTCCTTTTTGTTCTGGATGAGGAGAGATCAATAGTTGCATCTTAGATGGGCACTCACAAGCTTTTAAGACCCAGTTGCTACTCACCAAAGTAGCATGTGGAACAATGTTTTTGTGTAGTATGGTATGCTAATTGAGTTAATATCCCCATGGTCCCAAACCCATGGGCCCAGTGACTCATTCCCTCAAGACGTTTGGCTGTGGCTAAGAGGTTATCATAATTTTGCCCCCTTTAGCTCTACTGTAGATATGGACATTCTCATAGCACTTAAAAATATGTATGTAGAAATATTCTCTGCCAAACCTATATATGGTCATATAATCCCTTTCACATATCCATATCTGATCATTTTGCCTATCTACAAATCTACCCACAGATTGATATTTATTATTATCTATACTGCAGTATTGTGTATGTAAAAATATTTACCCTTGTTCCCTGTACCTCTTGTGTAGTTTTCCATGTCTTTCTTTTCCTTACTGTTATTGTGCTGGTCGCTTGCTTTTGATATGTTACCTTTCCTTTCATCCAAATCAATTTATGTCTCTTACCTAGCTAACAATTTTCTCTACCCTCCCCTTTCATCCCTGTAATTGACAAAGTTTCCTTCTACATGTAAACCTTTCCTTGCTTTTTTATGACAGTGGACTCGTACAACATTTGTCCATCTGTGATGGAGTTATTTCACTCAGTATAATGTCCTCTGAGTTCATCCACATTATGAGGTGTTTCACACATTCTTCATTGTTGTTTTTGTTGGTAGGTGCTGTCGAGACACCTCTGATTCATAGCAATCCTATGTACAACACAACAAAACACTGCCTAGTCCTGTGCCAGCTTCACAATCCTTCCTATACCTGAACCCATCATTGCAGTCACTGTGTCAATCCATCTCATTGAGCGCCTTCCACTTTTTTCACTGACCCGCCATTTTACCAAGCATGATATCT
The DNA here is from genome assembly GCF_000298275.1 of Orycteropus afer afer. Taxonomy (NCBI): domain Eukaryota; kingdom Metazoa; phylum Chordata; class Mammalia; order Tubulidentata; family Orycteropodidae; genus Orycteropus; species Orycteropus afer. Next base: position 1,277,561 of record NW_006921920.1, on the reverse strand, counting down.
TTCTCAGGGAATAATTTCTTCTGACAACATGAACAAACTAAGTGAAGCAAAGTCTGGCCATTCTCATTTTCAAGGACCATTGCAGCTGTGCTTCCGCCAGGACAGAGTTGTTCATTGTTTTGTCAGTCCATAGTACTTGCACTATTCTTCGCCAACACCACAACTCAAATGTATCAACTCTTCTTCAGTCTTCTTTATTCACTGCCCAGCTTTTACATGCGCAAGAGGTGATTGAAAATACCAGGCTTGGGTTAGATTCACCTTAGTCTTGAAGAAGACATGTTTGCTCTTTAGCACTCTAAAGAGGTCTTTTGTAGCATATTTGTCCAGTGCAATACATCATTTGATGTCTTGACTGCTTCTTTCATGGGTGTTGATTGTGGAACCAAGTAATATAAAATATTTAATAACATCAATCTTTTCTCCACTTATTTTGATGTTGCTTATTGGTCCAGTTGTGAGGATTTTCATTTTCTTTATGCTGAGATATAATCAATAATGCAGACTGAAATCTTTAACTGTCAATAGTAAGTGCTTGAAGTCATCCTCACTTTCAGCAAAGCAAAGTTGTGTCATCTACATATCACAGGTTGTTAACGAGTCTTCTAATCCTGATACCATGTTCTCCTTCATATAGTCCAGCTTCTCAGATTATTTGTTCAGCATACAGATTGAATAAGTATGGTGAAATGATACAACCCTGATACACTCCCTTCCTGATTTTAAACCATGCTGTATCACCTTGTTCTGTTTGAACAATAGCTTTCTAGTCTATGAACAACGTTCCTGATGAGCCCAGTCAAGTGTTCTGAAACTACAAGTCCTCTCAACATTATCCATAATTTATTATGCTCCATACAATCTAATGCTTTTGCACAGTCAACAAAACATAACTAAACATCTTTCTAGTATTCTTTGCTTTCAATCAAGATCCATCTGACATCAGCAATGATATTCCTCATTCCACACCCTCTTCTGAATCCAGCTTACATTTCTGGAAGATCTTTGTCAAGATACTGCTGCAACCATTTTTGAATTATCTTCAGTAGGGTTTTACTTGCATGTGCAATTATTTATGTATTTATTTTTATTTTAAGAGCTTGTTTTACATTTAACGTAATGTGTACATTTAGTTTCATTCCCCAATTACCATGTCCAACCCTAACCCAGTCTCCTCCCCTCCCTACCCTATAACCCTCTCCCTGTGCCCCTCATATTTTTGCACTCCTCTTTGTCCTTCATTTCCTCAATTTGAATGTTGGTCCTCTGGTATCCCATGGTATATTGCTCTAAGGGATGTATTACCATAGAGTATGTGGGTGCATCATCCTGGGTTGAGTTGTCTGCGTGTACATCTTGTTAACTATTGGGCTGAGAGCCCAGCCCTGGGGGTATGTTTTATTCCAGGTTCAGCATGTATTCCAGGGCCATAGTATTGGGTGTCTCACCAGATTTCATCTGACCAGTAATTCTGGTCATTATTGAGTTTTTGGATTTTGCTCCACATTTTCCTTTCCTTTCTATCCAGGATCTCCAGATTTGATCCTTTCCTGAGTGTTTGGCATTGGTAGCCAGGCACCATCCAGTTCTTCTGGTCTTGAGGGCCATTGTGTCCTATGGCTGATTGCTTCTAAATGCCCTTGGTTTTCTTTTCTTTTCTTTTTTTTTTTTTTTTTTTTTTGCACTCTTCTTCACTTCCAATGCTAGGAGACCATTAGCACAACTTAGATGGACGCTTAAAAGCTTTTAATACCCCAGTTGCTACTCACCAATGTAGGATGCGGAGCATTGCTTTTATGTATTTTGTTGTGCCAATTGAGTCTGGTGACCCCCAGTCCTATGGTCCTGAGACAGTAGATCTATTGGATCTCTCTCCCATAGTGTCTGGGTGTCTGTGAGGGATTACTCTGTGTATGTCTTTTATTGTTTCTGTAAGGACTTCAGGTATTTTATAGCACTGGTGTCTGTGCAAGATTAGCCTCAGCTGAATCTATCTTTGGTGTAGAGTATACTTCTGTTCACTGATGCCTATCTGATCATCTCAGGTGTTTATGTGTTTATCTGTAGCCTGGTGTTTGGTGTTAATGACAATGCAGTATTGTGGACACATTGGTTGGTATTAGCATCTGTCTTCTATCTCTTTTGTGCACAATTCAGTGTCTTCCCATTTCTTAATGTTATCATAGATCCTTCCCATATATCCTTCCCCCTACCCATGTCAGCATGTAGGCTCTAACTAGCCTGAGATTAATCCCTCCTTTCCCTCCGCTTCTTGGTAGCTTACTAAGTGAGTTCCCTTTCCCAAGCAAACCTTTCTCTGTCTTTTTACAGTAATGGGCTCATACAATACTTGTCTTTCTGCAACTGACTTATTTCACTCAGCATAATGTCCTCCAAGTTCATCCATGTTGTGAGATGATTCTCATATCCCTCATTGTTCTTTAATGTAGCATAGTATTCCATTGTGTGCATATGCCATAATTTGGTTATCCACTCATCCATTAATGGGCATCAGGTTCCATCTCTTTGCTATAGAGAATTGTGCTACAATGAACATAGGTGTACATATGTCTGTTCATGCACTATTTCTCACCTCTTTAGGATATATTCCTAGCTATTGAATTACTGGGTCAAATGGTACTTCTATTTTCAGTTTTTCAAGGGAACACCATACCATTTGCCACAATAGTTATATCATTTTACACTCTCACCAGCAGTGCACAAGGGTTGCAATCTCTCCACACCCTTGCCAGCATTTATTATTTTCTGATCTGTTGAACTTTGCTCTTATTGCTGGGGTGAGATGATATCTCATTGTTTTGATTTGCATCTCTGTAATGATTAATGATCACCAGCAATTTCTCATGTGTTTGTTGGCTGCCTGAATATCAACTTTGAAGTGTTTGTTCACGTTTTTTGCACATTTGTGAATTGGGTTATTTTTCTTTTTGGTGTTGAGGTGTTGAAGTTTTCTATAGATTTTGGAGATAAGTCCTTTATCAGATATGTCATAGACAAATATTTTCTCCCAATCTGCAGGTTCTCTTTTTACCCTTTTGAAGAAGTCATTTGATATACATAAGAATTTAATTTTAAAGGTCCCAGTCATCTAGCTTCTCTTCTATCTCCTGCACTTTCTGGTAATGCTTGATAGTCTATTTATGCCATAAATTAGGGCTACCAGATTTGCCCCTATTTTATCTTTGATGAATTTTATAGTTTTGGGTTTTACATTTAAGTCTTTGATTCAGCTTGAGTTTGTTTTTGTGTATGGGGTGAGGTTCAGGCCTTGTTTCATTTTTCTACAGGTAGATATCCAGTTTTGCCAGCAACATTTGTTAAAGAGGTTGTCTCTTCCTCTTTTAATGGGTTTTGGAACTTTGTCAAAGATCAGTTGTCCATAGATTGATGGATCTATAGCTGGACTTTCGATTCTGTGCCATTGGTCTGTCTATTGTTGCACCAACACCATATTGTTTTGACTACTGTGGTTATATATTAGTTCTTAAGATCTGGGAGAGTGAGACCTCCCACTTTTTTTTTTTTTTTCTTCTTCTCGAGAAGTGCTCTGCTTATTCAAGGTCTCTTTCTTTTCCATATGAAATTAGTAATTAGTTTTTCCATATTTTAAAAATTTTGTTGAAATCTCAATCGGAATTGCAATAAATGTATAGATTGCTTTAGGTGGTGACATTTTCACAATATTTAGTCTACATATCCATGAACAAGGTAGGGTCTTCCATTTATGTAGTGCCCTTATTGTCTCTTGTAGCAGTGTTTTTAGTGTTTTCTGTATAGGTATTTTGTGTCTCTGGTGAGGTTTATTCCTAGATATTTTATCTTTTGAGTAGGTACAGTAAACAGGACTGTTTCCTTTATTTCTTTATCAGAGGACTCCTTGCCTGTATAGAGAAATCCAACTGATTTTGGTATGTTGACTTTGTATCCTGCCACTTTGCTGAACATCTCTATTAGTGCCAATAGTTTTTTATTGAGTCCCTAGGGTTTCAGCATTTTTTCTTTTCCCTGTGCCTGGTTGAAATTCTGCGCCCCCCCCCCCAATTTAAGGGTTGTTTTTTTCCAC
>NW_006921920.1:1272758-1273288 GCF_000298275.1 Orycteropus afer afer | reverse complement strand
AGTGCCCTATCCCCAGATATTGCAGGTTTGCTTGTTTTTTCTTCTTTTTTTTTTCCCTTTTCTCTTTTTTTGGTTACTGTTCCTATGTGAGTACATGGTATATATTTCGTCCATGGGCTTTTAGTTTTTTGATGGTTATTCAATTGTAATTAGTGTCTAACTGAGTGGGAGACAACAACAATCCTCATAAGACACAACTACACCCACACTTCCTGCGAACTTCACTTACTGAGTAAGAGCCACTTCCTCCTTCTCCAACAATGGGCCTATGACAAAAAACCACCAAGAAGAGCCTGAACCACCTTTGGCTGCTCTTCATAAACAGTTAACAGAGATCTAAATACAACAACGTCACAATGCCTTGATGCCTCAGAAACAACAGTCCACACAAAGAAGCAAGATAAAGTGGTAGAAACAAGGGAGCAGGATACAGAGCTAGAACACATCCCTGAGGAAGAAGCAGCATTGGAACTCTCTGATAAGGAATTCAAAAGAATTATCTTTAGGTATCTTCAAAGGATTGAGAGACA
>NW_006921920.1:1263304-1265850 GCF_000298275.1 Orycteropus afer afer | reverse complement strand
AACATTATCCATGAAGAAAGCAAAAGGTCATTAAAAAGACAAGAAAGGAAAAACAGAACAAAGTGGATGCCAGAAGAGACTCTAAAACTTGTCCCTGAGCAGAGAGTATCTAAAGCAAATGGAGGAAATTAGAAGATAAAAGAGCTGACCAGAGGATTTCAAAGAACAGCTAGAAAAGACAAAGTCAATTATTATAATGAAATATTCAAATACCTAGAATTGGAAAACCAAAAAGGAAAAATATACTTGGCATTTCTCAAGCTGAAAGAACTGAAGAAAAAAAAATTAAGCCTCAAGTCGCAATACTGAAAGAGTCGATGGGCACAATATTGAATGATGTGGAAAACATCAAAGGAAGATGGAAGGAATACAGAGTCACTGTATCAAAAAGAATTGGTTGATGTTCATCCATTTCAGGAGGTAGCATACTATCAAGAACCAGTGTTACTGAAGGAAGAAGTCAAGGCTGAACTGAAAGAATTGGCAAAAAACAAGGTTCCAGGAATTGACAGAATACCCATTGGAAGGATCAACAAACACATATTCCACTGGAGGCACTCACTTGTCTAAGCCAAGAAATTTGGAAGACAGCTACCTGGCCAACTGAGTGGAAGAGATCCATATTTGTACCCATTCCAAAGAAAGGTGATCCCACAGAATGTGGAAATTATTGAATGATATCATTAATATCACACGCAAGTAAAATCTTACTGAAGATAATTCAAAAGTGGCTGTAGAAGTATATTGACAAAGAACTTCCAGAAATGTAAGCTGGATTCAGAGGAGGATGTGGAACAAGGGGTATCATTGCTGATGTCAAATGGATCTTGATTGAAAGCAAAAAATACTAGAAAGATGTTTAGTTATGTTTTATTTTCTATGCAAAAGCATTGGATTGTGTGGAGAGTAATAAATTATGGATAACATTGAGAACACTGCCAACTTCAGAACACTTGATTGTGCTCATCAGGAACCTGTCCATAGACTAGAAGGCTGTTGTTCAAACAGAACAAAGGGATATTGCATGGTTTAAAATCAGGAAGGGAGTGTATCAGGGATGGATCTTTTCACCATACTTATTCAATCTGTAGGCTGAACAAATAATCTGAGAAGCTGGACTATATGAAGGAGAACATGGCATCAGGATTAGAAGAAGACTCATTAACAACTTGTGATATGTAGATGACACAACTTTACTCTGCTGAAAATGAGGATAACTTGAAACTCTTACTGGTGACAATTAAAGACTTCAGTCTGCATTATGGATTATATCTCAACATAAAGAAACTGGACCAATAAGCAGCATCAAAATAAATGGAGAAAAGATTGATGTTGTTAAAGATTTGATGTTACTTGTTTCCACAATCAACACCAATGGAAGCAGTAGTCAAGACATCAGACAACATATAGCACTGGACAAATCTGCTGCAAAAGACCTCTTTAAAGTGCTGAAGAGCAAACATGTCTTCTTCAAGACTAAGGTGAGCCAAACCCCAGCCTGGCATTTTCAATTGCCTCTTGTGCATGTGAGAGCTGAGCAATGAACTAAGGGACCAAAGAAGAATTGATGCTTTTTAGTTGTGGTGTCAGGGAGGAATACTGAGATCACCATGGACTGCAAAAGAATGAACAAATTTGTCCTGGAAGAAGTGCAGCCAAAATGTTCCTTGGAAGTGAGAATGGCCAGACTTCGTCTCACCTATTTTGGCCACGTTGTCAGAAGGAATCATTCCCGGGAGAAGGATATCATTCTTGCTGAAGTGGAGGGGGTCAATGAAAAAGGGAAGGCCTTCAACAAGATGGAATGACACAATGGTTACAATGATGGGTTCAGGAATAGGAAAGATTATGAGGCTGGCACAGGACTGGGCAGTGTTTTGTTCTGTTGTACATGAGATCACTATGATTCGGAGACCACTCTACTGCCCATACCAACAACAACACTCTCTATTAAAGGGCAAGTTTCTGAGTCTCTTCTGACATGCATTTTGTTCTTTTCTTCCTTTCCTGTCTTTTAATGACCTCTTGTTTTCTTCATGGATGATGTCCTTGATGTCATTCCACAATTCATCTGGTTTTCTGTCATTGGTGTTCAATGTATCAAATCTATCCTTTAAATTGTCTCTAAATTCAGGAGGGATATAATCAAGGTCATAATTTGGCTCTCATGGGCTTGTTTTATTTGTCTTCAACTTCAGCTTGAATTTTCATATGAGCAGTTTCTGGTCTGTTCCACAGTCAACACTTGACCTTGTTTTGGCTGAAGATATTGAGGTTCTCCATAATCTCTTTCCACAGATGTAGTCAATCTGATTCCTGTGTACTCCATGTGGTGAAGTCCATGTGTATAGCTGCTGTTGTGTCAGTTTCCATATGAAACTGCATATTCTATCACATTTGATTTTCAAATGAATATATAGAAGTGGGTGTTATTGACCAATTTTATAGCAGAGGTGTTTTTTTTTTTTTTTTTTTTTAACATATCCTCCCTAAGGTTATGAAGACAGTTGAGTTTTGGAAATACTAGTGAAGTTTTATTCTCACCA
>NW_006921920.1:1253001-1262964 GCF_000298275.1 Orycteropus afer afer | reverse complement strand
TTGAACTGTCAACCTTCTGGTTAGCAGTCAAATGCCTTAGGCACTACACTATGGTTGAAAAAAATCCCAACAGAAGAAAAAATATTTGATGACAAGTAAAAATTATATACAATTCAGTTTATAGTGTCCATAAGTAGAATTTTTTGGATCTGTATATTGTCTAGCATCTATATATTGTCTATAGCTGCTTACTTGGTAAAATAGCAGAATTGAGTAGTTGCAACAGAGAGCATATTGTCCCTCAATGTCTAAAATATTCACCCTCTAGTCCTTTACAGAAAAACTTCACTGACTCATGATCTAGTTGCACTTTCCTCACACAACTGAGAAGTTCTTAAGAGTTTCGGTAGTCAGAGTCTTTTAAACTGCTCATAGCACAGCTAGAATCAGAGCTCAGACATGCCAACTGCTTGGGAGATCTTTGCAGTACATCCCATGGCCTCCCTGGATCTCTTGTTCTAATTGAATCACAGAGCCATTGGATTTATTGCTAGAAGGGAATTAAGAAATTTAAAAATCATCTAATATATATCCTACAGTATTCCAGTAATTTTATGAAGTACATATCTAACTTGGTCATTACAAAAAATATTTGGGTTAGTTTCCCTTATCTCTGCTTTAGAAATGAAGACATTGAGCATCAGAAAGAAAAATGAATTACAAGATAATTAGGAGGTTTAACTAGGGTCTTAAATCTAGTCTTTTGGATGCTTTCCCACTGTACCACACAATCTCTCAAGATTGTGGGCTATTCCAGCAGAGCCGAGGAAGCAGGTCTACATCATGTAGACTTTCTCCCTCAGTCTGACTGTCTCTATCTATCTATTTACCTACCTACCTGTCTATCTATCATCTATCACCTATTTTTCTATCTATCTACTTATCTAGTTATCCATCTATTTATCCATCTATCCATCCATCTGCTTATCCATCTAACTATCCATCTATCTATCCATGCATCTACTTATCTATCTATCTATCTAAACCAACCAAATTCTTCTTATGGAGCTCTGGTGGTGTAGTGCTTCAAGAATTCGGCTGCTAACCAAAAGGCTGGTGGTTCAAGCCCACCAGCTGCTCCATAGGAGAAAGATGAGGCAGTCTATTCCCATGAAGACTTACAGGCTTAGAAACCCCATGGGGCAGTTTTTTGTTCTATAGGGATGTTAAGAGTCACAATTGATTGATGGCAGTTTGTTGTTGTTGTTGTTGTTGTTGTTAATTTTTCCCATATTCTTGGCACTATTCTAAGTGCTTTGCATATATCATCTTATTTAATCCATTGGACATTTAGACAATTTATTTTGAACCATATAACTATCTCTCAAGCTTTTGTATCTCAAGTCCTCGAATTAGTAACTTTTTCTCTCCTTGTCTGTGCCAAACATTTTGAATGGCTAATTTTACAAAACCATTTGTTAGTTAAGGCTTTACACACACACACACACACACACACACACACACACACGTATATGTGTGTGTATACACATATATAAGATTTTCACAGGGGAAATAAAGAGTATCCCAAGAGTATACTCCCAGGTTTCCATAAAATCCTTAGCCTAGAGTACATTTCAGACTAAAGTACAGAACTATGTAAATGTGACTGTTCCTGGCTCTATGCCACAACTCCTGAATTTACATCTCTGAATAAAGTCAGTGCAGTGGTGACATTCATATGCACCACTTGAGAATAATCAAATAAAATTATTATTTTTTTTAATTCATTCCATCATTAGAAGACTTAGATGTCAGAAATGTATTTACTTCTTGTAACTGGTACATAAAACAAGTGATTCATTATTCCTTCTTAAATGTATTTAGGAAAATACTGCCCTGGTCTTGGATGAAAACTTTGGCAATCTCATGACTTATCATTCCTTGGTAAAAAATTCTATTGTCATTTTAACATGCAAACTCAGGCTCAATTCAATGATTAAATATGATGGACCTATGTTATATTCAGGAGCTCTAGTGGCATAGTGCCTGAGGCATTTGACTGCTAACCAGAAAGCTGGTGGTTTAAATCCACAAGCCACTCTTCAGAAGGAAGTTTAGGCAATGTAATTCTGTAGTGATACTGCCTCAGAAACCCAAGGAGGGGTCGCTATGAGTTGGATCAGACTCAACAGCAGTGAGTTCAGTTTTACATTATACTTAACATTATGAGCTTTATCCAAACTTATACCTTCTTTGCTATGCTAATTGGATATTCTATGAGGTGACCTTTTATAGGGTTCTTCTTTTCTTTCCCTTGACCCAAAGTTGCTCATTGTAAATTTTTTTTCTAAATTTTATTTTTATCTTGTTGTTATTTTTCAGAATATATGCAGCAAAATATATACCAATTCAAGAGTTTCTGCAGGTACCATTTGTTGTTGTTGTTGTTGTTGTTGTGTGCCGTCGAGTCAAACCCGACTCATAGCAACCCCTCCTTGGATTTCCGAGGCAGTATCACTACAGAAGTAGGATTGCCCAACCATCCTTCCGAGGAGTGGCTGGTGGGTTTGAACCGCCAGTCGTCTGGTTAACAGGCAAGTGTCTTAGCCACTATGCTACCAGAGCTGATATTGAATTCATCCTTTGAGTTGTGCAAGGATCCTCACCCTCCATTCCTCTCCACTTAATGTAAACTCACTGGAACCTCTGATTCTTATCTCATCTTTTGAGTTGCTGTTGTCAATCGACAATGTATAAACAGTTCTAAGAAGAGCATAATGCTCAAGGCAGAACTTTGTAACTAGTTAAACTAAACATTGTTTGATTTTAAGATGACTTCAGGGGATTTTTTTTTATTTTGTTTTTTAATTTAACTTTTATTGTACTTTGGTGAAAGTTTACAGAAAGTTTACATTTTTCATTCAGTCATTCGTACATATTTTGTTTTGTACAATTGGTTGTAATCCAATTTCTTCTGCCTGGTTACCATTTCCCTTTGTCTTTCTTTCTTATGCACTCCTGCCTTCTGAGCTTTATCCATGGCAAATGTTGCCCTTTTGATCTCTTATTGTTGATTGTTCTAAGAAGTGCACACCATCCTGGTGTTATTGTTCACCTTATAGGGCTGTCTACTGTTTGGCTGAAAGTTGAGCCATGAGGGTGAATTCAGATTCAGTTCTGGGCTTGAAGGGGGTCTAAGGGCCAAAATCTCTATCAAACCATTGAGCCTAGTGTTGTTTTTTTTTTTTTTTTTTTTTTTTAGTTTGAGTTTTGTTCCACATTTTTCTTTAAATTTGGTCAGGATCTCTGATGTGATCCCTTTCAGAGTGGTTGACAGTGGTAGGCAGGCACCATATAGTTCTAGTCTCAGGGTTGTTGTGTAGGCTGAGGTTCACATGATCCACTCATCCCACAGAATGCTACCATGCATCTTTGATTTTCTTCCTCCTTTTTGCTCCAGAAGAGGAGAGACCATTAGTTACACCTCAGATTCCTCATTATTACTCACCAAAATAAGTTGTAGAACAATGACTTTGTGGACTATATAATTTGACTTTGATATCCCTGTGACTATGGTCCTGAGGCCATAGGCCCAATGACCAAATCCCTCAAGATGTTTGATTATGGGAGATTCAAAATGGAGTCTCATCAGTAATCACCATGTTATTTCCCTCTAGCATCTTAGTGCTTGAAAAACTAGGTGCATAAGTTTGAATTAGGGGTTTTGGTGCTCTGAACAGCTCACTCTGTCAGAGTGCACCAAACTCAGAGCAGTGGAATTAGAAGAAAGGTACAGAAAAAAAAAAAAAAGAAAGAAAGAAAAAGAAGATCTATCCTGTGGAGTGCAGACAGTCAACCAAGAAAAGCCATTAGAGACTTCCCTGGAGGAGTGACCAGCAGGCAAGAATGGTCATCTGAGACCTCCATGGGTCAAGGCAGAAGACACACCACACTAGCATACCATCAACCACACCAGCATACCAGTGAGCACCCCAAGGATATACCTTCAGCACCTGTTTTTATCAGTAACTTGGGTCATCTGGGTGCAAACGGGCACACCCAGCACCACTGAACCCCAAGCAGAGAGTCTATTGGTGCTCCAGGAGAGTGGGCTTGCTTCCCCTTCAGTGAGTCACTGAATAGGTTTTGGTCAACATAGTGACACTGAGAGGTCTTCACTTGACTTTATCACTAATATTGAGACCACAGATTACTAACAGGCACTCTCCCGACTCCAGTGCAGCTGAAACTGAGTGCATCTTTGGCACCACAGGTGGGAGGACTCACAGAGGAACTCCTGAACCAATCGCAGTCTGGGTGGATTGGGCCAGCACTGTGGGCAGGTGGAGCCAGAGAAAGAAACCACTGTGACAGATCATGGAGCCGAGAAGTTGCCTTGGGTCAGCTTTTTGGCACAAAAGGGCCTTGGGAGCAGGGTTTTTGCATGTGTCTGAGCCTGGTGGAAAGTGGCAACCCCCTAAAAACTGGAGTCTTTGCTGAAATTGAGCTGTGGGTCTGTAAATAACAGTACAATGTCACCAGTAGCAGCCCACTCAAAGCCCTAGAAACCGCTCCTAGCAACAGCAAGCTTTCCTTCTCCTGCTCACACCTTCTCCGCCAATAACTTCACTCATCCAATACAAGAAAACACATTCAGCCAACATAAAAACGCCCAGTTCTAACTTTAAACCCTGTTTACAACAAACAGAAACTCATATCCACATTGCACACAGTGATTCCATCATGACAAAGGAAACTACAGAGCAACTGAGCATTCCTGTATTAATAACTAAATAAAATAAAATACACCAGCTTCACCTTTTCAAAATATTAAACCATATTACCAAGACAAAACAAATCAACATGTAACCAACAGTTAAAGACAACCTCAAAATGTCTAGGAAACAACAGGCTACCTCAAATCAAACAAAAAAAAAAAAAAAAACAGGACAAGGCATTAGAAGCAAAACCACAAAAAAGGTGTCATTATACATGGAGGAAGAGGAGGCAACAGAATTATCTGAGAAAGAATTTAGAAGATATGTTTATAAAGCTATACAAGAGCCTAAGAAACCCCAAACAGAAACAAGGAGAACACAGACAGTTGCCTGGAAGAACTTAGGAAAATCATTCAAGAACAAAATAATAAGATTAATGCACAATCAGAACTCATATAGAAACAGCAATTAGAAATGCAGAAGATGAGTACCAAAATGACAGAATTAGACAACACAGTAGAAGCACAAAACAGTAGGGTAGAATTAGCTGAAGAACGGATATCCCAACTAGAACAAAAATCCCTAGACACTAGTCTATTATGAAGAAAAATCAGAACAAAGATTTAAGAGAAATGAAGAGCACATAAGAATTATATGCAATGACGTGAGAAAAAACAACATAAGACTCATTGGAATTCCAGAATAACAAGAGGCGAAAAGGACCTCTGAGAAAATTGTGTAAGACCTGCTAACAGAAAACTTGCCCCATATCATGAAGGAAGAAAACATATTTGTCCAAGAAGTGCATAGAACCCCACACAAGATAAATCCTAAGAGAAAAACACCGATGCATATTATAATCAAACTGTCCAAAATCAAAGACAAAGAAAATATTTTGAGATCTGCTCAGGACAAAAGAAATATTACTTATAATAATCAGTTAGGCTGAACTCCAATTACTCAGCAGAAACCACGCAGGCAAGAAGGCAATGGTACAGCATATATAAAACACAGAAGGAAAAGAACTTCCAACCAAGAATCTAATAACCAGTCAAATTATCCAGCAAATATATGGGCAAATTCAAGGCATTCTCAGACAAACAGAATTTAAGGGATTTTGTGAAAACCAAACCAACCCTATAAGAAATACTTAAGGAAGTTCTTCCAACAGAGAACCCACAACAGAAATCAACAAAATCAGGATACGGGGCATCAACACTAAAACCAAATCAGAAATAGATACTCAAAATAAGACTATAAAATATTGTACCTTAAAAACCAAGGAAGTCAATCAGCACACAACAGCAACTAAGCTATCAAAGGGAATAAAATTTCTAGGTACAGACTTTCAAACGGAGAGGAAAACAGGACTATGTCTTCACAGTATGCACTGTTCTAAAAATGTAGAGAGAAGAATAGGTAACCACAGAGAAAATAACAATCCCCCTAAGCAAATCCAGAAGGAAGGAAAACATATGGGTTTAATAAGCACAAAACCAACTATAAAGAACAAAAGGGAGAAAGTGTTAGCCAATAAATGAAACTCACCACAGAAAAGTATATGGACCAAAGAAACATCAACAACACAACAAAAAAACAAAATAGAATGATAGCAATCAATTCATACCTATCACTAATAACACTCAATGTGAATGGACTAAATGCACCTATCAAGAGAAAGAGAATGGCAGAATAAATAAGAAAAGAAGACCCATCAATATGCTGCCTATTGGAGACCCACCTTAGACATAAAGATAAAAACAAATTAAGAGTTAAGGGATGGAAAAAAATATACCAACCCAATGGAAACAAAAGAAAAAAAAAAGCAGGAGTAGCAATATAGATTTCCAATAAAATAGACATTATGGTAAAAAACTTCATAAGGGATAAGGAGGGACATTATATGATGCTGAAAAATTAACAAAGAAGACATTACAATAATAAATATTTATGTATGAAATGAAAGTGCTTCAAAATATGTGAAGCAAATATTCACTGAATCAAAAGGGATAATAGACAACTCTACAACAGTAGTAGGAAACTCTAACACACCACACCACTTTCAAAGAGGGACAGAGCAAATAGAAAAAAATGCAAAAAAGATACAGAAGAACTAAACAATACGATCAACCAACTAGACCTCATAGATATATACAGAGCATTTCACCCAACACAAGCACCATTCACATTGTTTGCCAGTGCACATGGATCTTTCTCCAGAGTAGACCATATCTTAGAACATAAAACAAGCCTTAATAAATTCAAAACCATTGAAATACTGCAAAGCATCTTCTTGGACCACAATGCTATAAAACTAGAAACTAATAATAGGAATAGTGAGGAAAAAGCATCAAACATGTGGAAGCTGAGCAACTCATTCTCAAAAACTACTGGGTAATAGAACAGATAAAAACTGAAATTTAAAAAGAAAATCCTAGAAACAAATGAGAATGAAGATGTATCATACCAAAACCTATGGGACACAGTGAATGTAGTACTCAGAGGACAGTTTATAGCAATAAATGCATACATCAAAAAAGAGGAAAGAAACAAAATCAACACTCTAACTCAACAACTACAACAACTAGAAATAGAACATCAAAAAAATCCTACAGTATCTAAAAGCAAGGAAATAATAAAGATCAGAGCAGAAATAAATGAAACGGAAAACAAACAAAAATAAATAAAGAAAGAAAGTCAACCAAAAAGCTGGTTTTTCAAAAAGGTTAATAAAATCGATAAACTATTGGCAGACCTAACAAAAGAAGAGAAGATCCAAATCACAAGAATTGTGAACTAAAATGGTGTCATCATAACAGAACCAACTGAAATAAAAAAGATACTGACAGAATATTATGAAAAACTGCACACCAATAGATTTGAGAACCTAGAGGAGATGGACAAGTTTCTAGAATCACAAGACCTATTTTAAGTATCCCACTCAGAGATGGAAAGCTTGAACAGACCCATAACAAGGGAAGAAACTGAATACATCATAAAAACACTTCCCACACAGAAAAGCAAAACCCTGGCCCTGATGGCTTCACAGGAGAATTTTATTAAATATTCAGAGAAGAGCTGACACCTATGCTACTCAAGCTATTCCAGAACATAAAAAAAGATGGAATACTCCCAAATGCATTCTATGAAGCAAGCATAATACTAATACCAAAACCAGGGAAAGATACCACTAGAAAGGAAAACTATAGACCAATATCACTCATGAAACATAGACACAAAAATCTTTAACAAAATCCTGGCCAACAGAATCCAACAACATATCAAAAAATTAATACACCCGGACCAAGTGGGATTCATACCAGTTTCACAAGGGTGGTTCAACATCAGAAAATCAATCAATGTAATCCACCACGTAAACAAAACAAAGGAAAAGAACCATATGATTATATCAATTGATCCAGAAAAGGCATTTGATAAAATCCAATATCCATTCCTGTTTAGAACTCTCAGCAAAATAGAGATAGAAGAGAAATTCCCCACTTATTTTTAACCATATTTGCCAGTGCAATTCTAACAGAACTAATGATATGGAATTAAATGTGACAGGCTTTCGAGTTTGGCGCAAACAGATCATACTTAGTCCATTTATAATTGAAGTGAAGGTGGGGTGTTCTCTCTATCTTTGGAAAGGTCCATGAAGTCTGTGCTAACCCGCCCCACAAGAGCCCATGTAGGCCCATATATATTAATAGTCTCTAGGAGTAGCACTGATTTATCTTTGATTGCCTTTGAGCATGTCTCTTTTAAAGGCTGCACCATTCATTGACTCAAAATGAGGCTTCTTGGTTCATTTCCAGAAACAGTGTGGATTGGAGCCTCAGAGTCAGCTGTCTCTTCTGACTGGGCAAAAAGCAAATTTGGTGTTTGTGAATCCTGACTTAATAGTCAGGCAGTTGAGTTTATGCTACCCATACTACCAGAAAAGATGTATTATCTGACTAATTTGACAAAAAACAAAAGCCTGGAATATAAAAATTAGTTTCTAAAATATAGAAACTAGAAAATTCACCTATGAAAGTATTCTTAATCAACATTTTAATGCAAGAAGAACTCAAGACCAAGAGTTGATCTAGGCAAAGAGAATATATTCAATAAATAATAATAATAAAGTAATTAAATAAATATGTGAGGAAAGATTAAAGGAGTAGTAATATGCTCTGATTAAATATGGATAAAAGGTACCAGATAATAACCCTCAATTACAAGACCTCCCCATTGCTAATACTCATGTTAGATAAGGACATGACCTAGTAATTAAAGTGAGTTTTTCTTTAAGAGTTATTTATCAGATACAATCATTGTACCCAATTTGATACCTAGATATATGCAGGGAACTTCTGGGCCATTCTAAGCAAATGACATCTTGTTTTTATTGACTCTCCACGCTGCCGTGTTTTGACAGTTAAACATGAGGCTGTGACCATGCCTCTTCTAGTCTCACCTAAGTGTGCTTCATGGCCCTTTCCAGCCCAGACATCACAGACTGCATGGGTCGCAGTAGGGCCAAGGATATTTGCCAGCCATAGGATAATGTTTATTTTTTACTCCATCCAGATTAGTAAACAAATTTACTGATAAGGTAGTCTTAAATTCCATGTCTGTTATTTTTCACCAATTTACTAAGAAAAAAGTATATATTTAGAGCTTAAATAACCCAGAACCAAGTAGCAAGACAGAAATGAGGAAAACCAAAATACACTGATTCATTTACAAATGAGATAACATACACATGAATGCTTCATCTTCCTGGTAACACTTGCATGTTTTGAAAAAAAGCAGTTGTAGATGAAAATCCTTTAAGGGTAGCACTTTCTTTCACTAACTATAGCTTTATAAAAACTAAGGTAGGGACATTCCTTAAAGTATCTTTGGCTATTGTAACTATTATTTCCTTAGAACTCTCCCTTTCAGAATTTTTGTACCTAGCTCAGTGGAAGACTTTGAAGTCAAGCTGATTTTGTTTGTGTGTTTTTACCTTTGACATAAAATTAAGAGGAATGGCAAAGTCATTAACAGAAAAATCATCCAATTGGGTGTGGACAGGTTGTGAGTCACAGGAACTCATTTAGCAGGGATAATGGCAAATAAATTTATGAGGCCCTGCAGTGAATTGCTTGATGTGGCCCTTCTAGCCATTGTCCTCCATTCTGTGGTGTTTCGTAAATCCCATTATCCATGCCTGTTTGGGGTGGTGTGGTAGTTAAGGTCAGGTATCAACTTGGCTGGGCAGCTGGTAGTAGTCATTCCCTACAATGACTGGCAATCGACTCTGTGATGGGATTTA
>NW_006921920.1:1245450-1252520 GCF_000298275.1 Orycteropus afer afer | reverse complement strand
TTCTAAGAGAAATTGTTCAAGCAGGCCCCTATACATTAATTCACAGGTACTTCTGAGGAAAGGTGGCAAAGATATGCCCATGTGAGAATGTGGGGATGTGTCAGCTGCAACAAAAACTGTCCAAATTATGATGCTGCCAAGAAAAACTTTATGTGATCTCAGGTTGTTCTTAGAGAATTACAGTCACCAGAACACAGGACATAGAAGAACCAATTCTACAGTGCCCAGCTGGGCTTGGGCTAGTTCATAAAAAACACGTGGCTTCAAGCTCCTAGAGCTACTATTTAATGAGGTCCAGTTATTTATTTATTTTAATTTAATTTAATTTTATTTATTTATTTGTTTGTTTGTTTGTTTAATAAATAGCAGATATACATGGGTAAGCATGTGAGACTGCATTTTTTAACCTGAAAAGATCAGGGAGGCAGATGATTACTAAATGTCCAAAAATGAGGGACCAGTACATAGAATGATGAAGCCATTTCTCTGTGAGTCCACACTAAAAATGAGGCTGAGAGGAGGAAATTCCAGGTGAGTAAATTGTAGTTATAGTGTGGATGGGGTTTCTGACAATTAAATGAAAGTACAATAAGTTCTCAACTTCAGAGGTAGGGATATAACACCAAAGGGATTCAAGCTTCAGATTAAGACTTGAGTTAAATGACTCCTAAAATCCTTTACATCCTAAAATCTGATGAATCTTCTACATTGTTTCCTCAGCTTCTAAAGGCAGATTATTATTATCATAATTATAATTTATTATACATTTCTTATATCACATGCTTATTGCTAACTCTTTATGTGAATTTACTAATTTTCCTCAAAACAATCCCAAGATCAGGGGTCTAAGGTTAAATAACTAACTCGATGTTAGTATCTTGACAGGAGAAAAAATTTATTCCAGCAATTCCAGCACTAATAGGAAGATCCAGAAGACAAATCCAAGGAATCTGACTTCAGAGTTGCTTTAAAGACTTATCTATAGTGCATATTAGGAGGAATAGATTGAATTTAATGGCATTACTAGATATAAATCAAAGCATTAACATTTTGTTTATTACTAAACTTAAAGAACATTCTATTTGGAGCATTAGGATGAGTGAATGACACAAGATAGAGCTGCTTTTATGAGGCTCTAATCTAAGCATCAGCAGTATCAGCCATTAGCCTTGACTATCACCAACAACTCCTCAGAAATGCAGAATCCCAGACACCCCCTCAGTCAGACCTCTCAAATCTGAATGTGCATTGTAACAGAAGCCCTGATGATTCATACACATATTAAGTTTGAAACACTATTTTTTTTTCATACACTCAGCACAAACCTCAAAAAAAAACATTAAAATAATAACTTTGAAATTACATTTAGCTTAACAGAAATGTTAATGAATTAAAGTGTGGAAATACATGTAACACTGATGATTTCCTAAACTTAAAAAATAGATATGCTGGCTACACAGCCTAGTTCTTACATGACCGTAATTAGAAAAAGAATCAGGACTACCTGATACTGAAAAACAAGAAAGTTACAGAGCAATTATGTATCTACTGTGTAAATAAAGGAGCTGTAAGTCTCCAGTAAGTAAAGGAACTTTTATAGTCTACACAGATATTCATTTTCCATGATGCAGATTATATAATCAGTTTCCTCTTACATAACTTCTTATATATCTCATAAATTTGCAGCCCCAGAAGAATATGACTGCTAGCTAACAAGACCTATTGTTAGAATACAATTTTAGGAAAAATATAGAATGATATATTAGTTCTGAGGAAATGAAACAGCAGTTCTTTTAAACTTGTGGTGATTGCTTATTTCAGCTGAAGAAGAGCTTGGGTTTTGACTTCTCAAATGCACATAACAATCATCAGCTATGTTATCTATTACTTCAACAAGTAGAATCATCTGCCTACTGTGGACTAGCCCAGTTCTAGGAACCTAGAACAGTTTACCAAAAGAGATATTTTCCATCCCGAAGTAGTTTGCAGTCTAGTAAAGAGGAAGACAGAGTATGGTCATTGTGAGGACAGAGGAGTATATATGATTGAATTAGCCCAGGCCAGTAGGCATCCTGGAAGAAATGAAATCTGGGAGAAAACTAATGAATAAGTATGAGCCCACTGACAAGATCAAGAAGGGAAAGAGATTTCCAGGCAGAGAAAGCAGAATGTGCCCAGAGTTGAGAATGACCTTGGGAACAAAGGCATCCAAAGTCAGCATACAGATATCAGTTTTCTTCTTCCCCTCAATGATGCGCTGTTGGTGAACATTGCAGTTATTGTGAGTATTATAAGAGAATATGCAGGTGAAACCATGCTTGTGAAATAAACATTTTATCATGATTATACATTCAAGTGTAGCGAGTCTAATTTTCATTCACATCAATGTACATTTTATACAACTTTCAACCATCATATGCCAGAATGGGGGTGTTTGTTGGGAGGAGAAAGCTATGCACAAAGAGAAGAGTTTTTCAAAATTGTGCAATGATGATTCTTTATAACCTATCATTTCCCTTGTGTTTTCCAACAGGTTCTCTGTAATAAGTTTCAAATTGGTGTTCACTAAAACGCTTGGTTATCACAGGTGCAGGACTTTCTGGACATGTTTCCTGATGATTAACCTAGATCCTTCTCAAAGGGCTCCACCTGGTCTTCCTTGCTGTCAAATTTACACATTTGAGTCCAGTTATAAATGCCCTCTTTTGTTCTGCTGTGCCTTACATAGACTGATTTGTAGTCATTGAGATTGTCTATGTTGAACTGTCATGAAAGAAGATCTGTTACATTGGGCAGAGGCCATTTTTTTTTCTGCATGAATGTTGGAATCTCAGCTGACAAATGGCTTTTAAGATGGAATTCAGCAGAACACAACAGGAATAAATGAGGAAAGAGAAAGAGAGAATTTCAACAACTCTCAAAATACTGCACTTAGATTCTTCTAAAAGCTTTAAATTTTTCTTCGTGGGCCACCTACAGGGCAAGTAGACTCAAAGAAAGAGGACTATGCAGTTTCAAACTTATGCATAGGAAAAATGTTCACTGGTTAAACAAGTGAGGATGTAAGCAGTTTCATCTTGGGGTACAGATGGCAGGAGAAGTTTAAGAAAAAAAAAAAAAAAAACGTAAATGGGCTATGTAGGAAGGATATGTTAGTTGAAGACTGTTGCTGGAACTACCCAGAGGAGGCAACAGGGGCATGTTGACTCATTTATTCAACAAATAAATTGTTGAGCATTCACACTGTGAGAGGAAGTGTATTTTCAAAGGAAGCATTAAGAAAAGTTTACATTCCTTCAAAGGGTGGCTTCAGGAAGGCCTTTGGTGTAGCTACTTCTAAGAAAGGAGACAGCCAGAAGAAGAGCTCAACTCACTGTAAGAAGTTACTTTTAGTGGAAACTACTGGAGAACAGCACAGGGCCTGAGGGGAGACTTATAGTGCAAGTCTTTTTGATCAAGCAAGCAGCTCTCTTTCACTGAAAATTGGATTGACAAGTCCTGACTTGCTGGCAGATGATCCAAAACTTGTCCTGCAAATCAAAGAGTTATAAATACTGAAAAAATGAAACTAATTTCTAAAACAACAGACTATCCAGAATGGCATAAAATCTCAGATTCTTGAGGAATCTGATGCTAACAAAAAATTGAGATACACCTTTACACCAGCCCCACCCCTTGAATAAACTGTGATCCTGTAGAAAATTTGAACAAGCCTGGAACAAAAAAACTGAACAGTCATTAAAAAAAAAAAAAAACTTTTAAAAGAAAAAATGTCCTGCCCTCAGTATAGAATTCTACAATAAGAGCTGACATCAATCTTACTCAAACGATTTCAGAACATAGAAAAGTATGGAATACTGCCAAATTGGTTTTATGATGCAAGGATAACCTTGATACCAAAACAAGGAAAAGACAAAACTAAAACAGATAATTGCAGACCAATATAGTTCACGAATATGCATGCAAAAATCTTTAGCAAAGTCATAGCCAATAGAACCCAACATTATATCAAAAACATAATACAACATGATCAAGTGGGATTAATACCAGGTATACAAGGATGGTTCAGCATTAGAAAAACAATCACCATACTACATCACAAAAATAAAACAAAGGAAAAGAATTACATGATGTTTTGCTTACCCCATGCTACTCTGACAGGAAAATACCACAAATGGGGTGGCTTGAACAAACAGGAGTTTATTCTCCTACAATTTAAAGGCTTTTTAAGTCTGAGTTCAAAATGGCAGGCTCTAGGGCCTGGGTGAAAGCCTCTCAGCCTTGAGCTTCTGCTCTGCCTCCTGCTCCCAGCCCTCTGAAGCCAGAGGATTTCTTCACTCAGACAGCTACTGGCTGCTGAGACTGACAAACACAAGGTTGACAAGTAAAAAGGCACAATCCTGATGTTACTACCAAACCACATAGCAGGCCATTAATTCAAGTTCATTGAAGGTCCCAAGGTTGCAGAGCATGACAGGCTGATGAACAATGACATAGCTACATGAAGGATTCAAGCACGCCATAAGCTGGAGACCATTCCCAAAGCTGCTCTTGTATACGGGAAGCAGACCACGACCCTAAAGCAGCTACTCAGCTGCTTGTGGTAGATCCCACCATGGAGATGATTGCCAGCCTTATCATGCGGAATAACTACTACCAGCTTCCCAGCCACTAAACCAGGCCCAGCCAAGTTGACACATAACTTTAACTACCATACATGATTATATCAACCAATGGAGAAAAGGTATTTGATAAAATCCAACATTTATTCCTGTTAAAAACTCTTATCAATAAAGGAGTCAGAAAAATAAGAATAGAAGGGAAATTCCTCAACATAGTAAAGGGCATATATGCAAAACCAACAGCCAACATTATTCTCAATGGAGAGAGACTGAAACCATTCCTCTTGCAAACAGGAACCAGACAAGGATGATCTCTATCTTCATCTCCATTTAACAGTGTATTGGAAATTCTAGCCAGGGCAATAAGACAAGAAAGAGAAACTGAATGCATCCAAATTGGTGAGGAAGACATACAACTACCATTATTTGCAGATGATATGGTCCTACACATAGAAATCCCAAGAGACTCAGCAAGAATACTACTAGAACTCATTGAAAGATTTAGCATAGTGGCAGGGTAAAATATCAACATACAAAAATCACTTGGATATATCTACAGCAGTAAAGAGGTCTCTGAAAAGGAAATAAGGAAATGAATACCATTTACAACACCAAAAAACAAAAACAACACTGAAGTTGAGTCATTTCCAACACATAGTGACCCTTCCTGGGGTTTCCAAGGCAGTTTCTCTATGGAAGTAGATTGCCTAATCTTCCCAGAAGTGGCTAATGTGTTTGAACCACCAGCCTTCTAGTTAGCAGTCAAATGCCTTAAGCACTATGCCATCAGAGTTCCCACCATTTACAATAGCTACCATTTCCAGTAGCTACCACAAAGATAAATTTTTTGGGAATAAATCTTACTAGGAACACAAAAGGCCTATACAAAGAAAACTACAAAACACTACTTCAACAAACTAGAAGGGATCTACATAAATAGAACATACTATACTCGTGAATAGGAATATTGAACATTGTGAAAATGTCAATACTACAAAAGTAATCTATACTTTCAATGCAATTCTGATCCAGATTCCATCCACATTCTTTAAAGACATGGAAAAAACAATCACTAATTTAATATGGAAAGTAAAGAGATCTCAAATAATCAAAGCACTACTGAAGAAGAAGAACAAACTATGAGTTCTCCCACTCCCAGATATCGAAACCTACTATACAGGCAAGATTGTCAAAACAGCCTGGTATTGGTACAACACCTATGCTATGGTCAGCTGATCTTTGAAAACAGGCCAAAAGTCATTTAATGGGGAAGAGATATTCTCTTTCACAAAATTGGATGTCCATTTGCAGAAAAATGAAACTAAATCCATACCTCATACCATATACAAAAACTAATTCCAGATGGATAAAAGACTTAAGTGTGAAACTTAAAACTATAAACTTCCTCAAAGAAATAATGGGGACAAACTTAGGATCACTAATTTATGGCATAAACAGACTATCAAGCATAACCCAAGATGCACAAACAAAGAAGATAAACTAGATGATTGGAACCTTCTGAAAATTAAAATCTTATGTATATATCAAAAGACTTATCTAAAAGAGTAAAAAGAGTACTTACAGAATGGGAAAATATATTCTTCAACGATACATCAGATAAAGGACTTTTCTCTTAAATTTATAGAATACTCCAACACCTCAATATCAAAAAGAAAAAAACAATATCAAAAAAGAAAAAAAAAAAAATGAGCAGAAGGCATGAACAGACACCTCTCCAGAGAAGATATTCAGGCAGCCAACAAACACAGGAAGAAATATTCATGATCATTAGCAATCAGGGAGACACAAACAAGAACATGCATGAGTTACCATCTTACCCCAGCATTAATAGTAAAGTTAAACAAGATAGAAAATAACAAATACTGGAGAGGGTGTGGAGCGATTGGGACACTCATATACTGCTGGTGGAACTGTAAAATGATACAACCACTGTGGAAATCAGTATGGCAACTTCTCAAAATGTTGGAAATATAAATATTATTTGATCTAGCAAACCCATTACTGGGTATGTATGCTAACAAAGTGAGAGGCAGGACATGAATACATACATACACATCCATGTTCATTCCAGCACTATTCACAATAACAAAGAGATGGAAACAACCTAAGTGTCCATCAGAAGAGGAATGGATAGAAAAACTATGGTACAAACACACAATGGAGTGTTTTGCAAACCTAAAGAATAATGTAGAATCTGCATAACACCATATAAAATGGATGAACATGGAAAACATTATGCTGAATGAAATAATACAATATCTGTCCTTCTGTGATTGACTGAAATAAGTCAGTCACGGAAGGACAGATATTGTATTAGTCCACTAATTTAAAAAGTCAAGGAAAAATTTATACATGAAGGAAACTTTGTTGGTTACTTGTGATGGGAGAACAGAGGAGGGGAGGGAAAACTCCTAGATGGGTTAGGGG
>NW_006921920.1:1235187-1245342 GCF_000298275.1 Orycteropus afer afer | reverse complement strand
TTAGTGGTTATCAGGAATGGGGCGGGGGAGAGGGAGCTTTTGTTTATGGGGCATTGAGTTTATTCTAATGGTGGTGCAATATTGGGGAAAGGATAGCAGTAATTGTGGCATAACCTAAAACATGTCATCAGAGTTCCAGTAAGATGGCAGAATGGGGAAAAAGATTGCACAGACCCTCTTCAACAAAGAAAAGGGGAAACCAATTAACACAGATATAGAAGATGATCCCAGACCCCTGAGCGTTGAAGGGAAGGATATAGAAGTGGACTAAACTCCAACTAGCAGAAGAATTTGCATTAAAACACCAAAAAAGGAGACAAACGGAGCTGTAGTCTGGCAGTGACCCTGACAGCACAGACAACTTGGATATTGCCAAGTGATGGTAGGACTTAAGATTTAACCTAAAAATCGGCCTAATAGCCAGGGCCTGCACGGAAGACTGCTATGGTGGGTGGGGAATAAAAGGGGAAGCAGCGAAGAGGAAGACAGGCGGAGCTGTGGACTTTTCTCTCTCCAGAGGGTACAGCCATTTTGAATGTTTAGAAGTAGCTTGACTATTTTGGATATTTAAAGTGCCAGCATTCTTTGAGATTCCAGGGACTTAAGAACAGGAACACCAAGGGCATTTTGGACCCAGAGGACTGGAAAGGTATGACATTTTCCCTTGTTAAACTTATACTCCACACCCTCTTGGTGAATAGAGGTGTGGCCATCCCTCACTCCCACCTACTTTCGGGGCCAGCAGGAATTCCATCCCAGAGCCTGGGTGCCCTGCACCACCTGTCCCAATTTTCTTTCTTCTTTTTCTCTGTTTTTTAGTGTGTTTGTTTTTGTCTGTTTTAAAACTACTGTTATTATTTTTGTCCTTTTTTCTATTATTCTTTATTCTTCCCCTAACAGGTTCTAGTTTTCAGCTTTTTTTCTTTTCCCTGTTCCTGGTTGCAATTTTTTTTTTTTTCTTTCTAGTGGTTAACCCCATTCCTTGTTTTTCTTTTTGCATTTATGCCATATTTTCTTCATGATTCTCCTTCTTTACCTTTTTTCTCTTATTGCCCTCTCCCCAGATATTGCAGGATTTTTTTTTTTTTTTCCTTTTTTCTTCTTTCGGTTACTGTTCCTGTGTGATTACATGGAGTATTTTTTGTCCATTAGCTTTTATTTTTCTGATGGTTATAATATTGTTGTGTTTTTTTGTCTGAGTGGAAGACAGCAAAAGTCCCCATGCAACACAAGTATACACACACATCCTACAGCTTCAGTTACTGAGTGAGAGCTACCACTTCCTTCTCCACCAATGGGCCAATGATTAAAAAAAAAAAAAAAAAACACAGCAAGAAAAGCCTAACTCACCCTTGGCAGCTCTTCGCAAACAGTTAACAGAGATTTAAATATAATAATACCATAATGTCTTGAAGAAAACAGACCATGATAGTCCACACAATGAAGCAAGATAAAATGGTAGAAACAAGGAAGCAGGATACAGATGCAGAACACATTACTGAGGAAGAAACAGAATTGGATCTCTCTGATACGGAATTCAAAAGATTTATATTTACATATCTTAAAAGGATTGAGACAGACCAAGGAAAACACAGACAAAACCTAGAAGAATTTTAGAAGAAAATATAAGAACAAAATGACAAAATAAATGAAATATTAGGAATGATTCTAAATCTACAGATAGAAATTCAGAAGATTATTACTAAATTTTCAAAAATAGATAACACATTGAAAGGGCAAAGGAGTAGAACTGATGCAATGGAAGACAGAATTAATGAGATGGAAGACAAATACTTGAATACTTCTTTAGAAAGGGATCAATCAGAAAAAGATCAAAACAAAATGAGGAAAGCTTAAGATTCATGTAGGATGCCATCAAAAGGAATAACCTACATGTCATTGGACAGGAAGTGAAAAATAAAACAACTGAGAAAATTATCCAATATTTCTTGGAAGAGAACATCCATGATATAATGAAAGATGAGAATATATCCATTCAGGAAGTCCAGCAATCACAAACAGGAAAGACACCAAAAGAAAATCACCAAGACATATCATCATCAAACTCATCAAAAGCAAAGACAAAGAAAGAAACCAGAAAGCAGCATTGGGAAAAACAAAAAGTTACTTACAAAGGACAACCAATATGAATAAGCTCTGATTTCTCAGCAGAAGCCACACAAGCAAGAAGGCAATAGGATGGTATATATAAAACCCTCAAAGAGAAAAAATTTCAACCAAGAATTATATACCCAGCAAAATTTTCCCTTAAATATGATGGTGAAATTAGGAGATTTCCAGATAAGCAGAAACTAAGGGAATTTGTTAAAACCAACGACCCTTAAAAGAAGTAATAAAGGGAGTCTTTTAACAGAGAATCAAAAATAGCAAATAACAACTGATCATTAATACACAAGATGACATAACCCAGAAACAACAGCTATGGACATATCCAAAGTAAAATTAGCTTACAAGATTGTAAACAGGGAACTGGAGACATCAATTAGCAAATGAGGGTAACTAAAAACCAAAAAGAGGGAAAAAACTGTATAGTTAAAGAACTTCTAAGTGGTGAGGAAGTCAAGAGAGTTGCAAGATAGAATGGACTGTTCCAGTCTTGGGGAGAAAATTATAAATGACAGGGTAACCTCAAAGAAAAATGATAAACCTTCCCATCACAATAAAAAATAGGAAAAGCACAAATATTCAGCATATACTAAAACAACAGCAACAAAGGAAATGATAACATTCATAAACACAATGAGCTCTGCACAGAAAATAATATGGAACAAAGAAACCAGGGTCACTTAACAAAATGAGAGCAATTAATTTGTACTTGATAATTACACTGAATGTTAATGGATTAAATGCACCACTCGATACAGAGTTGCAGATTGGATAAGAAAACAAAACCCATCAATATGCTGTCTACAAGAGACATACCTTAGACACAAAGACAAAAATAGACTAAAAATAAAAGGCTGATAAAAGATATATCAAACAAATGACAACCGTAAAAGAGCAGGAGTGGCAATATTATTATCTGGTCAAATTGACTTTAAGACAAAAACCACCATACGAGACAAGGGAGGACATTATATAATGATTGAAGAATCAATTGAACAAGAAGATATAACCATAATAAATATCTATGGACCAAATGAAAGCATCCCAAAACACATAAATTTGACTTTAAAAGAGTTGAAAAGGCAAAGGGATGACTCCGCAGTCATAGTGGGAGACTTTAATATACTACTTTCAATGAAAGATGGAACAACTGGAAAGAAACTCAACAAAGATGCAGAAGAGCTAAGCACTACAATCCACCAACTTGACCCTGTAGATATCTACAGAGCAGTTCACCCAATAGGAGCACAATATACATTCCTTTCCAGTGCACATGGAATATTTTCCATGATAGACCATATGTTGGGCCATAAAGCAAGCCTTCATAAATATAAAAACATAGAAATACTGCAAAGCATCTTCTCAGATAATAATGCTATCAAATTAGAAATCAACAATAGGAACATTCATGGACAAAGAGTAACACATGGAAACTGAACAACACCCTCCTTGAGAAAGTCTGGGTAAGAGAAGAAATAAATTTGAAATTCAAAAATTCCTTGAATCAAACAAGAATGAAAACACAACATATCAAAATCTTTGGGACACAGCAAAAACAGTGATCAGAGGCCAAATTATAACAATAAATGCACACATCAAAAAGAAGAAAGAGCCAAAATCAACATTTTAAACCAACATCTCCAACAGGTAGAAAAAGAAACGCAACAAAAGCTTACAATCACCAGAAGAAAGGAAATAATAAAGATTTGAGCAGAAATCAATGAAACAGAAAATAGAAAGGCAATAGAAAAAATCAACATGACCAGAAGTTGGCTTCTTGAAAAGATCAATAAAATTGACAAACCACTTGCAAATTAAACAAAGGAAAAGAGGGAGAGAATGCAAATAACAGGAATACAAAACAAAATGGGTAATATCACAACAGAATCTACTGAAATATAAAGGATACTATCATGATACTATGACAAAATGTACTCCAACAAATTTGAAAATCTGGAAGAAATGAACAGATTCCTAGAAACACAATATTTACCTAAACTAACACAGATTGATGTGGAAAATTTCAACAGATTCATAACAAAATAAGAAATTGAACAGGCCATCAAAAAATTACAGACTAAAAAAATCCTGGCCCAGATGGTTTCACTGGAGAATTCTACAAAACATTCAGAAAAGAACTGACACCAGTCCTACTCAAACTATTCCAAAACATAGAAAAGGATGGAATCTTCCCTAACTCATTTTATGAAGCAAGCATAACTTTGATACCAAAACCAGGCAAAGATATCACTCAAAAGGAAAACTTCAGACCAATATCCCTCATGAATATAGATGCAAAAATCTTCAACAAAATCCTAGCCAATAGACTTCAACAACATATCAAGAAAAGCATTCATCATGACCAAGTGGGGTTCATACCAGGTATGCAAGGATGGTTCAACATTAGAAAAACAATCAATGTAATCCACCACATAAATAAACAAAGGAGAAGAACCACATGATCATATCAATTGATGCAGAAAAGGCATTTGATAAAATCCAACACCCATTTCTGATCAAAACTCTCAGCAAAATAGGAATAAAAGGGATATTTCTCAACATAATAAAGGGTATCTATGCAAAACCAACAGCCAACATTATTCTCCATGGAGAGAGACTGAAATCATTCCTCTTGAGAACAAGAACCAGCCAAGGATGCCCTCTGTCACCACTTCTATTCAACATTGTACTTGAAGTCCTAGTCAGGGCCATAAGGCAAGGAAGGGAAATCAAAGGCATCCAAATTGGTAAGGAAGAAGCCAAACTATCCCTATTTGCTGATGATATGATCCTATACCTAGAAAATCCAAGAGACTCAGTCAAAAATCTACTGGAGCTAATTGAGAGACTTAGTATCGTGGCAGGATACGAAATCAACATCCAAATATCAATTGGATTCCTCTACAGTAGCAAAGAGATTGCTGAAAAAGAAATAAGGAAATCAATACCATTTACAGCACCTACCAAAAATATAATAATAATAAAATACTTGGGAATAAATCTTACCAGGGACCTGTACAAAGACCTGTACAAAGAAAACTATAAAAAACTACTTCAAGAAACTGTAACAGATATACATAAATGGAAGAAAATACCATGCTCATGAAAAGGAAGATTGAAGAATGTGAAAATGTCAATTCTACCAACAGCAATCTATACATTCAATGCAATCCCAATATAGATTCCATCAAGATATTTTAAGGATATGGAAAAACCAAAGAGACCTCAGATAAGCAAAGCAGTATTAAAGAAGAACAAAGTATGAGGTCTCACACTGCCAGATCTCAAAATGGTGCTGGCAAACTTTATATCTGTTTGCAGAAAAATGAAACAAGATCTATACCCTACACCACACAGAAAAACTAACTGCAGATAGATTGAAGACTTAAATGTGAAACCTAAAAGTATAGAGTTCCTCAAGAAAAAACTAGGGGTGAATTTAGGGCCATAACACATGGAATAAATAGACTATCAAGCATAACTCAAAATGCACAAACAGCAGAAGAGAAACTAGATGAATGGGACCTTCTAAAAATTAAATTTTTATGTGCTTCGAAAGACTTCTCCAAAAGAATTAAAGGAGAACCTACAGAATGGGAAAAAAATATTTGGCAATGACATATCTGACAAGGGATTTACCTCTATAATTTATAGAAAACTCCAACACCTTAATAACAAAAAGACAAATAATCCAATTAAAAATGGGCAGAAGACATGAATAGACACTTCACCAAGGAGGATATTCAGGAGGCCAATAAACATATGAAGAAATGCTTACGATCGTTAGCTGTTAGAGCGATGCAAATCAAAACAACAATGAGATACCATCTTGCACCGGCACTAGTAGCAAAGTTCAACAAGACAGAAAATAACAAATGCTGGTGAGGATGTGGAGAGACCGAGACTCTCCTACACTGCTGGTGGGACTGTAAAATGGCACAACCACTGTGGAAAGCAGTATGGTGATTCCTTAAAAAGTTGGAATTAGAAATATCATTTGGTCTAGCCATTCCATTACTAGGTATACGTCCTAAAGAAGTGAGAGCCATGACAAGAACAGACATACACACACCCATGTTCATTGCAGCACTATTTGAAATAGCCAAAAGATGGAAACAACCTAGGTGGCCATCAACTGAGGAATGGACGAGCAAACTACGGTACATATATACCCAATGGACGACTATGCAACCCCAAAGAATAACCTAGAATCTGCAAAACACCGCATAACATGGATGAACTTGGAGGACATTATGCTGAGTGAAATAAGTCAATCACAGAAGGAAAAATATTGTATTAGTCCGTTATTGTAAAAGTCAAGGAAAAGTTTATCTATGGAAGGAAATTTTCTTTGCTGGTTACCAGGAGTGGGAGGGGAGGGAAGGGAACACTGTTAGATAGATAGAGATTAGTATTTATTTGGGTGAAGGGAAGGGCAATGTACAAATGTGAGTGATCAACATGGTGGCATTGAGGAAGAGGAAGATCTAGAGGGGTACATGGGAGTGCAGACAAGAAAGATGAACCCTTTTGTACATACAGTGCTGTGTTTTAAGTGAAGGCAAACATGGGTAAATAGGTGGAGAAATGGGTGGACAGGCTTAACTATTAGGTATGTCTGTGTAGCAAGGAGAGTATCCAAGACCATGTATAAGGTTGACAGACAATCATCCTATAAGTGTATCTGTATGATCTGTAAGAATTCCCAGGTGTATAGTAGAGCTGACAAGGGACAAGGTTGTTGTCACTTCTTGGTCACAGTGAGCTACCCAGAGGGACCGAGTAGTTGAACCTGTGGGCTTGGGACTATAGTCGCAGGGGACATCAAGCTTAATTGGCATAACATACTACACAAAACATTGTTCCACCTCCTACTTTGGTGAGTAGTAACTGAGATCTTAAAAGCTTGCAAGTAGCCATCTAGAAGCAACGATGGGTCTCTCCTCGTCCAGAGCAAAGAAAAATGAAGAAAACCAAATATTCATGGAAAGAGTTAGTCTTAGTGACTGATAAAACATGTGATCCACAACCTATACAACTATGAGACCAGAACTAGATGGTGCCTGGCTACCACTGTCACCCACTCAGAGGGGGATCTATGTAGAAGATCCTGAATAGAGAGGGAGAACAATGTGGAATAAAATTCAAAATCATTTGGGGAAATAAAAAAATGGGACCAGTTTTGCTGGTCTGATAGAGGCTGGTGGAACCACTGAGACTATGGCCCTTAGCTTCCCTTCAGGTCTGGTATTGAACCCATACCTGTGGCTTTCAGCCAAACAAAAGACAGGCATAGGAGTTGAACATTTACCTGAGGTAGATACACTCCTTGGAAATAACAATTATGGGAGAAAGAAGGGCTCTTTGTACACAGGGAGACAGCTCAAGGGGCAGGGGTTCATGGAGGGATAAACACAGGGAAGAGGTGACTGTCGGGAGGAAGTAGGAGGGGAGTTATTTCATTGTGATGAATTGTGAGGCAAAGTGTATGTGAACTGCTGAATGGAAAGTGAATTTGCTCTGTAAATTTTCACCCAAATCACAATAAAAAATAAATTTAAATAAAAATGTCATCAATGTCCTTGAGTTGTAAATGTGGAAGTTGTTATTTTGGTAAATGTCTTGTTGTTCCTGTTTTCATCACAATAAAAGTAAAAAAGAAAAAAAAAAAAGGTCAAGTGAATGTATACACATGGAAGGAAACATTCTTTGATGATTCTAGGAATGGGTCAGGGGCAGGGAGAGAAAATTGCTAGCTATGTAAAAGACACATATTGATTTGAGTGAAGGGAAAGACAATATTCCAAAAGTAGTATCTAGCCCAATGTCACTAAGGAAAAGGAACACATGGCAGAGGTGTACAAGAAGTACAGAAAACAAAGGTAAACAACACTATTGTATACAAAATATTTTTCTATCAGTACTAAAAAACATCAAGCTATGATTGGGTACATAGTTAGACAAACAATATTATCAGGTTTCAGTAGGAGAATTGGACTAAACTTATGACCATATAGAGATTTGTCAGATAATATCTCTATATGTGTATTTGTATGTGCTATGAAAATGTCTGTATATAAAACAGTTAATGGGTGAGGGGATAATGATACCTTCTTAGCCATAACCAACACCTTGAGGGAGTGAGTCATTATGTCTTTGAGCTCAGAACCATAGTTGCAAGGGACATCAAGTTCAATTGGCATAACATAGTACACAAAAACACTGCTCTACATTAAATTCTGGAAATAGTGACTGGGATTTTAATGTTTGCAACCAGTGACTAAGAGACAACTATTGGTCTCTCCTTATTTGGAGTGAAGAAAATCTAAGACACATGGCAAAAATTAGTCCAAGAACTATGGAACCTTGAGAACCTCAACCTACATGACCCTGAGATGAAAAGGACTAGATGGTGCCCTTCTACCACTACCAACCACTCTGAAAGGGGTGAAACTTGGAGATCCTGAGAAGAATGGGAGAAAAATCTAGAACAAAACTCAAAAGATGAAAAAGACAAAGGTTACTGGGTTGATAAATTAATGAAAGTCTATGGCTCTTAATCACCATTTGGACCTGGAATTGAACCCACTCTCATGGCTCAACTTTCAGCCAAACAATACACAGGGCTACAGGTGAACAATTACAACAAGAAGGTACATATTGTTTTGAACAGTCAATCATAACAGCTCAAAAGGACAGCATTTGCACAGGAATAAAGCTCAGAAGGCAGGAATGCATAGGGAAGAAGGACACAGGGAAAAGGTAACCACAGGGAAGAGCTGGGAAGAGAACTGTTACATTGTACAATCAGTGTCGAGAAACAAAACACATATGAACTGTTGAATGGAAAATGAATATTCTCTGTAAATTTTCATCCAAATCACAATAAAAAGTTAAATGAGAAAAAAAAGTGGGACAATATATTTTGATTTAGAATTTTGTATCCAGTGTAAACATCCTTCAGAATGAACACAACATGAACACATTCTCAAATGAGAGAAACTAGAAGAATGTACCTGTTAGAATAAGTATAACTAACTAACTAACCAACTAACTAAATAGCTACAAGAAATTCTCAAAATAAAAAGAAAATTAAAAGACAAAATCTTGGATTATAGCAAAGGAAAACAGAATATGAGAAGAACAAAATTATAAGTAAATAGAATAAGTCTTCTCCACTTGAATTTTCTAAATTATGTTTGAGGGTTAAGGCAATAACAATCACATATAAAACTACAAAAATTTCTGAGGATGGCACCAGACTAGATAACACATTCTGTTATATATAAAATCATCATAAGTCAGTACAAACTAGACAACAAGTAACAACAAATACAAATGTTCTTCATATTAAGATGAAATAAGATAATTCTGTTATAAATAAAATCTAAAAACTCACTGCCATTGAATTGATTTGACTCATCACAACACCTCCTTGGATTTCCGAGGGGGTATTGCTATGGAAGTGGAGGAGCGTCTGGTGGGTTTGAACCACCAGCCTTAGAAGTCAAATGTCTTAGGCACTACTTCACCAGAGCTGAAGGGATATAAATGGAGTTAAAATTCACTCAAACTGCCAAAATTGCAATAGCAGACTGTGATAAGATGTACATGTAGTTCCTAGAACAATCACTAAAAATATTATGGAGACATAGAAATACTTAAAAATTATAAATAAATCAAAATTGAATCTAGAACATGTTCAAGTAATCAAGTTAAAAGAAAGCGGGAGTGGCTATATTAGTGTCAAATAAAGAACAATTCAGAGCAAAGACAATTGCAAGGGACAGAAATAGATATCATATAATGATAAAATAATTGGTCACCAAAATGACATAGCAATTTTAAATGTTGTTGTTGTTGTTGTTAAGTGCCGTCGAGTCGTTTCCGACTCATAGCGACCCCATGCACAGCAGAATGAAACACTGCCCGGTCCCACACCAGCCCCACAATCCCTGCTATACTCGAGCCCATCATCGCAGCCACTGTATCAATCCATCTCGTTGAAGGCCTCCCCCTCTTTCATCG
>NW_006921920.1:1230317-1233432 GCF_000298275.1 Orycteropus afer afer | reverse complement strand
TCTTCTCTTCTTTTCTTGTCTTTTTAGTGATCTCTTGCTTTCTTCATGGATAATGTTCTTGATATCTTCCCACAATTCATCTGGCTTTCGGTCATTGGTGTTCAATGCATCAAATCTATTCTTTTAAATGTACATGGGCCAAAGAGTTGCCCAGGAGAATGTGTGAAGTAGAACTGATAGAGCTGAGTTCAGCAAGGTCACAAGATAGAAGACCATCATAAGAAAATCAGTTGCATTTCTGTCTAGTAGTAAAGAACACTTAGAGAGAAACTTTTTAATACAATAACATTTTAAATACAATATTTGGTGACAACAACAACAAAAAAGATACAAATCAAATAAAACTTACAGGAGTTGTATATTGAAAACTATGAAGGCTGGTGGAAGCATTCAAAGTAGATCTAAATGAGCAAATACAATGATCATGGGTGGGAAGATTCAACAGTACAAATGGCAATGTTCCATAAATTTATGTACATTTTTTTTACTAAATATTATGCCATTTTTTTTATTCATAGATATATGCAAGATTATTCTAAAATGTATTTGTTTTGTTGTTATGTGCCATTGAGTTGGACCCGACTCATAGTCACCCCTCCTTGGGTTTCTGAAACAGTATCACTACAGAAGTAGATTGCCCCATCTTCCTTCTGAGGAGTGGCTGGTGGCTTTGAACCGCCAGCTTTCTGGTTAGCAGTCAAGTGCCTTAGGCACTTGGCTAAGAAAACAAACAATACTAGCTAAAACAGTACTGAGAAGGAAGAAGTGGGATAAACCTTTCTGCCAAATTTCAAGAATTATTAGATAATTATTAAATGGTTTTGCCAGAGGACTGACTGGAGGAAAAAAAAAAAAATGAAAATGGCTTCAGGGACCTGTAGAATAAAGAACCCAAAAACGAACCCAAGTATTTCCAAATTATTTGTGACGAAAGAGTAAAACACAATTCAACAGGGAAAGTAAAATCTATTTAATAAATCATGATGAAGCAATCAAATAATGACAGGCAAAAATATCATCCTGTAACTGAACTTTGCTCAGTATACAAAAGAAAAAATTAAGAATCAATACACTGGACTTCTTCAAACAAAACAAAACAAAACAAAAAAGCCTGTGAAATGATTTCTTTTTTCCATTTAATACAAAAGATTCTGTTAAATGAGTAAAAAATACAAGCTACAAACTAAGAGAAGCTATTTGCCAATCACCTATCTGAAAAGGCATTTATTTCAACAATATATAAAGATTCTCAAAACTCAGCATTAAAAAAACAAAAAAACAGATAATCCAATTAGAAAATGGATAAATGACATGAATAGAAATCTTACTGGAAAATACACAAATGGAAAATAAGCATATACAATGATGATTGTCATCACTGGCTATTAGAGAAATTCTACTTATGGCCACAATGAGATAACACTACACACCTAGTAGAATGGCTCAAACAAACAAAAAATTACAATGGCAAAATAAAATGCTGGTGAGAAATTGTGTTGTTGTTATGTGCTGTCGAGTTGGACCTGACTCATAGCAACCCCTCCCTGGGTTTCCAAGGCAGTATCACTACGGAAGTAGATTGCCCAAACTTCCTTCCCAGGCGCGGCTGGTGGGTTTGAACCACCAGGCTTCTGGTTAGCAGTCAAGTGCCTTAGGTGCTATCCTACCAGAGCTCCTTGGTGAAAACTTAGAGAAACTAAATATCTCACACATTGCTGGTGGGAAAGAAAAATGGTGCAGCCACTCTAGAAAATGGTTTGGTAGTTTCTTAAACAATAATAACAACAAATTAATCATGCAATGACATATGACCCAACAATTTTAACCCTGGGCATTATCCCAGAAAAATTAAGGTTTATGTCTAGACACAATTGTTCACAGTATTTTAATTTTAAGATTCAAAAACTAGAAATAAATAGATGTTTTTCAATAGCTGAATAGTTAAATTTTCATAATCTGTATCATAGAATGCTATGCAAAAATAAAAAGGAAGTAGCTACTGATACACACAATTCTGATGGATCCCAAAGGCATTATGCTGACTGTACAAAGTTATTCTCAAAAGATCACTGCCAAAGAGGAAAGGAGGCCACATCTTCTGACCTCATTTAACCCCATAAGGGGAAGACAGAATCACCATCAGCAACCCAAGGCCTATTCCTGTGAGGCCAAACATGCTGCCTCCCTCCAGCCTTTTTATCAACCCTGACACCAACTGTTCCTCCCACAGCATCCACAACCTCTATGCTGGGTTTGGTAATTCACTGCATAAACCACACAGAACTCACAGATTATGGGGCTTATTAGGGAAGCACCAGGTTACAATTCAAATTCAGGAACAACGCTCAGTCTCTCTCAGCCTGCCATCTCTCAGCCGACAGTCTCTCTCAGTCTCTCTCCCAACAGTGCATGTTTCTTGGTGTCTCTCTCTGTCTCTCAGCAGGGCAGGTCTCTCAGAGTCTCTTTCTCAGCAGCGTGTGTCTCTCAGGAGCACGTTTCTCTCATCAGCATATCTTTCACTGCCAGCAGTCAGAAAGATTCCTTTTGCTTATAGGAGGGCTCCTTTTGAGCCAGGCAGAGTGTCCAAACTAATTAATCATGACATTAGAATTCTAAGCACCTGAGAGAGCAAACTTCCCAGAACATTGCTTTGTGCCACCCTCAACAAAAATACCCCAGGTGGATAACTTTAGCAATCAAGAACTCCTCAGTTGCTCACAGAAAATTCTACCATAGAGTTTACAAAGACTTATGGCTAGAAAAGCCATACCAGGTAATTTACTACACACAGTCACATTCCGTGTAATTCTATTCATGTAACATTCTTGACATGACAAAATTATAAAAATCATTTAGGGCATGGGGGTGATGCTCCATCTAGCCAGGGAGATCTTTGAAATGATGGTGTAATTCTCTATCTTGATTGCAGTACTGGTTATATTAATCTAGATGTGTCATAAAATTACAGAACTATACACACAAGACACAACAATGTTAATCTCTTGGTTAAGATATTGTAATATAATTATGTAAGATGCTATCAATTGGGGACAGTGTGTGAAAGGCATTTTATCTTTGCAATTTTGTGAGTTTATTTAAAAACTTTTTTTTTTTT
>NW_006921920.1:1228418-1230057 GCF_000298275.1 Orycteropus afer afer | reverse complement strand
CTACTTAATTCCATAGGCTGAGAAGCTGCTTTATGCAAAGAATCATGTTGGCTGGTGTTAGGGCTGCCATAAAAAAATATATATATATCTCAAACTGATTGGCTTATAAGAACATAAATTTATTCCCTCTCAGTTCTGGATGATGATGTTGTTGTTGTTGTTGTTAGGTACTGATGAGCTGGTTCTGACTATAGCAAGCCTATGTACAGAACAACAAAATAATGCCCAATCCTGCACCTTCCTCACAATTGTTCCTATGCTTGAGCCCATTGTTGCAGCCATTGTGTCAGTCTGCCTTATTGAGAATATTCCTCTTTTCTGCTGACCTTCTATTATACCAAGCATGATGTCATTCTCCAAGGATTGGTCAATCCTTATCACATGTCCAGAGTATATGAGATGAAGTCTTGACACCCTTGCTTCTAAGAAATATTCTGGCTGTACTTCTTTCAAGACATATTTGTTCATTCTTCAGGAACTCCATGGAATATTCAACACTTTGAGAACACCATAGCCCAAAGGCACCAATTTTTCTTTGGTCTTCCTTGATTATTGTCAAACTTTGACATGCATACATGTTGATCAAAAATATCATGTCTTGGGTAAGGTACACCTTAGAGGTCAAAGTGGCATATTTGCTTTCTAACTCTTTAAAGAGGTCTTTTGTAGCAGATTTGGCTAATCCAAAGCAGTATTTGATTTTTTTTACTGCTTCCCCCAGAGGTGCTATTGTTTGATAACTTCTACGGTTTGTTGAATCACCTTTTTTTGGAATGGGCACAAATGTGGATCTCTTCCAGTTGTTTGAGAAGGTAGATATCTTCCAAATTTCTTAACATAGAGAGTGAGTGCTTCCCTAATTGTTATCTGTTTGCAGAAACATTTCAACTGTTATCCATCAATTCCTGGAGCCTTGTTTTTCAATAATGCCTTTGGTGCAATTTGAACTTCTTCATTCAATACCATCAGCTTTTTGTTGTATCCTATCTCCTGAAATGGTTGAATGTTGACTGGTTATTTTTATCTATTCCTCCCATCTTGTTCTGATGCTTCCTGCAACAGTCCATACAATATTTTGTCCATACAATCCTTCAACATTACAACTCCAGGCTTGAACTTTTCTTCACTTCTTTCAGCTTGAGAAATTCTGAGCATGGTCTTCCCTTTTGGTTTTTTAACTCCAGTTGTTTGCTTATTTCATAATAATACAATACTTCATATCTTTGAGCAGCCCTTTGAAATCTTCTCTTTAGTTATTAAATTCATTTCTTCTTGCCTTAGCTACTCTACATTGATAAGCAAGTTTCAGAGTCTCTTCTGACACGCATTTTGGTATTTTCTTCCTTTCTTGTCTTCTTAATGAACTTTTGCTTTCTTCATGTATGATATCCATGATGTCATCCCACAGCCAGTCTGGTCTTTGGTCACTGGTGTGCAATACATCAAATATATTCTTCAGATGGTCTCTAACTTCAGGCAGGATATAATCAAAATCATATTGCAGTGTAGTAAATTAGTGTGGCTTTTCTACTCATAAGTCTTTGTAAACTCCAAGGTGGGATTCTCTATGAGCAACTGAGGAGCTCCTGATTGCTGAAGTTGTCCACCTGGAGTATTTCTGTTGGGAGTGGCACAAAAC
>NW_006921920.1:1224970-1228038 GCF_000298275.1 Orycteropus afer afer | reverse complement strand
GTGCTTTGGGAGGAACGGTTGGTGAAAGGGCTGGAGGGAGGCAGCATGTCTGGCCTTGCAGTAATAGGCCTTGGGTTACTGCTGGTAATCCTCTCTTCCTCTTGTAGGGTTAGAGGAGGTCAGAAGATGTGGCCTCCTTGCCGTTTTAGCACATATTTTTGCTCTTGTGTATTTGTTTTAATTTTCTTCAACTTCAGCTTGAACTTGCATATGAGCAATTGATGGTTTGTTTTGCAGTTGGCCCCTGGCATTTTTCTAATTGATGATACTGGGTTTCTCTATTGTCTCTTCCACAGATGTGGTTTATTTGATTCCTATGCATAGTCATGGTGTTTGTTGTTGAGAAAAGGTATTTGTAATGAATAAATAGTTAATCTTACAAAATTCTATCATGCCATCTCTGGCTTCATTTCTATCACAAATGTCATATTTACATCTCCCAATGGTTTGTCTATTTCCCCCCCCCAGCTTTACCATTCCAATCATCAGTAATTATTAATGAAATTTGATTGCATTTTTTATTAATTTTAGACTGCAGATATTATAAAAATCTTCAATTCTCCATCTTTGGCATTAGTGGCCACTGCATAAATTTGAATAGTCCCATTAACTGTTCCTTCTTGTAAAGGTATGGCTAGTGTTCCATCACTGATAGTGTTGTATTTCAGGAGAGATTTTGATTTTTTTTTTTCTTTGACAGTGAATGTGATGTCATTCCTCTTCAATTTGTCTTTTCCAGCCTATGAGCTTCATTCAAAATAGCCAACAGCAATTCACTTTAGCTTAGGATATCAATCTTCAAGTGTTCCATTTCATTTTTGACAACTTCCACTTTTCTTACATTCATCCTTCATACATTCCATATTCCAATTATTAATCAATTCTTGCAGCTGTTGCTTCTCATTTGGCTTTTGCTATACCAGCAAATGAAGGTAGCATAAAATTTTAGTGTTTCCACATCATTAAGGTTAACTCTACTTAGGTGGCAGATCTTCCCCAGTGATATTTTGATTGCCTTTCAACCTGAGTGGATCATCTTCTAGCACTGTATTAGACAATGTTCTACTACTTTCATAAATTTTTTATTGGCCAAGTTTTTTCAGAAGTATATAACTAGGCCCTTTTTTTCAGCCTGTCTAGTCTGAAGCTCCAATGAAACATGTGAATTGCAGATTATGCTGCTGGTATGTGGTACAGTGTCTACCATCACAGCAACATGTAAGCCACTATAGTATGACAAGTTGATAGACAAGTGATAATCCCCATCCAAAATTCAGGTATCAGCAGGGCTATTCTGAAAAAAAGGGAGACCTTTAAATGTTCTAATGAAGAATTTTTCCTTGTGTCTTCCTAGTTTCAAGTGGATCCCACTATTGCATCCACTTGCATACAAATCACAGTGTATCTTTTAGAAACTTATACCTTAAATCAATAGTAAAGTGAAGGAATAGTATAAAGCTGGTTGTAATGCTCTTAGCAAAGCTCCTCTGTTCTCAAACATATCAGTGATCCTCAAGATAGAAAAGGGCAAGGCAACTTTTCATTCTGTTACATATAAGGTCACTATGAGTCAGAAGTGAATCCACAGTAACAATAATAAATGTTCCTTGTATGCTGAGATGTTCAAAAGAAATCCATGGTTTGTAACTACATTATTCCAATCCCAGTCTCCAATGTTACATGACATCTTTCCTTTTCATGACCCTTTCATGAAAATATCAGTCATTAGATTTAGGGCCCATCTTAATTCAGAATGACCTCATCTTAACTTAGTATATCTGTGAAGACCTCATGCCTAAATAAGTTAACATTCTGAGATTCCAGATGGGCATGACCTTTGGGGAAGGGGTGGTTTTATTCAACCAGTGGAGATGAACATCAGAATAGAACATGATGTCTATATATATGGCTGGTGTCAATACCTGTTTAAAATTGAAGAGAGAGCTATGAAGCCATGGCCAGAGAAATAAAGAACATCAAAGCATGGGCACAAAGAGAGACCCAAACAAGACCCTAAAGAACAATGTTAAATTTTGATATGAAGATGACCTTTCTTTATCTTCCACCACTAAAGCACCCATTTTTATCCTCATGTTAGTTGGCTGATTTGCTTTAAAGAGGCTGGAAGAAATGGGTTCCAGTTAGGAAGAAGCAACAACCATATAGATGGTAAAAATTGTGGCCTTGAACAATGGAGATGGAAATGTGGAGGCAAATAGAAAAGTCATTCCCAAAAGAACAACAGCAGCAAAAAATTCAGTGTTTGCTCATTTATCCCTAATAAAGTCACTCATTGTGATATTCTTTCATCATCAATACTTCCAATACCTACTTCTTAATGGTAAAATATTTAGGTTTTAGTCAATGAAAAATTAATAAACTTAAAAACCTATGCATGCAGAATTTATTCCTTAAAAGGGTAACAAGATAATTTTTTAAGTAAGCCAAATAAATAGTTGCTGTGGGATTGATTTGATTCATAATGACTTGATGTGTGTTAGAGAAGATCCATGTATGCTCCACTCCATAGGGTTTCAATGGTAGATTTTTCCAAAATAGATCAACAGGTGTTTCTTACATGTCACCTCAGCATAGACCAAAACTGCCAGTATTTCAATTAGCAGAAATTGCATTAACGATTTCTACTACTCAGATAATCCACATATACATACATATAAACAAGTAAGTGTGTGTGCATTCTATAAATGTAATTCATATTAAATTATATATGTAATTTATATTAAATGAAGATATAAATTGAATTCTTTTTGAGGGTTCTTAATTTAGGCTCCTTTTCTATTTGTCAGAAGGAAGATTGGGTAATCTACTTCTGTATAGATACTGCCTTGGAAACCCAAGGAGGGGTCACTATGAGTCAGAATAAACTCTACAGCAGTGAAGTTTTGTTTTGTTTTGTTTCTATTTATGGTTATGTATTTCTTTTGAACATTCCTTATACTTGTGAGTCTCACTGATGCAAAATTATGTGTTTGTGATGTGGTATCAGGATGTGTTAATTATCACTGGTGACTGGAATGCAAAAGTTGGAAACAAAGAAGAATCACCGG
>NW_006921920.1:1219318-1222708 GCF_000298275.1 Orycteropus afer afer | reverse complement strand
GGGATCGGGCAGTGTTTCGTTCTGCTGTGCATGGGGTCGCTATGAGTCGGAAACGACTCGACGGCACTTAACAACAACAACATCAGGCACAAGAACATGAGGTCTGCCTTCTCTTCCTTATGTAACTAATTGATCTCTATGGAATTTAAACCCATAATCTTTATCTCATTAACATCTTCCTTTAACCATATGAGCTAACTAACCAGGACAAGTGGATTACAACTAGAGCAGGGAAAATCCATTACTTTATTTTGCACATAGGCCTCCCCAGTAGTCCAAGACAACTTGGAATTCAAATAGCAAAAATTTTCCAGAGTAAAAGGTATAGAATAAATATAGAACTACTAGCCTATCCACATACCTAAAGATATTTTCAAATCCTACAAATAGAGCAAAATTGTTATTGAGAAAATATACATAGTGAAAAATAATATAAAAACTGGACTTATAAATATAAAGTACAACTCAGCTTTTATATTATATTAAACACAGAATGCATTCTGATCAAAAATGGAATACAAGCAATCAAAGACAGCTTTTACAATAAACATTTGAACTATTTTTCACTATAGAACAATTATAGATAATTTATGTTCTTCTGAAACTCATTTGTATTCTACCTTAAATATATTGCAGTCTAAAGGCTTGAGAAAATCTAGGCCAAAGATCTAAATACAACACTCCAGGGATATGCTCACTTACGTAACTATTAGTCTGTTGTTGCTGTTGATATGTGCCATTGAGTCGGACCTGACTCCTAGTGACCCTTCCTTGGGTTCCCGAGGCAGTATTACCACAGAAGTAGTTTGCCCAACCTTCCTTCTGAGGAGTGGCCAGTGTGTTTGAACCGTCAGCCTTCTGGTTAGCAGTCAAGTGCCTTAGGCACTACGCTACCAGAGCTTCAACAATAATCTAGCATTTGTCAATATCAAGTATAGAGTTATTTCCTTACTGTAGCTACTGGGATGTCATATACCAACATGAAATAACCAGAGAAAACAATTGCATTGTATGATTCAGGAAGTTATACCCTAAAGCAATAGTAAAATGAAGGAATAATATAAAGCTGGCTCTAATGTTCTTAGAAATATTCTTCTGTCCCCAAACATATCAATGATAATAAAGATGGCAAAGGGCCAGACAACTTTTCATTCTGTTACAAGTAAGGTCACCATGAGTCAGAGCTGAACCCACAGCAAGTAACAGTAATAAATGTTCTTAGTACCCTGAGATGTTCATTTATTTATTTTTTTTTTTCAAATAGGAAACTTTTATGAAAACATGAAATTTTCCTCAATAACAGAAATCTTGAATTGGTTTTGAAATGCTGCAAAAACAGCTACATAGCTTTCTTTGACTGCAGCAGTTGTCATGTATATTTCTTTTACCACATATCTTCTTCAAATTTCTTCATTAATAGTTCTCTTTCATAATGATACTCAGAGACATATAATGAATGAAAATACATTATATGTCTCTGAGTATCATTATAAAAAGAATACATTTCTCCTATAGCTAGACTATTCATCATCTGTTTATTTTTAGAAGGGAAAATTATACATTGTAGGGTAATTAATAATCTGAGAGACATAGTTGAATTCATGTTAAATTTTGTAGAGAAAATAGTACATATATAATAAATAGTATAAATAAATAGTAGTTAAAATTTTGCAACAAACATGATTAAGAGTAATGATAAAATGATTTATAATGCATTACTGAAATTAATTGTTATTTTTATATTTTTTTTGACTTCCTGGGTGGTGAACATAATTAAGCTCTCAATTCATAGCTGAGAAGTTGGTGCTGAAGAAGTTGACATTTGAGGAGACAGGCTTGGCAATCTGTTTCTGTAAGGTCACAGCATTCAAAATCCTACTCCTGTGGAGTAGTTCTCTTTTACACACATGAGGTCACCATGAGTCAGAATCAATCAGAAGGCAACTAACAACAACATCCTTTTTTAAATATGAAATTATATTCTACTTTGTTCTGTGGAAGACCCTGGGAGAATGTATTTGCATACCTAAAATTGATTATTTAAAGAAAAAAAATTGTATATTCTAGGTTTTCCATAGCTTTCTATGTGTTTGTCATAAAGAAATATTAGCAAAGAGAAAGAAGTGACAATTATATTTCAGTTGAAACAAATGGTACTATTAAAAGAACATAGTACAATATTGACAGATAATGCAGTGGAAGGTAAAAGGATATGACAAAAAAAAATCAGTTATTTTCATTTAATAATAAACTTCCCTAAAATAACTTCAGTATGAATGTTTTGCAAGTTTCCTTTATTTAGACCATATTAGTTTGATATTACATATTCATTGCAGATTTTATTTGCTTAGTTCTCAGATTTCATTTTGATTTAGAATCACATGAAGGTTTTTTTTTAAAATAATAATGGTTGGGATACAGATTCAGAGTTTCTGATTTAGTAGCTATAGGTGATGCCTAAATTTGAATTCCTAGCAAGTTCCCATGTGATGCTCATGTAGTTGCCTAGGAACCACATGGGTTAAAAATAGTCATAGTTTCAGAACTAATAATAATGTCCTTTTCACCACTGTATAAACTATACCCCAGAATGACAGAAGAAAGAATTTTAACATATAATCAGATTAAAATCTAAATCCACACACTTGTCAT
The DNA here is from genome assembly GCF_000298275.1 of Orycteropus afer afer. Lineage (NCBI taxonomy): Eukaryota > Metazoa > Chordata > Mammalia > Tubulidentata > Orycteropodidae > Orycteropus > Orycteropus afer. The sequence continues at coordinate 1,220,056 of NW_006921920.1, read as the reverse complement.
ACACATAAATAAATGCTCAAGGCTTAATAGAACTCACAGACATCTTAATTTGACTAAGACCCAAAATAGGCATCTCAGATGCCCTGGTACTCTGCACCCACACCAACACATATGGCAGATGATGTTGAGGAGAAGCTTCAAGACACTCATTGGATTCTATACTTCCTTTCTATCAGAAATGGTATCTAACAGACTTTTGTGACTATTATTTCAATTTATTGATTTTGTTTAGGGAAGATTGAAGCATTGAGAGTCTAGGTATAAATGAAATGCTGCATATTTTTGCTCTAAGATTACACAAGTATTTAGAAGACATGAAAGATATGAAGAAGACAAGCAAAGAAGTTCCTGGGTAAATCTTATGGTCTAAATATTAATGAAAGTTTCTCAAGAACCTTGTTAAAATTCCATGGATCAAATCACATTTCCAGAACACACATTAGTACACATCAATAAGCTTTTTATGATAAACCAGATTTTAATATTTGCTTTCTGTACTTCATACAGGGAAACTAAGGTATTGTATATTCAGAAAAATTTTACCAACAAGGAGCTGTGGCAGAGTGACTAAGGCATTTGACTACTAATCAGAAGACTAGTGGCTCAAACCCACAAGCTACTCCATGGAAGGAAGATGGAAAATCTACTTCCGTAAAGATTTACCTCCTTGGAAACCCAGTGGGGGTCACTACAAGTCAGAATAGACTCAGTGGCAGTGGATTTCATTTTAATTTTAAA
>NW_006921920.1:1213264-1219218 GCF_000298275.1 Orycteropus afer afer | reverse complement strand
ACCTATTCTGATCCATAGTTTTCAAGAAATATAATGAAGTCTTGCATTGGGCAAATCTGCTGCAAAAAACTTCAAAGTATATAAGAGCAATGATGTCACTCTGAAGAGTGAAGATGTCACTTTGAAGACTAAGGTACCCCTGACCCAAGCCAATTGCCTCATGTGCATATGAGAGCTGGAAAATGAATAAAGATCACAGAAGAATTCACACATTCACATTGTGGTGCCGGTGAGGAATACTGAATGTACCATGGATTGCTAAAAGAATGCTCAAATCTGCCTTGGAGGAAGCACAGCTGGAATGTTTTGTAAAAAATAATGGCTAGACTTTGTCTCTCATATATTAGTCATGTCCTCAGAAAGGTCTAATCCCTGGAGAAGGATATCATTCCTGACAATCATTGCTATGATTGATCCTATTGCTTGCTAAAAGTGAAGAAGACTTGAAGCACTTACTTTTAAAAAGATCGAAGACTACAGCCTTCAATATAAAATGTCAGAAAAACCCCTCACAACTACACCAATAAGCAACATCATGATAAAGGTAGAAAATATTGAAATTGTCAAGGATTTCATTTTAATTGGATCCACAATCAACACTCATGGAAGCAGCACTCAAGAAATCAAAGGACATATTGGATTGGGCAAATCTGCTGCAAAAAACCCATTTAAAGAATAAAGGTAATGCTTTGAAGACTAATGTGTATCTGACCATAGTGCACATCATGGTATTTTTAACAGCCTCATATGCACATGAGAGATGAACAATTAATTAGGACGACTGTAGAATAAATCATGCATTTGAATAGTAGGGTTGGTGAAGAATTCTGACTATACCACAGACTCCCTGAAGAAAAAACAAATTTGTCTTTAAGAAAGTACAGCTGGAATTCTTAGAAATGAGAATGGCTTCATGTCATCTCACGCTTTCCAAACTATTCCAAAACCAAAAAATCAAACTCACTGCTGTTGCGTGGGTTTCAACTCACAGAGACCCCTCCTTGGGTTTCCAAGGTGGTATCTCTATGGAAGTAGATTGTCCAGTCTTCCTTCTGAGGAGTGACTAGTGGGTTTGAACCACCACCCTTCTGGTTAGCAGTCAAATACCTTAGGCACTATGGCACCAGACCTCCTAGGAGAAGTAAATTCTCAATGTGCCTAAGTAATGAGATAAAAATTATTACTAGAAGAATTAAAAGATATACCTGTATTTCAAACAGAATATAATTGAAAATTTATTGCCCTTCAAATGATTGCATTGTATATAATAGTTTATTATTTATCAACTTAATTAATAAACTAAGCACAGTATTTGCTTACATTAAACACAATGATTTAAAAGTGAATGGATAGCAGGCAAGAAGCTGTGTTGTTGTTATTGTTTTGTTATGTGCCATCAAGTCAGACCTAACTCATAGCGGCCCCTCCTTGGGTTTCTGAGGTGGTATCACTATGGAAGTAGATTGCCCAATCTTCCTTCTGAGGAGTGGCTGGTGGGTTTGCTTTATCGGCCTCCTACATATGTAAATATATTTATTTATATGAATACATGTAAATATATCAAAACACACCCAAAGAAAGTGGAATTACATTTTTCACTCTGCCTTGTGAAAATTTTGTCTACTCTTACTAAATTAAAAATAAAAAATAAAAGAAAAAGAAGAGGAGAAAAATAACTTTCCATCAAAACAAAATGTTTTCTTTCCTAATTTCAGATTTGTCAATAAGCAGTATAGATAACCCTCAATGCCATTTACAACAGGAGGATTTTGGGAATCCCAAGTTGAAAGACAGAGTGCAGCTACACAGGAGGCCTGATTGGTTTCTGATCTTTTCTAAAAGTTAATAGGATAAGGGATAATGAGTTCTTCTGACAAATTGCCTTTTGTTTCGGGATCTCAGTCAATTTTATGAAGGTTACCATTGTTTCCATAGCATGTCAATTTGATAAAGGGGGCAAAATAATATCCATGATGAGAGAATAACAGTATTTCTCTTGGACACCTGACAACACAGTGGATTTTTTTTTTTTTCCACAGTGAGACCTCAACAGATATAATAAAAGCCATATAAATTCCTGTTCACAGAGTTGTGTTCCAACACTCATTAACTTCAGTGATTTTCCCATTACAATATCACATTCTATTATTAAAAGCTTGTAGTGTTTGGTGGCTGCTATTTGTTTTCAGTTGCTTTTGTGAATATAAAGTACAGATTTATCAAGACTCTCTTACTTTGAGCTACAAGAATTATAAATCTTATTGGCGCCAAGAAAGGATGGAGATATGGATGCATGTAGGGATGAATGGATGAATGAAGGGATGAATGGGTGGATGGACAGACAAATGGATGATGAGGAATGATGGATTAATGAATGGTACAGATAAATTTTTCACAGACTTGGAAAGCAAGGCAAACTAAAAATAAGTGGACAGTTTAAAATAAGTTCTTTTAATTTTATGTATATATTTGATAGTCTCAATCATAAAGTATTACAATATATTCCACACACTTTAGCCCACTTCTTTGTATTCCCTGGGTTTATAAATCTATCTTCTAAAATTCCCCTTTCTGAAAATTAGATGCTTTATCAAATAAGATAACACATAATTATTTTTCAACTCTATCAGCTTTGCAGTGGAAAAAACAATGTTCTCTGGAGAAATATTTTAGATACAAAATTCATGAATAATTTTTAATATGTTCAAAGAGTTGTACAATCATCATAGCAATGGAATTTTATTTTATTATTTATTTTCCAGTCATACTGAATTTGCACTACCTGGGGCAAGAGGAGTGGCATAAGCCACATCCTTTCATAGTCTGACCTGAAAGACCATGGTTCTAGAAGCTGATGTGGGGAATGGTTCTTTGGGGTGTGGCTGTCAACCTAGCTGCACATTAGAATCATGTTTGAAGGACTGATATCCACAATGCCCAGCCCTATCACCAGAGAAAGTGTTTTAATCTTCATACTTTAGTGGACATCAGAATCACCTAGAGATCTCCTAAAGAATACAGAGGCCCAGGACCCTTGAAAAAAGATAAGGCCTGGGCCTATGTATTTCTACCAAGTTCCCTGTTGATTAGGATACTCAAGAAAACTCAAGGATGAGTCTAGGATATTGCTCAGATAGTGTTTTTTTAAAGCTCCCAATATGTCTCTTTTATTATTATTGTTATTGTGGTGAAGATATATACAGCAAGACATTTGCAAATTCAACAGTTTCTACATGTATAATTCAGTGATATATATATATATATATATATATATATATGTGTGTGTGTGTGTGTGTGTGTGTGTGTGTATAATTGATCTAAGGAGTTCATGTCCCTAGAATAAGTGGGTACATCTCCCTGGGGTAGATGTTTGGCTGAGAGCTAAACCATGGAAGTAGGTCCAGTTCCAAGCACAAAGGATAGTATGATCTTAAATAAAGCAGATTACTTTCCATAATGTGGGTGGGTCTCATCCAATCAGTCAAAGGTCTTATGAGCAATAACTGAGGTTTCCTGAGGGAGAAGGATTCTATCTTAGGACTACCTTAAGGCTACCACAGACTTCCATCCTAAGTTTCCAGGTTGCTACCCCAGGCCAGAACTCGAGGTAGGTGAGTGTGGGGCTTGGGGGCTGCTTTTTGTTTGGGGGTAGCTCTATTTTAAAGTCAGGACACAAGATAGTTGGACACAGGGCTCAGAAGCTGTTTTTCTGCTTGGGGGTGGCTTTATTTTAAGGCCAAAGACTGAGGTAGGTGGGTACAAAGGGGTTAGAAACAACTAAGGGAGACAAACTTGTCTGTCAGTTTGTTTTCCTATGGTGGCTTACGTGTTGCTGTGAAGCTGGAGGCTATACCACTAGTGTTGCAAAATGCAAGCAGGGTTACCCATGATAGACAGGTTTCAGTGGAGCTTCAGGGCTAAAACAGACTCTTAGGAGGAAGGAAGAGACCATCTACTTCTCAAACAATTGGCCAGGGAAAACCTTATGAATAGCAGTGAAACACTGGCTGATACGAACAGCCCTGCTGAAAGATTAGCTCATCAGGTCAGAAGGCACTCAAAATTTAACTGGGGATGAGCTGACTCCTCAGAGTAGAGATGATCTTAATGACAGGGATAGAGTAACGCTTTCAGGACCTCCATTGGCTGATGTGACATGACTCAAAATGAGTAGAAACAGATACAAGTATCCATTAATAATCAGAACATGGAATGTATGAAGTATGAATCTAGGAAAGTTGGAAGTTGTCAAAAATGAAAAGGAATGAATAAAGATGGATATACTAGGCATTAGTGAGCTGAAATGAACTGGTTTTGGCCATTTTCAATCAGACAACCATATGATCTACTATGCTGAGAATGACAAACTGAAGAGGAATGGTGTGGCATTCATCATCACAAAAATTATTCAAGATCTGTCCTGAGGTACAACACTGTTAGTGATAGGATAATATCCATACGCCTCCAAGGAAGAACAGTTAATACTACTATTATTTGAATCTATGCACCAACCACCAAAGCCAAAGATGAGGAAATTGAAGTTTTCTACCAAATTCTGCAGTCTGATATTGATCAAACATGCAATCAAGATGTGTTGATTATCACTGGTGATTGGAATGCAAAAGTTGGAAACAAAGAAGAGTTACCAGCAGTTGGAAAATATGGCCTTGGTGATAGAAATATGCTGGAGATCACATGACAGAATTTTGAGAGACCAATAACTTTTTCATTGCAAATATCTTTTTTCGACAACATAAGCAACAACTATACACATGGACCTCACCAGTGGAATATACAGATGGACTATATCTGTGGCAAAAGGTGATGGAGAATTTCAATATCTTCAGCCAACACAAGGCCAGGAGCTGACTGGGGAACATATCATCAATTGCTCAAATATGTGTTCAAGTTGAAGTTGAACACAATTCAAACAAGACCACAAGAGCCAAAATATGACCTTAATAATATCCTTTCTGAATTTAGAGACCATCTAAAGAATAGATTTCATACATTGAACACCAATGGCCAAAAAACCAGAGGAATTGTGTGATGACATTAAGAACATCATCCCTGAAGAAAACAAGAGATCATTAAAAACACAAGAAGGAAAGAAAAACCAAAATACATGTCAATCAGAAGAGACCCTGAAACTTGCCTTTGAACAGAGAGTAGCTAAAGCAAATGGAAGAAATGACAAGATAAAAGAGCTGAACAGAAGAATTCAAAGTGCAGCAAGAGAAGACAAAGCCAATTACTATAATGAAATGTACAAAGACTTGGAGTTAGAAAACCCAAAGAAAAGAGCATGCTTGGCATTTCTCAAGCTGAAAGAACTGAGGAAAAATTTAAGCCTCAAGTTGCAATATTGAAAAATTCTATGGGCAATATATTGAATGATGCAGAAAACATCAAAAGAAGGTGGAAGGAACACACAGTGTCTCTGTGCCAAAAGGAATTGGCTGATATTCATCCATTTCAGGAGGTGGGATATGATCAAGAACCAATAGTATTGAAGGAAGAAGTCAAAGCTACACTGAAGGAACTGGCAAAGACAAAGGCTCCAGGAATTTATGGAAAACCCATTGAGATGTGTCAACAAATGGATGTCATGCTGGAGGCACCCACTTGGCTATGCCAAGAGATTTGGAAGACAGCTACCTGGCCTACTAACTGGAAGGGATCCATATTTCTACCCATTCCAAAGAAAGGTGATCCCACAGAGTGTAGAAATTATCAAAAAATATCATTAATATCACAAGTAATATTTTACTGAAGATAATTCAAAAATGGTTGCAACAGTATACTGACAGAGATTCCAGAAAATCAAGCTGGATTAAGAAGAGGGTGTAAAATGAGAGGAAGATGGCGGACTAGGCAGAAAGACTGCACAGACCCTCTTCAACAAAGAAAAGGGAAACCAATTAACACAGACACAGAAGATAATCCTGGACCCC
>NW_006921920.1:1200009-1209809 GCF_000298275.1 Orycteropus afer afer | reverse complement strand
CAACCTTCCTTCCGAGGAGTGGCTGGTGGGTTTGAACCGCCAGCCTTCTGGTGAGCAGTCAAGTGCCTTAGGCACTATGCTACCAGAGCTCCTTCTCAGATCATAATACTATCAAATTAGAAATCAACAATAAAATGAGAGATAGCATTGCTGATGTTAGATGAATTTTAGCTGAAAGCAAAAAATATTAGAAAGATGTTTACTTGTGTTTTATTGACTATGCAATTCTATGAATCATAACAAATAATGGATAGCATTGAGAAGAATGGGAATCCTAGAACACTTGATTGTAATCACCAGGAACCTGTACATAGATCAGGAAGCTGTCATTCGAACAGAACAAGGAAATATTGCATGGTTCAAAATCAAGATGGGATTACATCAAGGTTGCATCATTTCACCATACTTATTTAACTTGTATGCTGATAAAATAACCCAAGAATCTGGATTATATGAAGAAGAACATAACATCAGGATTGGAGGAAGACTCATTAACAACATGCCATATGCATATGACACAACTTTGCTTGCTGAAAGTGAGGATGACTTGAAGCATTTAGTGACGGAGTTTAAAGACTACAGTCTGCAGTGTGGATTACACCTCGATATAAAGAAAATAAAAATCCTTACAACTGCTTCAATAAACGGCTTCACTATAAGTGCTGAAATAATTGAAGTCGTCAAATACTTCATATTACTTAGTTCTACAATCGACACCAATGGATACAGCACTCAAGATGATGTACTGCATTGGGAAAATCTTTTGCAAAAAACCTCTTTCAAGTAATGAAGAGCAAAGATGTCTCCTTGAAGTCTAAGGTGCACCTAACCCAAGCCATGGTATTTTCAATCACGTTTTATGTATGTGAGAGCTGGGCAATGGATAAGGATGATCAAAGAAGAGTTGATGCTTTTGAATTTTGGTGTTGGAGAAGAATGCTAAGAATACTGTGGTCTGCTAAAAGGACTAACAAATCTGTCCTGGAAGATGTGCAGCTGGAATGCACCTTGGAAGCAAGAATGGCCAGACTTCATCTCATCTACTTTGGTCATATTGTCAGAAAGAACTATTCCCTGGAGAAGGATATCATGCTTGGTAAAGTGGAGGGTCATTGAAGAAGGGGAAGGCACTCAACTAGATGGATTGACACAGTGGCTGCAATGATGAGCTTAAGTATAGCAACAATTGTGGGGCTGACAAAGGACTGGGCAATATTTCATGCTGCTGTGCATAGCGTCATTATGAGTCAGAGACCACTCGACTACACCTAACAACAACAACCATAGCCTAGTCTACCAATTTCAGACAAAAGATTGCCAGAGTTTTTAGCCTGTTGCCTGACCTATGGATTATGGACTTGCCATCATCCACAACTGTGTGAGTCAATTCCTTAAAATCAATCTCTCTATATAACTACAGCTATAGATAGATACAGAGATAGAGATTAGAGATAGAGACAGATATAGATATATCACAGGCCTTTCTTTGAAGGTGCCTCTGATGAAAGTAAACTAACAATCTTTTATTTTATTCTTATAATAAAAACAGTATTTTCATTTGAAATTCTTTTTCTGATTTAAAAGACAAGGACATAAAACAATAATTATAAAACTGCATTGATGTCTATCTACTTATAGACAACTGATCTTTGACAAAGGGTCAAAATTCATTAAATGAGGGAAGAGGTAATCTCTTTAACTAATGGTGCTGGTAGAATTGGATATTGGATATCCTTTTGCAGAAAAATAAAATAATAATAATAAAATAAATTCAATTATTTTCTCTCTTATCATGATGTCAATTGGTCCAGTTGTGTTGACTCTTTTCTTTTTCTTTTTTTTTTAAATTGTGCTTTGGGTGCAAATTTACAAAGCAAACTTGTTTTACATTCAGCAGTTTGTGCACATCTGATTTCATGCCCCGATTACTGTCCCCAACTGTAAAAAAACTCATCTTTCTTCTCCTCCCTGTGACCATCCCCTCCTGTGCCCTTCTTATCCATGCATTCCTGTCTATCTAGCTTTCCCTCTATGTGAGTAGTACCACTCTGGTGTCTCATGGGTGACTGATTCAAGAGGTGTATCTCCATAGAGCAGGTGGGTGCGTCTACCTGGGGTAGGTGTTCTGTATGCAGGACTTTCTGCTGTTGGGCTGAGAGCTAATCCATGGATCCATGAGTCCATTTCTAGCCTGAAGGGGTAACTTTGGACCATAGTCTCAGGGGTTCCACCAGTGTCTTTCCAACCAGTAATTCTGGTCATTTTTGTGTGTTTTGAATTTTGTTCCACATTTTCCTCTTACTCTATCCAGGATCTACAGGTTCGACACCTTTCTGAGTAGTTGACATATGTAGCTGGGCACCATCTAGTTCTTCTGGTCTCAGGGTCATAGAGGCTGATGTCCACGTGATCCATCTTATCTTTGGTCTAATTGTTTCCAGATGACTTTGATTTTCTTCATTCTTCTTTGCTCCAGACATGAGACCAATAGTTGCTTCTTAAATGGCCACTTGAAAGCTTTTAAGACATCAGTCACTACTCACCAAAGTAGGTTGTAGAACAAAATTTTTATGAACTATGTGTGCAGATTGAGCATGTTGACCCACCAGACTATGGTCCCAAGACCATAGCCCTGGTGGTTTGCTCTCACAAGATGTTTGGTTATCTCTGAGAAGTTACTCCAACACTGTCTTCTGTTGCCTCTGTAATGATGTGGCTAATTTTGTAGTACAAGTGCATGTGTGAGATTATCTTCAGCCAAATATATCCTTATTCTAGGGTGTATTCCTGTTCACCATCCCCCAACTGATCTTCTTATGTGTCTATGCATTAGTCTGTAGCTTGGTATTTGGTGCTAGTGATACCGCAGTGCTGTGTAAGGAATAGTATTTGCCTCTCTTGTCTATCTCTTTTGTGTATATTTCAGTGTCTTTCCTTTCCCCAATGTCACCATGCTGGTCAAAGACGATTTCTATACTATTTCTCCCCTCACAAAAATCAAAACGTGACCATCAAATAGTCCAAGATTTTACCTCCCCTTCCCTCCCATCCCTGGTGACCAACAAAATTAGTTTCCTTCCCTGAATAAACTTTCCCTTGATCTTGTACAATAGTGGGTTTATACAATATTTGCCCTTCTGTGAGTGATTTATTTCACTCAGTGTAATGTCCTCTTAATTCATCTATGTTGTGAGATGAATCATGCATTCTTCATCATTGTTTAATGTTGCATACTATTCCATTGTGTGAATGTACCAGAGTTTGGTTATCTAATCATCTGTTGATGGGCATTTAGTTTCTTTGCTATAGTGAATTGTGCTGCAGTGAAAATGGGTGTGTGTATGTCTGTCTGTGTCTTGTCTCTCATCTCTTTAAGATGTATTCCTAGTAATGGGATTGCTGGATCAAATGTTTTTCTATTTTCAGTGTTTTAAGGAAACACTGTTCCATTTTCCACAATGGTTGTACAATTTTGCAGTCCCACTAGCAATGTATAAGAGTTCCAATATCTGCAGCCTCACCAGTATTTGGTATTTTCTGTCTTGTTCAACTTTGTTGTTATTGCTAGGGTGAGATGATATCTCATAGTTGTTTTGATTTGCATCTCTCTAATGGCTAGTGATCATGAACATTTCCTCATATGTTGGCTGCCTGTATATCTTCTTCATCAAAGTGTCTGTTCATTTCCTTTCCCATTTTTGAATTGAGTTGTTTGCCTTTTTGCTGTTGAGGTGTTGAAGTTTTCTATAAAAAAATATGTGGCAATGACATATATTGTCAGATATGTCATTGCCACATATTTTTTTTCCCCAATCTGTAGGTTCCCTTTTTATCCTTTTGGAGAAGTCTTTCAATGCACAAAATAATTTGAAATGTCTTATGGACTCATCTTTGTTCTTTATTCCATTGTGTCTATGTATCCCAGTTTGTTTAGTCATTTATCTTTTAATGGGTATTTAGGTTGTTTTCATCTTTTTGCTATTATGAATAGTGCTATGGTGAGCATAGCTGTACATATATTTCATTTCATTAGGATATATACCCAGTAATGGATTCTTGAATCATATGGTATTTCTATTTCCAACTTCTTAAGAAACCCCAGAGCATTTTCTTCAGTGGTTGTACCATCTACTCTTCTACATACTAGCAGTGTATAAGGGTTCCAATCTCTCCACACTCTCACCATATTTGTTGTTTTCTGTTTCTTTGAACTTTGCTATCAATGCTGGGCTGAGATGATATCTTATTGTTTTGGTTTGCATCTCTCCAATGGCTAATGGCCTGGTAGCATAGCGCCTAAGGCACTTGACTGCTAATCAGAAGGCTGGTGATTCAAACACACCAGCCACTCCTCAAAAGGAAGGTTGGGCAATCTATTTCCCTAGTGATACTGCCTCAGAAACCCAAGAAGGGGTCTCTATGAGTTGGAGCCAACTAAAAGCACATAACAACAGCAACAACAATGGCTAATGATTGTGAACATTTCTTTATGTGTTTGTTAGCCACTTGAATATCTTTGGTGAAGTGTCTCTTCATTTCCTCTCCTCACTTATTAATTGGGTTATTTGTCTTTTGGTTGTTAAGGTGTTGAAGTTTTCTGTACGTTTTAGATATTAACTCATTGTCTGATATGTCATGAACAAAAATTTTGTCCCAGTCTGGGGGTTCTTTTTTTGCTTTTTTGGTGAAATCTTTTGGTGCACACAAATGTCTAATATTTGTTGTTGTTGTTGTGTTATGTGCTGTCAAGTCAGACCCGACTCATAGAAACCCCTCCTTGGATTGCCGAGGCAGTATCACTATGGAAGTAGATTGCTCCACCTTCCTTCTGAGGAGTGGTTGGTGGGTTTGAACCATCAGCCTTCTGGTTAGCAGTCAAGTGCTTTAGGTCTAATATTTAGGAGATACTAAAAAAAAAAAAAAAAAAAAAAAAACCTCACTCCCGACAATCCAACTCATAGCAACCCTTCCTTGGGTTTCCAAGGCGATATCACTATGGAAGTAGATTGCCCAACCTTCCTTCTGATGAGTGGCTGGTGGGTTTGAACCGCCAGCCTTCTGGTTAGCAGTCAAATGCCTATTTTGTCTTCTGGTGTTTGTGCACTTTCAGTTATGTTTGATAGTGTATTTATGCTTTGTGTTAGGGTCCTTCAACATGTGACTATTTTTCCTTAGATAGTCTTTGTAGTTTTAGATATTACATTCAGGTCTGGGTCTAACTTGAATTATTTTTTGTATGGTATAATTTTGGGGTGAGATATGGGTTCTGCTTATTTTTTTCTGCAAGTGGATACCCAATTTTGCCATCACCATTTATTAAATAAACTACCTCTTTCCCACTTAATGAGTTCCAGCCCCTTTTTGAAGATCAGCTATCTGTAGGTGGATGGATTTACTTCTTTCTTAGTTCTGTTTCATAGATCTATGTTTTTGTCATTGTACCAATACCAGACTGTTTTAACTACTGTTGTTTTGTGCTATGTTTTGAGATTGGGGAGGGAAGTGGTCCCTCCTTCTTTATTATTTATCTTCAGTAGTGCTTTACTTATCTGGGCTTTCTTTCCTTTCCATATAAAGTTGGTGATTAGTTTTCCCATCTCTGTAAAAATGATGATGGAATCTAGATAAAGATTGCATTATATCTTTGGGTAGTATTTGCAAGTTAAGTTTTCCCACCTATGAGCATGGCATATTCTTCCATATAGGTAGGTCTATTTTGGGTTCTTGTAATAGTATATTACAGTTTTCTTTCTATAAGACTTTTGCATCTCTGATGAGATTTATTTCTAAGTAATTCATCTTTTGAGTGGTTATTACAAATGGCATAGTGTTCCTGATTCCCCAATGTAATTTTAGAACTTTTCCAAGGTTCAAAAGAAACCTCATACATATTAGCAAAATTCTATATACATATTCCATGTGTATTTTTGTGTGGCTTTTACAATTTAATTCAGCTTGAAGTATTTTCTAATTCCCCTGTGATTTCTTCTTTGAGCAGTTGGTTATTTATGAGTATGCTATTTAATTTCCACATATTTTTATTTTCACAAAATTCTTCTGTCACTGATGTATAATATTATTTTATTGTTACAAAAAAAGGACTTTGTATAGTTTAAAGTCTTCCAAAATCACTAAGGCTTAGCATTTGGTTTACCTAGGGTATATTCTCTACATACATGTATATTCTGTTGTCTTTAGATGTAAAACTCTATAGAAATATGTTAGGCCTCGTTGTTTTACAATGTTGTTCAAGTCTTCTGTCTTCTTGTTGATCTTCTACTTACTTGTTCAATCCATTATTTAGAGTTGATATTGAATTTCCAAATAAATAAACTATCTATTTACCCCTTCAATTCCGTCAATTTTTGTGTCATTTATTTTGAAGTTCTATTTTTTCTTGGACATATGTTTATGATCATTGTATTTTCCTAATGAATCAACATTCTTATTATAAAATGCGCTTCTTTGTCTCTAGAAACTATTTTTGTCTTAATTACTATTTTGTCTAATATTAATATTGCCATTCTACTTCTATATTGCTTAAAATTTATATGGCATGTCCTTTTTCTATCCTCTTATTTATAATCTATTTATATCAGCACATGTAAAGTGTGACTCTTGTAGATAGAATGTAGGTGGATCAAATGTTTTATATATACTGCCAATCTCTATTTTTTTTTTTAATTGGGGTTCTTAGCTAATTCAAATTTAAAGTAATTACTCAATTACTGATAACATAGATATTATAAATGATATTTTGCTATTTGTTTTTATATGTCTGAGTCTTTTTTTTTTTTATTTCTTTGTTAAGCTATCCCTGTTTTTATTCTCCCTTGATGTCTCTTTGCTATTGTTTTCACTTATAATCTTATGGTTTCCCAGGAGTTTATAATTAGCATTTTAACTCAAAACAATGTACTTCAGATAAAATAACTTAATTTGAATTGTCTTGAAAAATTTTATTAAATGTTCTTCTTTTCTCCTTCCACTTGTTTATATTATTATTTCCATACAAATTGCATCTTTATACATTAGAAAAATACCACACAGATTTAAAATTATTGCTTCATTTAGTTGTCTCTTAGAACAAGGCAAGAATAACACAGAAATGTACATCTGTATTATCTTTCATAATACAAATTTAGCAACTCAATTGACTCAATGGCAGTGAGTTTTTTTGTTTGTTTTTGGTTTTGGTTTATTACCTTTGTTGGAGATCTCTCCTTTACATTAAGTTTTCTTCACCATGTACTGTATTAAATAGGTATCTAGTGTTCTTTGCTTTTCAACTTAAGGACTCCTTTTAGAAGTTCTTGCATTTCAATCAACAAACAATATATATTACAAAAACTATTTAACTTTTTTCGATTTTGCTCATAATCATGAAATCAAAATAATCTATACAATTTCCATTTAGGGAAAAATATTTCATTGTAATTAAAATGTATGAGCAATGGAGTAACAATATGGAGAAATAAATCATTTTAAAAAAAAATCGTATCTTTATTTCTATTGATGTGAAGAAAGGAATTTGAAGCAACAGCAACTTGTTTCCCAACCCCATCTTCCACCTCAAAAAAGGGGTCTTTGTTAGAAGCAGTCTCTGTCCCTACAAATTGCAATTAACTAATTGTCCAGTAAGGAGTCCTAGTGATGCAATGGTGCAGCACTTGGCTGCTAACTGAAAGCTTAGCAATTTCAACCCACTAGCTGCTCTGTGGGAGAAAGATATGGTTGTCTCCTTCTGTAAAGACTACTGTCTTGGAAATTCTATGGGCCAGTTTTATTCTGTCCTACAGTATTATTAGGAGCTCTGGTAGTGTAGTGCCTAAGGCACTTGACTGCTAACCAGAAGGATGGCAGTTCAAACTCACCAGCCACTCCTCGGAAGGAAGGTTGGGCAATCTACTTCCATAGTGATAATGCCTTGGAACCCCGAGGAGGAGTCACTATGAGTCAGGTTTGACTTGATGGTACATAACAACAACAACAGCAACAGTATTGTTAGGAGGTCTGGTGGTGTAGTGCTTAAGGCATTTGACTGCTAACCAGCAGGCTGGCATTTCAAACCCACCAGCCACTCCTCAAAAGGAAAATTGGGCAATCTACTTCTTTAGAGATACTACCTCAGAAACCCAAGGAGGGATCACATGAGTTGAATCGACTCAATGGCAATGAGTTTGGTTTGGTTGGGTATAGTATTGCTATGATTCTGGACTAACTGAATGAAAATAGGATGGTTGTCCAGTTAATACACACCTGGACTCTGTCTCTTACTCTCATTAGGACACTTATAACCAGTGTCTAATAATCTCATTTCTAAAATACTATAGCTTAATTGAATCTATTGATAGCACGTGAGTTGAAATTTATTAAGCAACGGAATATTCTGAGAATTTGTGGAGGGAAATTTTTAGTAAATGTATTTTTATATTTACCACTTAAGACAGTTCACAAGAATTTAAGACACTCCATTGGGATTCATTCTAATCACCTCCTGAGTTTATTATTCTTTGTTATTAGGTGCCTTTGAGTCAGCTCCAACTCACAGCCCTATGTACCCTATGTCCAACAGAATCAAACAGTCTTTAGGAGAAAAAATAAATAAATAAATAACTATATTAGCAATTAAGTAGGTGAGGCATTTGGCTGCTAACCAGGTCAGCAGTTCAAACCCACCAGCTCCTCTGAAGGAGGAAGATAAGGCAATCTACTTCCATAAAGCTTCACTGTCTTGGAAATACAATGGGGGTCACTCTGAGTTGAATTCAATTCAATTAAATATATACATACACAATGGGGGTGTGTGTATGTATATATGTGTGTGTGTGTATATATGTAATCCTATGATAGATCCACATTTTGTCTTATGAAGTTAGATATCTTATAACTTATCATTTTATATATTAATGAAACATATAGTATTCGACTAGCAAATTTATTACACCAACCAGAGGCACCACTTTCTAGCTATGTGGTTATGGACAACTTACTTAAACTCTCTGTGCTTCAGTTTTCTTATCTGTAAAACAGAGAAAAGTCTATGGGAATTTGTGAGGACAAAATGATTATTACCATTAATACACATAGTTGAACACAATTGTTATTATATTTCAGTATTGGCTAGACATAATTTCAAACCAATATACAGAGGGTAAAAAACAAAACCAAAACCACAACCTCGTTATTGTTGAATCAATTTCAACTCATTGAAACTTCATGTGTACAGAGTAGAACTGCTCCATAGAGTTTTCTTGGCTGTAATCTTTAATGAAACAGGTTTCTAGGCCATTCTTCCACAGCAAGTTAGAATTTGAAGTGGCAACCTTCTAGTTAAGTGTCAAGCTCCAACCAGTTTCTCAATAAGATTAGTTTAAAAGTTTTACTTTTATACATGTTAGTAACTTTCTCTTGAAATCAATAGATTGAAAAAAAATCAGCAAAAAATAGAGTTGAATACTCAAGTTGGAAAAGCCTCAATGAAAGGCAGGGGAAGAAGGGTTAAGAGAGAAATAATAAGACAGTCAGTATTGTGATTTTGGAAGATTGGGAATATGTGAAAATAAAATGCAAATAACTTACTCCAGAGAAATACAGAGAAAATGGCTATGGTAAGAACTGGTTCTGATAGATTTGTCATATTTAAGACAAATATAAATAAATGTATGTTAAATTATATTTCCACACAGGGCCATCATACTCTAGATACAGAAATTGTTGTTGTTGTTGTTGTTATGTGCCGTCGAGTCAAACCCGACTCATAGCGACCCCTCCTTGGGTTTCCGAGGCAGTATCACTAC
>NW_006921920.1:1191056-1199909 GCF_000298275.1 Orycteropus afer afer | reverse complement strand
TTCCGAGGCAGTATCACTACGGAAGTAGGATTGCCCAACCTTCCTTCCGAGGAGTGGCTGGTGGGCTTGAACCACCAGCCGTCTGGTTAGCAGTCAAGTGCCTTAGGCACGACGCTACCAGAGATACAGAAATTAGTCCAAGTTTATCATGGTTAGAGCAATATTCATATTAGAATTCCCATACTATGTACAATGAGAGCACAAAATGCCAGACAGTCCCAATTTAAAAAAAAGACAACTAAAATTAAACTGCATATTTTAAGCAGGAGTTGAAGTTATATACAAATAAGTCCTCAGTCAAAAAATGTGCCTGTCATATATAATAAGGTTGCAAAGGAGCCCAGTTGTGACAACTTCTTAAGTAGACAAATAGAATGTCCTCATAAATAAGCATGAGAATTCAAGGTTTGGTAAAAATGAATTAATTTCTAACATATCAATAATTAATTAAAGCATTAACTTGGAAATTGAATCTCTCTAAGATGCAAACTGTGTTGAAGAATGAACATTAGAATTACTTGAAGTGATTTAATGATAATTTACAGCTAATTGCATGTTGTAAAAAAATGCCACAGTACCTCTTTAATACAAAGATTTAATTTTTCAACCATTGGCAGGCACCTAATTAACAAGAGAAGTTACATATAGCGTGCATTTAAGTTATACTTCTGTATGCAAACTCTGAATATAAACATTTAAAAATCTTATAAGGAATCTAATTAGCTCAATTCTAACAAATCAGCAATATGACAAAAGAGGTGGCTGACACATAATTTAATCCACTGAGACAAGCTATAAGCAGAATTAAAGTGGGGTAGCATTCTCTAGCATTTTCCACTACAATTTTGATGGAATTTTTCTTTCTTCCTTCACTATCCACTTTTTTTATTTTTGTTAAAAAAACCCATCCCCCACCTCAAAAAAAAAAAAAAAAAAGGGTCTTTGTTAGAAGCAGTCTCTGTCCCTACAAATTGCAATTAACTAATTGTCCAGTAAGGAGTCCTAGTGATACAATGGTGCAGCATTTGGCTGCTAACTGAAAGCTTAGCAATTCCAACCCACTAGCTGCTCTGTGGGAAAAAGATATGGTTGTCTCCTTCTGTAAAGACTACTGTCTTGGAAATTCTATGGGGCAGTTTTATTCTGTCCTACAGTATTATTAGGAGCTCTGGTAGTGTAGTGCCTAAGGCACTTGACTGTTAACCAGAAGGATGGCGGTTCAAACTCACCAGCCACTCCTCAGAAGGAAGGTTGGGCAATCTACTTCCATAGTGATACCGCTCTGAATATAAGTATTTAAAAATCTTATAAGGAATCTAATTAGCTCAATTCTAACAAATCCGCAATATCACAAAAAGAGGTGGCTGACACATAATTTAATCCACTGAGACAAGCTATAAGCAGAATTAAAGTGGGGTAGCATTCTCTAGCATTTTCCATTACCATTTTGATGGAATTTTTCTTTCTTCCTTCACTATCCACTTGTTCTTATTTTTGTACCTACTGTCCATCAGTGATGGGGTAAAAAAAAAGAAAAAAAAAGCCTACAATGAAAAACTGTATATAACAAGGAAAACTGGACCTGAAAGGGTGAAAAAACAAGATATAGATTGGAGAATATGTTTGCAAAAAAACATAAATAGCGAAGGAATAGTTCCTACAATATAAAGAGCTCTCAAACTCAATAGTAAATGAACAAATAATATAACTGAAAAATTGTCAAAACACATGAGCAGGTATTTCACCAAGGAGGTTACATAGATTGTAAATAAGCACATGAAAAGATATTAACATCATTGACTATTCGGGAAATACAAATTCTACATAACTATCAAAATGGTAAAAATAAAAATGATGATATCAAATGCTGGCAGAGCAACTGGATCACTCATACATCAGTGGTGGGAAAGTAAAATGATAAACCCACTCTGGAAAGATGGATTGGCATTTTCTTCAAAAACAAAGCAAACAAACAAATGAAATACCCAAATACAAAAAACAAAAACAAAACAACAACAACAAAAAAAACTAAAGCAGCAGTTACCATGTGACAGAACAATTACACAGCTAGTGTTTATCCTGGTAAAATAAAAACTTATATGCCTACAACTACCAGAAAGTAATTGTTCAGAGCAGTTTTGCCAAAAACTGAAACAACTGAATGTGTCAAAATCAGTGAATGGTTAAATTGTGATACATCCATACCTTGGAATATAACTGAGCAATGAAAAGCAATAAACCACTTATACATGCAACAACCAAGATGAGTCTTTAGAAAATTATGTTACTTGAAAAATTGTGCTGACTTGCTTATTACTGTGATTATGAAAGCAAAGCCACCTGTATTGCAAATACCAGAAGGGTCGCCCATGGTGGATAGGTCCAGTAGAGCTTCCACACTAAGGAAGTGAGGATTCACCCAACCAGGCACCATTTTGTTTTGTTAATATATAAGGTTACCATGAGTCAGAGCTGACTCCATGGCAACTAACAATAACAAACCTAACTTGCTGGATCTTTCCCTTCTGCCTAAACCTTAGGTCACCCTTAAAGTTTTTGTTCTACACCCTTTACTTTTTAAATTTATTTTTTTCTTCTCAATATTTAACCTCTCTGTGAATGATTTCACCCATTCAAATGCTTATGGCTTCAAAATCAACATCTCATAACCTGAGTGCTAGTTGGGCCCAGGTTACAATATACTAATTCCACTGGTCATTGCCACATTGAAACCAACGTTCCAAAACCAAATTCATTACCTTCTCCCCTAGAACATGTTTCTCCTCAGGTATTTGCTCTCTCAGTGTCTCATCTAACATGGCCTTCATAGCTAATCACTGGCGGTTGTTGCTCCTTCGACTCTCTTCACATGCCTGCCTCTCACATCAACAGGAAAGCAAAATCTATTGGTTTAACTTACACTTACCACTGGATCTCTGATCTCTTATAGTTTACTTTGATTTTTTACAGTGAAAGTAATATAATTCCATGGCATCAAGTGTTTTATATCTTAATTTCAAATCTTTACTATATAAATCACAACTCAGGATCTATATATACATAAATCAAAATTTTATTCTACTTCCACAATGTTGAAATAAAGTAAACATAATTACATATGTGTGTATTTCTATGAAAACCCTTTATTTGGATAAAGATGCAGTGTAATTCAATTTACCTAATATATGCTATGTATTGAAATACACAATTAACCAGTCAATTAGTTTTCAAAATTTTGCTACAAACTCATTCATACTCCAATAATTTCTACTATGTTTTTTTTGTTGTTGTTACAAGATAAGAAATACAATCAGAATTTAAAAAAATTGTTTAAGATATGTATTTCTATTAAAAGTAGCATATATGCAAGAAGTTAGCATGAAAAATATATAAACTTTTGGCAGTGATTATCTATTTTTATCAACAGGAAGAAAATCAGCATTGTTCAAAATTAAAAAAAGATGATTTTACTTTTATTTTTGTGAACACTCATGAAAATAGATAAATCATACTCAATATTTGCATTCTTCCCCAGTTTATATTGTAAATTTCTTATTATTTTTATTATGTGTGTTTTAATTATTATAATTAACAGATGATACATGGCATAAATTTTAGACATTTACTAAAGTATGTTTTCCTTAGTATTAGTATCAAAAACAATAGAAAAAGGAACATATATGACTCAATCTGGTATTTTAGAATATTTTTTGTTGGAATAACCAAAGCAAATACGTAAAATACAATTCAATTTGGCTCATGAAATTAGTAGGATTTACTATCTTTCCATTTATAGAATGGGAAGTCAGCAGATCAGAGGTTTAATTTGGCAGTGCAAAGATGTCATAAATACTTTCATTTTCTTCCTTCTCTCTGATTTGCTTTCTGTGACATCAACTTCATTCTAATTCTGGCACTTCTATCAGTTCTAGGTAGTCACAGGGCAACTTACTTCCTCCTCTGCTTCCAAGGAAAGGAGAGGAAGTTATTTGAAGGGACTAAAAAAAGTGTGTTTGTTTCTCCAAGAGCCACAGAAATCTACACACAAGGTATATTGGACCATGTTGGATCATACTGCACAAAAACCTGACTTTTGTCAGTGATAGGATCTTAAGTCTGAACAGCTTGCCTCCTTCCAAAGTCAATATGGAGCTTTACCCAAAGAGAGTTGGCTTTGTAGGGAGTATGGGAAAGTTAATGTAATAAGGGGACTGAGATGTGGGATCAGCATGCAAAATATCCACTGAAGGCTCACATTAAGTGAAGATCCTTCAGAAAAAGACAAAAACCTTAATCCCTAGTAACCATGATTTACAGTTGTTCTCCTTCTCCCACTGAGATTTGAGGAACCAAAAAAGTCCAAAGTTACTGTTTCCCAAATATACTAGTAATTCCAGTATCTTTTGAAACTTGTTGAAGCTTAATTATGGAGATAAAAAACCTTAGGCAGAAGAGAGTAGAATTTAAGTAGTTGTTTTATCATGATTACTTTTTATTGAGCACATACTTTGTGCCAGTAAATATACTAAAGCTTTTTGTACATTATCATATTCAACCATTACAAACTCATAAATAACAGATTCTTACTAGTTTAATGAAATATTGGACCTTGGAGTGGAAGGATATTAAACAATGTGCCTAGAATCACATGATATTTAGATCTTTCTGATCCCATTATATGTGTTGCTAATTAGTAGCATACTGGCTACTTTCTTGCTAATGCTGCAGAATAAAACAGGAGGAAGAGTTCTAACACAGTTTTGAATCCTAGGCAAGGTCTTTCAGGTACATCTATAATCCTGGGTCGACTTCAGTGAAATTCACCCACTTCTGATTCTTCTAAATCAGAACCAGACTCCAGAGAACAAAATGGAGACATAACTTATAATGCCAATTGAGCAAGCAATTTTCATTTGGAAATTTTCCAGAATAAAAGTGAAAAATCACCTTTATTCTCCTTAGAGGCATTAGCTTGGCGTTCTACTTTGTGCAAGCATAGTTCCTGTTGCATAAAAAAGTAAAATATCAAGTTATTCTAGCAGTAAAATATATCTTCTAAATAGATTTTTCTTATAAGTGGTTCTTTAGTCAAAAAGTAAATTTCCCACTGTAATCTTATTATCTAATTAATAAAAGTAAGAAAAAAACCCACTATAATTACACCAATATTTGAAATGTTTCATTTTATATTTACATTTTAAAAAAATAATAATCTTCAGTAGATTGCATTTATATATTAAGTAACAAGATGCAATAATGTCCTGGCTTTTTTTTTTTTTTAATTATAAAATGCCATTTCATTTTTATTATATTTTCATTTAGATATCATTCACATATGAAATTCACCTTTTTAAAGTACTCAATTCAGTGTTTTTTATGTAATTATAGACTTGGACAACTATCACCAATAACTAATTCCAAAACATTTTCATCACTTTAAAAAGAAATCCCATGCCTATTAGCAATTATTTTCCCATTTGGTAACCACTAATTTACTTTCCGTCTTTTAGGATTTGCCTAATATGAACACATCCTATGAATGGGATCGTACAGGATGTGGTCTTTTGTAACTTGTTTCTTTCTCTTATCATAAGGTATTTAAAGTTCATCCATGTTGTAACATGAATCAAAAATTCATTCCCATTTAGGGCCAAATAATATTCTGTTGTATGACTATACCACTGTTTGTTCATTAGTTGATGGCCAGTTGAGTTGTGTCCACTTATGACTATAAAGAATTATACTGTCATGAACATACATGTAAAAGTTATTGTGTGGATATTTGTTTTCAGGTGTGTTCCTAGGGATGGAATTTTTGAATTGTGGTGGTAGCTTTCATTCTATTATTGCACAAGCAATAGTCAATTCTTTGAAATCTATATGTAATCCCTTAAGCAATTTTAAGAATTGAGACCTAGAAAAGACCAATAGTAAACAAACAGAAGGGAGCAATCCTTCCAATATTGTTTTACACTTTTCCTAAACAAAATGAAAGAGGTATTTAGCTATAAAACACCTGAAATTGATTAGATTGTCAAACTTAAATGTCTGTATGTATTCTAAAATAAGTCATGCTTACTGAAAATACTCAAATCAACCAGAAAGAGATAACCAGTCTTAAATTTTTCAAGCAATTGCTTTTTTATTTTACAAAAATTCAAATGATTTTTAACTAAAGGTTACTTTTATATTCACTAAAATTTCTGGCCATTTCCCACCTTATACCCAGTAGATATATGTGCTTCCTGAATCATGTTCAAAGTTAACAAATATTTGTAGATTTGTGTGTGTGTGAAGAGCACCTTTAAACTGAAAATGCATTATATTTATACCATTAGTAACATGTAGAAATAATAGACATAGTCCTCATATTCCATAATATCACAATGTAGGTGGGGAGACAGACAACATGGATAAAGGAAAAAGAAAAAAGGTGGAAAAATATAGTAGATTATTTTAAAGGCTAAATAATACTGGTACAACAGTCCTTATATTTATTTATTGGAAGGTTAAAATCTCTGAGGTTAGATCATTTAAAATTTATAATTTTATGAGTCAAATTCAAATATTTATTTTGTGAAAGATCACTTTTCCATAATTATTTACTATCATCACTTCCATTTGTACTGATATTTCTTCATAATGCCCAGAGATGTTATTCAGTAATACAAAAAGAAAATAAAAAACAAACAAACTTTGGTCAAGTAGATTCTCAAAGCAACCCTATAAGACAAAGTAGAACTGCACCATAGGTTTTCCAAGTCTGTAAACCTTTACAGAGTAAGACTGCCACATCTTTCTCCAGCAGAGCAGCTGGTGGGTTCAAACTGCTGATATTTTGGTTAGCAGCCAAGGGTTTTAACCACTATACCACCAGTGCTTCAAAATATAATGAAACATAAGTATTAGTGGAGATGCCAGAAGTATGACAGCTTGAGATATGTGGAACAAATTGGAGAGGACATTGGTCTAGGAGCCCAAAAACCTTCATCCTCAATCTGAAATTGTGGTTTTATTGCCTGTGTCATCTTTGGCAAGCACTTACATTCTCTGAGCTTAGTGTTTTTACCTACAAAGCATAGTTCCCTGACTTCTTCCAAAGAAAGTCATATAAATCAAGTACACTGGTATTGATGAAAATAATTTATAAGCCATAAAGTATTTCTGCAAACTAGCTGCTTACCCTTTAACATGTCACACAGTGTCTTGGGTTACACCTCAGTATGCCACAGTGAGTTCTGCATTCTTACAAAGAGAGGAGAGTTTCAGTGTGGCTCAATGAACAATGCCAAAAATGGTAACTAATACCATTTTTAGGAGTTCTGGTGGTGTAGTGCCTAAGGCATTTGACTGATAACCAGAAGGCTGGTGGTTCAATCCTGCCAGCAACTCCTCAGAAGGAATACTGAACAATCTACTTCTGTAGAGATACTTCCTTGGAAATCCCAGGAGGGATCTCTATGAGTTGGAATTGACTCAATGGCAGTGTTTTGTTTTTTTTTGAGGGGAAAGGGGGAATTTAGAAGATGACACCTGTGCTTGAAACCTGAACCAGGAGTGATGGCAGAAAGAGAAAGTTTAAGCATTCCTTGCTGTTAGTATTAAAAGCTCAGATGAGAGCAATCAGTCATTTCAACACAAATGACAAGAGACAAATTAGAGTATATCATGGCATTTGAAATAAGAAAAGATTGCATCTGCACTGGCTTGGCACTGTGCATGGAAGCAGAGTCAGCACTAAACAAATGCTAAAAAGAGAGACCTATTTTCTGTTAGCTGTATAAGCCAAAGAGTTTTTTGTTCTCATGATAATGACTAGAAGTTGATGCCAGCTACTACTGACCAAATCAACAATATTTATTAAGACAGAATAACTGATTTACACAGGAGATATACCAGGGAAAAAAACAGAAAAAAAAAAAAAAATCTCCAGTTCTTTTGAAGCTTGCAGTCTACTGGGGGAAGCTAAATAAAAAACTAGGCCAAAAGTATTATCTATTAGAGGGGACTTCTGGTAAGATGGTGGAATAGATAGACAATCTGCACAGATCCTCTTCAACAAAGAAAAGAGAAACCAATTGACATGGATAGAGAAGATAATCCTGGAGCTGAGCTTTGAAAAGAAGGATGAAAAAGTGGATTAAATACCAACTAGTAGAGAAAACAGGAGCTCTGGTAGCATAGTGCCTAAGGCACTTGACTGCTAACCAGGAGGCTGGCGGTTCAAACCCATCAGCCACTCCTCGGAAGGAAGGTTGGGCAATCCTACTTCCGTAGTGATAACTGCCTCGGAAACCCAAGGAGGGGTCGCTATGAGTCGGGGCCGACTCGACGGCAAATAACAACAACAACAACAACAAGTAGAGAAAACAGAATGAAAACAGTGAATAAGGGGACAAATGGAGCTGTCTGCTATCATGATGGCAGGGACAGTTTGAATATTTCAAAGTTGTGTGATGACCTGAAAATTAACCTAAAAATCAGCCCTGCTAACGAAGGACTGCATAGACGACTGCACTGGTGCCTGATAACTAAAAAGGAAACAGCAAAGAAAGAGACAGACTGAGCTGTGGACTTTTGCCTGTCTGGAGGATGCAGCTGTTTTGAATGTTTACAAGCAGTGGGTATCTTAGATATTTAAAGCAACAGCATTCTCCTTCAGATTCCAAGAACCTAATAATAAACTCCACTTGCTGAGGACAGTACAGACATAACAAAGGCTGACAACTGAAAAGGTGCAATATTCTCCATGTTGTTGTTATGTGCTGTTGATTCAGACCCAACTCATAGTGACCCCTCCTTTGGTTTCCGAGGCAGTATCACTATGGAAGTAGATTGCCCAACCTTCCTTCT
>NW_006921920.1:1186071-1190076 GCF_000298275.1 Orycteropus afer afer | reverse complement strand
ATATGTATATGTATATGTATATATATATATATACCCACACACACACCAAATTCACTGGCATCGAGTCAGAACCAACTCACAGCAACCCCTCCTGGTGTTTCCATGGAGGTATCACTACAGAAGTAGATTTCAACCTTCCTTCCAAGGAATATATAATATTATATACATTATGTGTGTGTGTGTGTGTGTGTGTGTGTATTATACATATATAATGTATAATGTATACAAAATACATTATGACCAAATGAGGTTCATACCAGGTATGAAAGGATGGTTCCACATTAGGAAAACAATCAAGGCCATCCACCACATAAATAAAACAAAGGAAGAGAACCACATGATCATATCAATGAATGCAGAAAAGGTATTTGACAAAATCCAAAACCCATTGCTGATAAAAAATCTCAGCAAAATAAGAATAGGATGGAAATTCTTCAACATAATAAAAGACATATATGCAAAACTAACAGCCAACATTATTCTCAGTGGAGAGACTGAAACCATTCCCTTTGTGAACAGGAACCAAACAATGATGCCCTCTATCAATACTTCTATTCAACATTGTATTTGAAATCCTAGCCAGGACTATAAGGCAAGAAAGATAAATCAAAGGCATCCAAATTGGTAAGGAAAAAGTAAAACTATTCCTATGTGCTAATATGATCCTATACATGGAAACCTCAAAAGACTCAGCAATAAATAAATAAATAATAAATAAATAAAAACTACTGGAACTAATAGAGATTTTGTATAATGACAGGATACATGATCAATATACAAAAATCAGATGGATTCCTCTACACTAGCAAAAATTTGCTGAAAAAGAAATAAGGAAATCAATACCATTAACAATAGCTACCAAAAAAAATAAAATAAAATAAATACTTGGGAATACATCTTACCAGGGACATAAAAGACCTGTACAAAGAAAACTACAAAACACTACTTCAAGAAACCATAAGAGATCTACATTAATGGAGGAACATACCAAGCTCATGGATAGGAAGATTCAACAATGTGAAAATGTCAGTATTACTCAAAGCAATCTATACATTCAATACAATCCCAGTCCAGATCCCATCAACATTCTTTAAGGTTATGAAAAAACAATCACTAATTTTATATTTAAGGGAAAAGACCTGTAATGACCAAAGCACTTCTGAAAAAGAAGAACAAAGTAAGAGGTCTGTAAAAAAGACAAGGAAGCCACATGTTCTGACCTCCTCTAACCCCACAAGAGGAAGATAGGATCACTATCAGTAAAAGGCCTATTACTGCAAGGCCAGACATGCTGCCTCCCTCCAGCCCTTTCACCAACCGGTCCTCCCAAAGCACCCACCACCTCTCTCCTGGGTTCAATACTTTACTGCTGTGACCACGCAGAAGTCACAGATTACGGGGTTTATTAGGGAAGCACCAGGCTACAATTCAAGTTCAGGAAAAACACTTATTCTCTCTCCCAGCCCACAATCTCTTTCCTAAGAGTCTCTCACAGTCTCTCTCCCAACAGTGAATGTCCCTCAGTGTCTCACTCAGCAATGCATGTCTCTTGTGTCTCTTTCCCAGCAGCATGTGTCTCTTTCAAGAGTGTGTGTCTCTTTCAGCAGCACATCTTCCTCAACCAGCCAGAGAAAGACTTCTTCTGCCTCTAGGAGGCCTCCTTTTGAGCCTGGCAGAGTGGCCCACCTAACCAATCATAACATCAGAATTCTAAGCACCTGAAAGAGAGCAGGAACCTCCAAGAACATTGCTTTTTGTTGCACCCAACAGAAATACCCCAGGTGGATAACTTTTACAATCAGGAGCTCCTCAGTTGCTCACAGCAAGTTCCACCACAGAGTTTACAAAGACTTATGGCTAGAAAAGTCACACTAAATAATTTACTATACCACAAGTTCTCACACTCCCAGATTTCAAAACCCACTATATACCACAGTTGTCAAAACTTCTGGTATTGGTACAGTGACAGACACATAGACCAGTGAAATAAAATTGGAACCCAGAAATAGATACATCAAATAATGGTCAGCTGATTTTTAACAAAGGGCTGAAATCCATTAAATGGGGAAGAGATTGTCTGTTTAATAAATGGTACTGGCAAAACTGGATATCCATTTTGCAGAAAAATGAAACAAGATCTACACCTCACACCATACATGAAAATGAACTTCAGATGGAACAAAGCCTTAAGTGTGAAACCTAAAACTATAAAGTTCCTCAAGGAAAAACTAGGGGCAAATTTAGTGGTCATAATATATGACATAAGTAGATTATAAAGCATAACCCAAAATGCACAAACAGCAGAAAAGAAGCTAAATGAATGGACCTTCTTAAAATTAAATTTTTATATGCTTCAAAAGACTTCTCCAAAACACTAGAAAGAGAACTTCCAGATTGGGGAAAAAAAAAAAAATCAGCAATGGTGTACCTGACAAGGAATTTATCTCTAAAATTTATAGAAAGCTTCAACACCTCAACAACAAAAAGGAAAGCAATCCAATTTAAAATGGGCAGAAGTCATGAATAGACACTTCACCAAAGACGATATTCAGGGAGCCAACAAACACACAAAGAAACGCTCACAATCATTAGCCATTAGAGAGATACAAATCAAAACAACAATGAAATATCATTTGGCCCCAGCACTAGTAGCAAAGTTCAACAAGACAGAACATAATAAATGCTGGTGCGGATGTGAAGAGACCAGGACTCTCATACATTGCTGGAGGGACTGTAAAATTATATAGCCACTGTGAAAATCATTATGGTGATTCCTTAAAAAGTTGGAATTAGCAATACTATTTGACCCAACTATCCCATTACTAGGTATATATCTTGAAGAAGGGAGAGCCAGGACAAGAACAGATATATGCACACCATATATCATCACAGCACTATTCACAATAGCAAAAAAGATGGAAACAACCTAGGTGCCCATCAACAGAAGAATGAATAAGCAAACCATGGTACATACACACAATGGCATACTCTGCAACATTAAAAAGGAATGTTGTTGTTGTTGTTATGTGCCGTCGTGTCAGACCGGACTCATAGCAACCCCTCCTTGGGTTGCCGAGGCAGTAAGAGTAATGTAGAATCTACAAAACACTACATAACATGGATGAACTTGGAGGATATTATATTGAGTGAAGTAAGTCAATTCAGAAGGACAAATATTGTATTAGTTCATTATTGTAAAAAGACAAGAAAAGGTTTATATATGGAAGGAAACTTTCTTTGTTGGTTACCACAGGTGGGAGAAGAGGAGGGAGAACACTGCTAAATACATAGAGACAAGTACTGATTTGGGTGAAAAGAAGGGCAATGGACCAACTATGAGTGATCAACACAGTGACACTGAGGAAGAGGAAGACATAGAGAAGTACATGGGAGGTGCATACAACAAAGATGACCTTTTGTATGTACAGCACTGCATTGACAATGATAGCAAGCATCAATCAATGGGTGGATAGATGGGTGGGAATGGTGAATGAGCAGGTATGTCTAGATAGGTTTGGCAGATGATGCTTCTACAAGAGTATTTGTATGTGCTCTAAGAATGTATGTGCTGACAAGGGGTGATGTTGTGGTGACTTCTTGGCCACAGCCA
The DNA here is from genome assembly GCF_000298275.1 of Orycteropus afer afer. Classification (NCBI taxonomy): domain Eukaryota; kingdom Metazoa; phylum Chordata; class Mammalia; order Tubulidentata; family Orycteropodidae; genus Orycteropus; species Orycteropus afer. The sequence goes on along the minus strand of NW_006921920.1, from coordinate 1,186,466 downwards.
GCTACCTGGAGAGACTGACCTATGGTTTTGGGACCATGATTGCAGGAGACATCAAGCTCAGTTGGCATAACATACTACACAAAAGCATTGTTCTACATCCTACTTTTGTTAGTAGCAACTGGGATCTTAAAAACTTGAAAGCAGCCATCTAGATGCAACAATGGGTCTCTCCTTGTTCAGAACAAAGAAGAACAAAGAAAACCAAAGATACATGGAAACATTTAGGCCAGGCAACTGGTAGACCATGTGATCCTCAGCCTATATGACCATGAGACCAAAAGAATTACATGGTGCCTGGCTATCACTGTCAAACACTCGGAGGGGAGATCAGTGTAGGAGTTCTTGGATAGGGTTAGAGAACAATGTGGAACAAAACACAAAATCATAAAAAAAAA
>NW_006921920.1:1177085-1185596 GCF_000298275.1 Orycteropus afer afer | reverse complement strand
TAGGCCAGTGATGCAGTGTACTCAGTATACTGGTTGTACTGTGGAAGGAAATTGAGCAGGACCTAAAAATGGAGTGTGCTGGCATGGTAAGGAGGGCCAAGCGTTCATGTCACGAAAGGTGGCCAAGAAGGCTTGGCTGTGAAGGTCACATTTGAGCCATACCTGAAGAAGTAACAGAGAGAGCCACATAGAAAGCTGAGGGAAGAGTGTTTTGGCTTATGTAACAGCAAGTGTGTAGCACTATGTGAAGAATCCATGTGCTTGCAGAGATAGTGTGAATGGTCCAGCAGCAACTGCATCCAGAAAAACCATCTGATGGTGGTGAAACTCATTGCAGGACATCTAGAAGTCTTCCTAAGAGTGAGATGGAAAGTCACTAAGAGATACTTATTAGACTTGAATTGATGTTATTTTAACAGGATCACTTTGAATATTGTGAGTGCAATAGACTTGGGGTGAGGGGTAAGGCATAAACAAGAGAGTAGAATAATAGCCAGTTAGGAGCTATAATAATGATCTATGCTAGATAGATAGATAGATAAATAGATAGATAGATAGATAAATAGACAGATAGATAGATAGATAGGTAGATAAATAGTGTTGGCTTGGATGGGATAGTAAAAGTGGAGGTAGTGTGAACTGGTTGGACTCTGATATATTTTCAAAGAGCCACTCCATTAATAGAGTAAATTTAGAGTTAAAGAGAGATAAAGAAGAAAGATTTTTCATTGAATCCCAGAGAAAGATAACATCATCAATAATTGAAGAGAAATGATAATGAAGATTTAAGACTTTTGAAAAACCAAGAATTTTAATTTTTATATGCTCACTGGACATCCAAGGAGTCAGATGGTATAGGAAGCTGCAAATATGACTCTGGAGTCCAGGAGAGATGTCTGGTTTGAAGATATAAATTTCAGAATCATTACAGTCTTTAAAGGCATAAAACTAGATCAAATAATAGATGTCCAGGAATTAAAACACAGGATATTCCAAGATTCCAAGATCATGAAGCTAAGAAGATACACCAACAACAAATCTAAGAAAGTTTAACCATGAGTTTGGAAGAAAATCAGAACACTGTTGTTTTCTATAAGTTGGGTGGAAAAAAATATCTCCAGGGTACAGGTATAATCAACCATGCCATATGTGTTAATAGTTAACACAATAACACTCATTAAGATGAGTACTGTAAACTGGTTATTTTTTTTGCCAACATAAAGATCAGTGACAATCGTGGACGTTTCAGTATCAAGGTGAGTTGTTGTTGTTGTTGTTATGTGCCGTCAAGTCGGCCCCAACTCATAGTGACCCCTCCTTGGGTTTCCGAGGCAGGATCACTACGGAAGTAGGATTGCCCAACCTTCCTTCCGAGGAGTGGCTGGTGGGTTTGAACCGCCAGCCTTCTGGTTAGCAGTCAAGTGCTTTAGCCACTATGCTACCAGAGCTCCTAAGGTGAGAGATGAGAGAGGAAGATAACTTGCACTAAAACACAACCAAACTCACTTAGAGTTTTATTGCAAAGAGAGTAAGAGAAGTAAAGTGGTCATTATAAAAAAAAAAAAAAAAAATCAAGGAAGTTATTTTTAAACTTTTTTGATACAAAAAACAATAAGTTTATACGTTATTGTGAATAATTCATTCAAGGGTAGGGATTGAGGATATAGTAGAGAGAGGGTAGGACTTCTGGATGATGCCCTTGAATAAGTCAGAGAGAATAGGTGTGCAGCATTAGACAGATCCACAGACAACCCTTTCACAGTCATGGGAGGAAAGACAGTAGATAAAAGCATTAGCATATAGTTGGATAGATGCATTTTAGCATCTTTAGAAACTAAGTGCAGATGAAATGTACTTCCTCAATGAAATATAAAGTGATATCATAACCAAAGAGATAACTTAGGAAGACACTGTTACAGTTTGAAGAGAGAAAAACGTGGACTAATGACTAGGCAGATCAATTAAAGGATAACTTGAGGTTCCTTTTCATAATGTGAAGTGAAAGCACTCTATACTATGACTAAGTATGGTTCTTCAGCCATGTGCAATTGCATGAGAGAAAGCATAAACCATAATTGAAGTTTTCTAAAATCTGTAAAACAAAGTAAAAGATAATAAGGGGAGTGAGAACACTAAAGAGATGATAGCTAAGAGTTAAATATTGCATGTCCTGATAGTACAGAAGGGTTGTAACCACAGCACAAATGGAACACCTATAAGATGGTTGTTGCAGAGGAGGATGTTTGTAATTAAGAAGAACATCGCTAGAAGAGAGGACAAGAAACTGAGAGTCAGGGACTTGGAAAAATGATTTACATAGACACTAAAATCACCAAGGATTATGGAAGGGCTAGTGTTGAAGACCATGACTCACTCCTCTGTCAGTTTGTCACCTTCCAGTGGCTTGCATGTTTCTGTGATGCTGAAAGCTATCTCACTGGTATTTCAAACACCAACAGGGTCACTCATGGTGAGCAAGTATCAGCGGATCTTCTTGACTTAGACAGAGTAAGAAAAAAAACCTGATGATTAATTCTTAAAACGAAAAGAAATAAAGTCCCATAAAAAACCTTATGAATAGCAGAATTTTGTCTGACATAGTACTGGAAGATGAGCCTGGTAGATGTTGCCAACCTCCTTCCCCAAGAACCACACTGTAAATACATTGTTTCAACCTTAAAAAAGCTGTGCATTTATTGTGTCATTCCTGCTTTACTGTATATGTTATTTTAGGTTTTATGTGTTATTTGGTTTGATTTGGTATGTTATTTTTTGGGTCTGGCAACACTCAAAAGTTTTTCCGATATAAACTAATGGTAATTGTTTCTTTACTTACACCAGTTCTGCTTACAAAAGGTTTCATAAGGATGCTCTATTTTCAGACAGTGGGAAAAACCTGTATTTCTTTAAAGGATCAGGAGTTTTGTTTTGTTTTATTTTTGTTACGTGCCATCGAGTCAGACCTGACTCATAACGACCCCACTTTGGGATTCTGAGGCAGTATTACTACAGAAGTAGATTGTCCAATCTTCCTTCCGAAGAGTGGCTGGTGGGTTTGAACTGCCAGCTTTCTGGTTAGCAGTCAAGAGTGCCTTACACACTATGCTCCCAGAGTTGGCTTTAGGAAGAAAGAAAAACAATACCTGAGCCTAGAGGCCAGCCAGAGGGAGAAAACCACTTTAAGAGCTCCTGGCATGTCCTCCTGGCTTGCTGCTGTTGAAAGAGTGAGAAGTTCCACCTCAGATGTCTTCTTTGTGGCCTAGCTATAAGGAATGACAAGGAGAGGGGATGACAAAGGTGGCTGGGAGACTGAAGGCTAGGTGGCTTCACAGAGAGCTCCTTCCAGTGCCAGGAGGGTGGAGGAAACAGAGTAAAGGTTATACTTTTATACTTATACTTGTACTTATACTTATAAAGCTTATACTTATACTCAAAAGCTTTCCTCATACCCTACTCAGACCAAAGCACTCTGGAAAATGGTTACAAGGAGTTCCAGTTCTGAGCTTCCTAGTCCCCACTGCCCCCAAATACACACACACACACACACACACACACACAGAGTGATGAATATACCATCTGATCTCTGGTAGAAGAAAAATACCAATCAGAGGTATTTCCTCCCTGGAGGAAAACAAACACATCAAAGAGATGCAGACCAAACCTCAACTTCACTTATGGAAGTGAAAGGCTAAGTCCTAAGGGCACTACTAAACTAGGTCTTATTTATATACAAAGGGGTCAGAGTTGCTGGGGGATTCTCAACTAAGGCCCACTTATTAGCCTCCCTGAAGCAGGACCACCAAGGTTGGAAGCCTCCTTCTTCCCAACGGTGCCCAGGAAAAGGTGAAATCCCTCCTATCCCCCCACCCCCCAAAGTGATAAGTTAACCAGATGTCTCAACTGCATTTGTTATTAATTTTAGTAGTTGTACCATTTCCAAATGTATCTTACCTGGTATCTCATTATATGAAACAAAACCACAGAGCTCCCAAAGTTAAAGTAGTACCTAACCTGGCTTCTGTTCAGAAGTCACTGACCCTACCAGGAATTGTTGCTCTCAAAAGCAGTGTAATCTGAAAGAGCACTTTCATCAATAACTGAATTCTTATATATACTACTATACTTCTGAACTTATCTTTCTCTGCTGCCAAGAAAATCATCTTTTTTTTAACTCTTTTAACTCTGATATGGCTAAGTCTCCAGACAGAATTATCACAAAGGACTGCCTCTTAATGGATGGAGGAACCTGGAGGACTTGCCCAGTAGGCCATTTGGGAGCTTGTCAACAACATCTTCTCTGGGTCTTCTAAAGCTCTGGCTACACACCTCTGGCATTGCTGGACACAGGCTCCCTCCTTGGGACAGCAGGTGTCCTGAGCTCTAAGTTCTCATAGCTCCAGACTTGCATACATTATTCACTCTTTTTATTTTTAATATTTTTTATTGTGATTTGGGTGAAAGTTTACAGAGCAAATTCACTTTCCATACAGCAGTTCACATATACTTTGTCTCATGACATTGACTACAATTTACCACAATGCAACAACTCTCATCTTACTTCCTCCTGATAGTTACCTCTTCCCTCTGTCCATCGCTCCATGCAATCCTGCCCCCTGAGCTGTTTCTCTGTGCATAAAAAGCCCTTCTTTCTCCCATGATTTTTCTCTCCAAGGAGTGTATCTACCTCAGTCAGATGTTCAACTTGTATGCCTGTCTTTTGTTTGGTTGGAAGTCATAGGTGTGAGTTCAATTCGAGACCTGAAGGGCAGTGAGGGGCCATAGTTTCAGTGGTTCCACCAGGCTCTATCAGACCAGAAAACCTTGTCCCCCCCATTTTTTTTTTCTCCAAATGATTTTGAGTTTTGTTCCACATTCTTCTCCCTCTCTATCCAGGATCTCCTACATAGATCACCCTCCAAATGTTTTACTGTGGTTGCCAGGCACCATCTAGTTCTTCAGGTCTTATAGTCATATAGTCTGTGGATCTCATGGTGTACCAGTCACTAGGACTAATTGTTTCCATGAATCTAAACTTTTCTTCATTCTTTTTTGCTCTGGATGAGGAGAGAGCCATTGTTGCATCTCGATGTCTGCTTGCAAGCTTTTAAGATCCCAGTAAAAACTCAGCAAACATTTTAAGAGATGGATATTTAGGCCTGAAAAGTGGATTAAATCTTTACGGGTTTAGAGAATGTTGGTCATCAACTATTAAGGACCTGAATAAATAGGATTCATGTGAACAAGAGAAAGTGGGGATCTAGAACTGGATAGTGGTTTTGTTCTGTTGTACATAGGGTTTCTATGACAGGGAATTGACTCTACTGTCACCTAACAACAACTGAAAGAATGGTGTGTAGTGTCTGAGTATACATCGCATGACTGGTGAGCCATAAAAATTGTGGAGATGGTTCTGTTCTAGAATCTATTCTTTATTCCATGTATATTAAGCATAGATTCTAATTATCTAACTTTCAGATATCCTGAATATTCTTTCCACAGTTTTCTTTTTCTACTTTTTCATTGACCTAGTGATGTGTGTAGGGGTCACCCACTGGAAAAATCCAACTCTACCAACTGTTCCTGAACCACGAATTACTAAATATACTGGAAAATATCAAGAACTTTCCAGTTTGGTGTCACTAGTATTTTATGGTTTCAAAACTTAGCTAAGTGCTCACTTTTGCTCACCAGTTGTTTTATTTTAATATCACCAGTCTGTCTCAAAGATTATTTCTAATTTCTATGTTATTTTCAAATTTACACCCATGTGGCCATTCTTTTTTATCCATTTATTTCTAAGAAATTATTTTATATTTTCCTAATAAAGAATAGTTATCTGAAAATAATATTTTCAATATTTTTCCAAAATAAAATTCCCAGCAACTTTGTTTACACAAATATTTCCTCACTTTCTATTTCACAATAGATTGAGTGGCCTTATCCAAGCTAAATTTGAACTATTCATAAGAATTTGGGATCTCATCCACTCCAGAAGTTTTAAAATTTTCATCAATTATTCCTTCTCTTATTTCATTAATATCTCCTTTCAATTCAATAGCTCAAACTCAGCACTTTCCAATCTTAAAATAAAAAGCAAGTCTGGTCTCTAGCTCAGTCACTAACTAGATGCATGGTTTTTGATGAATCATTTTACTATTGGACCTCAGCATTCTCATTTGAAATATGAAGTAATTTGGGTAGTGAATTGGTACAATTGTTGTTAAAACTTACATTCTATTAATTATAAGACAGCATGGGACACTGAGATAATAAGATCTTAAGATCTGTGTTGCTTCTTCATTAAATCAAGAAGTACTCATTTTTATCTTTAATGCTCTTACTATGAGGTTCCTTTTATCCTATTCAGTGCCTTATGCTTCTGACATTTTTACCATAAAAAGTGGTCAGCTTTCATTTCATTATATCAAGATATTACTTAGGGTTCAGAGAAAAATTAGCAATATCATTAAAATATGAACATATTAAATAGACTTAAACTATTCTTTCAGTTATGAAAGAATGTTATTTCATTGAGTTATCCAAATGTACAGTTTTTTATAATGTTCCTCAGTAAGAATAATGATTTCAAAGTTTATAGTCAATGTCAGGTGGGTGATAGAAAAATAACTATTTATTTTTTTTAGATGTCTCAGCCATAACATGTGTGTGTGTGTGTGTGTGTGTGTGTATGGATGTTTCTCCACACACTCATGCATATTCTTACTAGTTATAAAACAATGAACATATGATAAAATTCAAAACAGTACATATTTTATAAACGATATCTTAGAGGATTCTTCATCTGTATTTTAATAAGTAGACAGCAGAAAACAATATAGGATATTTTTCCCATCCATTTACATGTATAAGAATTTAAAGGTGGTTTATATAGAAAGATGATAGTTCATTTGATTTTCCACACATTCAATAATCAACACTTTTCTCAATTTTAGCACAGAGACCAGATAAAAGACTTAATCTTATTTAAGGTAAGATGAACCTCAAATATCTCTATAATCCTCTCAAATATATATTAAGTATAAATTCATACATACATGTATACAAATAATGGCTAATATTTATTTCACAAAGAAATAGATTTAAAATATAAAAATTTAGACATTTTTTCTACAATTCTGCCAAAAGGAAACTTCAGTGCCACTGGTTGCCTTTCATAAATGTTCATTGTAGTATATTTGTAGGCATTTTCTATAATTAGAAAGCATTTTTAGCATTACACCTTGAGTTACATCTGTGAATTAATGCTTGGGCAATAAATCAAACCTAAGTTTTTAAAGATGTCCATTACTAGATTAAACCCATTTTATCCCTACTAAGATGTAATATTTTAATCAGGACAAATGTACAAATAGAATTCCACTTTTATGCTGATGTTAGGCACTATCCTGAAAGAAAATTTGAATGTCTTCTAACACTCCTCATTATTCAATGTAGAAGCATGGGAGTTTATTTCCATTTAACAAGGCTTCTGAGGCTTTATGAGCCCTTATGACTTTTGACCACCAACATTTCTTTACCTGTCAAGTGCTCCAAGTAGTGTAAATGTGAGCATGTTTCAAATGGAGTAAAACAGAATCTATTATAGAACAGGATCTAATGTAATGAAATAATAGCTTTCAAATGTGTGTGTGTGTGTGTGTGTGTGTGTGTGTGAGAGAGAGATGCAAAAAGTGGTATTGAATGTGGGTATAGTTAGCAAAGCATGACTAAAGTAAATGATATTGCTGAGAAGTTTTCAAGAGAAAAGGATGCTTGCACTAAAGAACTTGACATAAATAACATGGCAGCAATCGATGAAAAGAAAAAAAAAAAGGATAGGTATACGCATACAGTTATAGGGGTAGATAAAGATGTATACATATGTGATGACAGATAGAAGTATATGCATGTATGTGTAAATACAGATATATGAATACAGGCAAATATAATTGTTGAATACACAACTACAGCTACTGCTCAGGCATAAACAAACACTTTCCAAGACTGGTTTTCAAGGTGTCAAAGCTTAAGAGCACAATTTTATGGGACAACTCAGTCAACTGGCATGATATAATTTACAAAGTTCATGTTGTACATCCTAATCTAGGGTCTTAAAAGCTTGCAAGGGGCCATCTAAAATATAATTATCAAGAGCAAAGAGTAAGAAAGTGAGCAAAATTTCAGAGAAGAAACAAGTCTACAAGTTTGATAGCCTACATAAGCCACAGCCTCATCTACACTGAGATGAGAAGAACAAGATGGTACCCAACTATCACCAATGATCATTCTGACTTGGGTCACAATAGATGATTCCAGACACAATGGAAGAAAAATATAGAACAAAACTCAAATTCTTAAAAAAAAAAAAGGCTGGCATAATTGAACCAGTTTAGACCAGAGGACACCCTGAGACTATCATCCTGAGACACTCTTTGAATCTTGAACTGAAACTATCCCCTGAGATAACTTTTAGCTAAATAAGAGTAGCACACAGAATAAAGGATATTACCC
>NW_006921920.1:1168825-1176575 GCF_000298275.1 Orycteropus afer afer | reverse complement strand
AGAAGGGGGAGTAACATCAAAAAAAAAAAGGAATAAAAATTATAGAATAATTAGAGAAAATAGAGATTAAATAAACAATATAAAGAATCAATAAAACCAGGAGTTGTTTCTTTGAAATGACTGAATAAATAAATCAGTGGCTAGATTGACAAAAGAAAAACATGAGAAGGCACAAATAGGCAAATTAAAAAATGAAAGTGGAAGTATCACAACAGATACAACTGAGAAAAAGAGGATTATAACAGAATCCTATGAAAATCTGTACTCCAACAAACTTGAAAACTTATATGAAATGGTCAAATTCCTACAAACACACAAAGATAAATATTAAACTAAACCAAACAGAGATAGAAAATTTCAACAGACCTATAACTATAAAAGAGATTGAATTGTTCATTAAAAACCTCCCCAAAACAACAAAAAAGCCCTGTACCAAACAGCTTCAGTGTGGAATTTTACCAAGCATTCAGAAAATTGACACTGATTCTACACAAACTCATCCAAAACATAGAAAAGGAACACACTGTAAGTCGTTCAATGAAGCCAGTATTATTCAAAAACCAAAACTAGATAAAGACATCACAATAAAAGGAATCTAAAGACAAATACACCTTATGAATATAGATGAAAAATTTCTCAATAAAATTCTATCAAATTGAAGCCAACAGCTTAAGGAAATTATATCTCATAAACAAATGGGATTTATTCCAGAAAAATGAGGCCATTAGAAAATCAATCAATGTAATATACCAAATTAATAAAACAGAGGAAACGAATGATCATCTCAATAGACACAGAAAAGGCACTTGGTGAAATCCAACAGCCTTTCCTGATAAAAGCTTGGCAAAATAAGAATATAAGGAAAACTTCTTAGCATGATTAAGGGCATCTATGAAAAACCCAGACATTATACATTTTCTTGAGAATGGGAGTGAGACAAGGGTGATCGCTTTCACCATTTCTATTCAATATTTTACTAGAAGTCCTATCTGTTGTTGTTGTTGTTGTTATGTGCCGTCAAGTTGGACCCGACTCATAGAGACCCCTCCTTGGTTTTCTGAGACAGTATCACCATGGAAGTAGATTGCCTAACCTTTCTTCCAAGGAGTGGCTGGTGGGTTTGAACCTCTATCTAGAGTAAGAAAAAGAAAGAAAAGGTATCCATATTGGCAAGGAAGAAGTAAAACTATGTCTACTTGCAGATTATAGATATAGATATAGATATAGATATAGATATAGATATATAGATATAGATTATATCTGGTGTCATAGCAGACAAGGCATTTGGCTAGTAACCAGAAGACTGGCAGTTAATATCCATCAGCTTCTCTGAGGGAGGAAGATGAAGCAATCTACTTCCATAAAGATTTACAGCCTTGAAAGTCCAATGGGGGTCACTATGAGTTGGAATCAACTTGATGGCAGTGGTTTTGGGTTTGGTGTATATATACATGCATACATACATATATATGTTTATTTATGTGTGTGTGTGTTTCCAAAGTATCTACAAAAAAAAAAAAAAAGATGAAAATATCCTGCTGGAACTAATGGAAGAATTCAGTAAAGTTTCATGGTACTAGATCAACATACAAAAATAAGCTGGTTTTCTGTGCACTGAAAGGAATGCTATTTAACAGACTGTCTAAAAATGTACCAAAAACAAAACCAAACTCATTGTCTCAAGTCAGATCTGACTCATAGCAACCCCCCCCCTTGGGTTTCCAAGGTGGTATCACTACAGAAGTAGATAGCCCAATCTTCCTTCTGAGGAATGGCTGGGGATTTGAACTGCCAGCCTTCTGGTTAGCAGTCAAAGTCTGTAGGCATTAGGTCACAAGAACTCCCAGTATTTAGAAATAAAACTACAGAGAGGTAAAAAACTATACAATGAAAACTATAGAACACTACAGCATAAGACTAAAATGAACCTAAATAAACAGAAAAAATATCCTGTATTCACATATTGGAAGATTTAATATTGCAAAAATGTCAATACTAGCCATAGGGATCTATAGATTCAATACAATCCTCATCAAAACTGCAACAGCATTCTTTACCAAACTGAAAAATCTAATCCTTAATTTATATGGAAACGAAAGAGGCTCTGACTACCCAAAGCAATTTAAAAAAAAAAAAAAAAAAAATAGGAGTCCTCACCCTTCATGATTTAAAAATATACTGAATACCTACAGTAATTAAAACATCCTGGCATTGGTTCAAGAGTGCTGGTGGCATGGTGATTAAAGCATTCAACTGCTAACCACTAGATTGACAGTTTGAATACACCTGCTGCTCCACAGAAGAAAGATGAGTCAGTCTGCTTCCACAAACATTTACAGACTTAGAAGCACTATGAGATAGATCTACTCTGTCCTATAAAGTTATTGTGGATAACTCAATAGCAGTGGATTTGGTTTTGGTCTTAGTACTGGTTCAATGATAGACACATAGATGAATGTAATAGAACTGAAAACTCAGAAATAAACCCACTCATCTATGGGCAACTGATTTTCAACAAGGTTGCTAAGTCCATTTAATGGGGAAAAAGAATCTTTTCAAAACATTATGCTGGAAAAATTGGATTTCTACATGTAGTTATATGAAAAAAGATCCATATCACAAACCACGCCAAAAACTAATTCAAAATGGATCAATGACGTAATTGATAAAACTAAAACTACAAAGTTCCTGGAAGAAAACATGTTGTTGTTGTTGTCATATGCCATCAAGTCAGACCCGACTCATAGTGACCACTCCTTGGGTTGCCAAGGCAGTATCACTATGGAAGTAGATTGCCCAAACTTCCTTCTGAGGAAGGAAACATAGGAGCAAAAATATAGAACTTAGTTATATTTTAATGATAGAGAATCAAACACAACTACAAGTGCATGAGCAGCAAAAGACAATATATGTAGCTTGGACCTCATAGAAATCAAATTTTTATATTCATTGAAGACTTCACCAAAAGACTAAAACAACAGCTTTGAGAGTGGGGGAAATTTTAAGGAATAATATAAGGGCCTCATATTTAAAATACACATACAACTTCCACAAATTAACAAAAAAACAGGTAAAAACCAATCAGCAAATGGACAAAAGACATGAACAGACCTTCACCAAGAGGATATTCAAGTAGTCAAAAACGTGAAAATATGCTTATCATCATTAGGTATTCAAAACTATAATGAGATACCACCACCCCTCTGCTAAAATGAGAATGATCTAAATAAATAAATATAAAAGATGTTAGCAAGGATGTGGGGAAATAATAATCTTCAGCCACTGCTGGGGCAGGAGGGAAATGTAAAATGGTGCAATCATTGTGGAAAACAATATGGTGATTTCTCAAAAATTAGACATTAAATTTCCATAAGACTAAGAAATTTCAGGCCTATATATACACCCTAGGGACCTAAAAGTAATTACATGAGCACACATATGTACACAATATTGTACCATTTTTCACAATAGTAAAGTGGTGGAAACATTCCAAGTGCCCATCAACAGAAAAATGCATAAGCAAAATGTGGTAAATACTTACAATGGAATACTAGTCAGCCTCAACATAAAATTAAGTCCTAATACATGCTATAGTCCCCAACTCACATCAGTTTGTCTTACTGTGATGGCTTGCATGTTGCTGAAAGGCTGGATGTTGTGCCAATGGTATGTCAAGTACCAGCAGGGTCACATGTGGTGGAGAGTTTTCAGCACAATTTCCAGACTAAGACAGAGTGGGAAGAAGAACAGAGGCATTCACTTCTGAAGAAACTGGCCACTGAAATGATTATGAATAAAAGTTAAACAATATCTGATATAGTGCCAGCAGCTGAATCCCTCAGATTGGAAGACACTCAAAGTATGACTAGGGAAAATCTGTCCCCTCAAAGTAGAGTTGGACTTGATGATGTGGATGGAGTAAAGCTTTTGGGATCTTCATTTGCTGATGGGGCATGACTCAAAATGAGAAGAAACAGTTGGAAACATTCATTAATAATCAGAACATGGAAAGTATGAAATATGAATTTAGGAAAATTGGAAGTTGTTAAAAATGAAATGGGACACATAAAGATTGATAACCTAGGCATTGGTGAGCTGAAGTGGACTGATATTTACCATTTTGAATCAAACAATCCTATGGCTTACTATGACAGGAATGACATATTGAAGAAGAAAGTATCACATTCATCATCATAAAGAACATTTCAAGATATATCGTGAAGTACAATACTGTCACAGATAGGATAATATCCATAAACCTACAAGGAAGACTAGTTAATACTACTTTACTCAAATTTACCTACCAACTACTAAAGTCAAAGATGAAGAAATTGAAGATTTTTACCAACTTCTACAGTCTGCAATTGACAAAAATGCAATCAATTTGTATTTAAAATTACTGGTGATTGGAATGCAAAAGTTAGAAACAAAGAAGCAGCACTGGTAGTTGGAAAATATGGCTTTAGAGACAGAAATTACGCTAGAGATTGCATGGTAGAATTTTGCAAGACCAACACTTATTCATTATAAATACCCTTTTCAACAACATAAATAGTGGCTAAATACCTTGCAGATGGAATACACAAGAATCAGATCAACTGTATCTGTGGAAAAAGGCAATGGAGAAGTTCAATATCATCAGTTAAAACAAGACCAGGTGCTGACTATTCAGTGGACCATCAATTGCTCCTATACATATTTAAGTTGAAGCTGAAGAAAACTGAAGCAAGTCAAGGAAAGCCAAAATATGACCCTGATTATATCCCATCTTAATTTAGAGACCCCTAAAGAACAAATTTGACATATTGAATGCCAATGACCAAAGACCAGACAAGTTATGGGATGACATAAAAAACATCATACATGAAGAAAGCAAAAAGTCATTAAAAAGACAGGGAAGGAAGAAAAGACAAAAATGAAGAGACTCTGAAACTTGCTTTTGAATGGAGAGTGGTTAAAGCAAATGGAAGAAATGATGAAACAGAGGATTCCAAAGGGTAGCTCAAGAAGACAAAGTAAATGTGCAAAGACTTGAATGAGAAAACTAAAAGGGAAGAACACACTCAGCATTTCGGAAGCTGAAAGTGCTGAAGAAAAAAATCAAGCCTCAAATTGAAATATTGAAGGATTCTATGAGAAAAATAGTACAAGATGCAGGAAGCATCAAAGAATGGAAAGAATATACAGTCATCATACGGAAAATAATTGGTCAACATTCAATCGTTTTGGAAGGCACCGTATGATCAAGAACCAATGGTAATTGAAGGAACAATTCTAAGCTGTTCTAAAGGCATTGGTGAAAAATAAGGCCCCAGGAATTGATAGATTACCCACTGAGATGTTTCAACAAACAGTGCAGCTCTAGAGGTGCTTACTCATTTATACCAAGAAATTTGGAAGACATCCACCTGGCCAACTGACAGGAAGAGATTCATATTTGTGCCCATTCTAAAGAAAAGTGATTCAATAGAATGTGAATATTATTGGACAATATCATTAATATCACAAGCAAGTAAATGTTGCTTAAGAAAATTCAAAAGAATTTCAAAAGTGGTATATTAAGAGAAAACTTCCAGAAATTCAAGCTGGATTCAGAAGAGGACTTGGAGTCTCATTATTAATAATAATGGATATCACTACTGATGTCAGAGTGTCCTTGGCTGAAAGCAAAACATTCCAGAAAGATGTTTACCTGTTTTTATTCACTATTCAAAGGCATCTGGTTGTGTGGATCATAACAAATTATGGATAACATAGTGAAGAATGGGAAATCAACAACACTTAATTGGGCTCACAAAGAACCTGTACATATATCAAAAGGCAGTTGTTCAAACAGAATAATGAGATACTACATGGTTTTAAATCAGGAAAGGTATGCATCAGGGATGTATCTATTCACCATACTTATTCAATCAGTATGTTTAGCAAATAATGGAAGAATCTGAACTATATGAAGAAGAACATGGCTTCAGGACTGGAGGAAGACCCATTAACAACTTTCCATATGCAGATGAAACAACCTTGCTTGGAAACTGAAGAACACTTGAAGCACACTCACTGATGAATATCAAAGACTACAGTCTTCAGTATGGATTATACCTCAATAAAAAAAAAAAAAAATTCCTCACAGCTGTACCAATAAGCAACATCACAATAAATGGAGAAAATATTTAAGTTGTAAGGGATTTCATTTTACTTGGACCCTCAAACAACGCCCATAGAAGCAGCAGTCAAAAAATCAACTGATGGAAGTTCTGGTAAGATGGTGGAATTGGCAGACAGACTGCACAGACTCTCTTCAACAAAGAAAAGGGGAACCAATTAACACAGATACAAAAAATAATCTTCGAGACCTGAGCTCCTGTGGGAATGATATAGAAGTAGAGTAAACAAAACTCCAACTACAGAAGAACCTGCAAGAAAACACCAAAAAAGGAGACATATGGAGCTGCAGTCTGTCAGTGATCCTGATGGCATGGACAGCTTGGATATTGCCAAGCGGCATAAGGATCTAAGAATTAACCTAAAAATCAGCTCTGCTACAGGGGGCTGCACAGATCTCAATATCACTGGTGACGGGTGAATAAAAGGGGAAGCGGTGAAGAGGGAGACAGGCTGAGCTATGAACTTTTGCCTGTCCAGAAGGTTGAGCCATTTTGAATGTTTACAAGCAGTTTGAACATTTCGGATATTTAAACCACACCATTCTACCAGATTCCAGGGACTTAAGAATAGGCTCCACATGCCAGGAATCACAAGGACATTCAGGACATGGACGACTGAAAAGGTTCTAGTTTTCAGCTTTTTCTCTCTTTCCTGTTCTTTGTTCCTGTTTTTCTTTTTTTGTTTGTTTCTTTATTGTGGTTAAGCCCATTCCTTGTTTTTCTTTTCACATATTTCCCATTTTTTACTTCATTATTCTACTACTCTACCTTTTTTCACTTATTGCTATCTCCCCAGATAGGCACTGTTTGTGTGTGTATGTGTGTGTGTTTCTTTTTTCTTTTTATGTGATTGTTCTTGTGTGTTTATGCAGTGTGTTTTTTTTGTACACTTTACTTTTTTGATGTTTTTTTGATTGTTGTTTTTGTCCAACTGACAGGGAGATAGTGCCCATAGAACACATCTACTACTGTGCTCCCTGCAGCTTCACTTACTGAGTGCGAGCAACCACTTCCTGTACCACAAACTGGACAATGATAAATGACAACCAAGAAAAGCCAGACACATCTTTAGCTGCTCTTCACAAACAGTTAACAGAGATCTAAATACAACAATGTGGCAGTGGCTTGGAGACAACAGACCATCACAGTCCACAAAAAGAAGTAAGATAAAGTGGTAGAAACAAGGGAGCAAGCTACAAACCCAGAACACATGCCTGAGGAAGAAACAGCATTGCAACTCCTTGATAAGGAATACAAAAGAATTATATTTAGGTGTCTTCAAAGGATTAAGAGACAGTTCAAGGAAAACACTGACAAAATAAAAGAAAACACAGACAAAACTCTAGAACAATTCCTGAAGAAAATACAAGAACAAAATGACAAAATAAATGAAAAATTTAAAATGATATAAAATCTACAGCTAAAAATCCAGAAGATTAATATTAAATTCTCAGAAATAGATAACACATTGAAAGTGCAAAAGAAAAGAATTGAGGGGGCAAGATGGCAGACTAGGCAGAAGGATTGCACAGACCCTCTTCAACAAAGAAAAGGGAAACCAATTAACACAGACACAGAAGATAATC
>NW_006921920.1:1157797-1160720 GCF_000298275.1 Orycteropus afer afer | reverse complement strand
ATCTTCCTTCTGAGGAGTGGCTGGTGGGTTTGAACTGCCAGCCTTCTGGTTAGCAGTCAAGTGCCTTAGGCACTATGCTACAATTATATACCCTGCAAAATTGTCCTTCTAATATGATGGTGAAATTAGGAGATTTTCAGATAAGCAGAGGTTAAGAGAATTTTTTAAAACCAGACCAACCTTTTAAGAGATACTAAAGAAACTCCTTTAAAAAGATAACCAATGATAGCAAATAACAACCAACCATTAATACACAAGATGACATAACCCAGAAACCAACACAGCTATGGATGTCTCCAAAGTAAAATACTTACAAGATTGTAAACAGGGAACCAGAGATATCAATTGGCATATGAGGACCACTACATACCAAAAAGAGGGGGGAATTAGTGTAGTTACAGAACTTCTAAAAGATGAGAAAGTAAAGAGAGTTGCAATATAGAATGGACTGTTCTAAACTTGAGGAGGAAATTATAAATCACAGGATAATCACAAAGAAAAACGGCAAACTTTCACATAGCAATAAAATAGAGGACAAGCACAAATATTTAGCAAATACAAAACAATAGAAACAAAAGAAATGATAACATGATAACACAATTCATAAAAATAATGGGCTCAGCATAGAAATTTATATGGAATAAAGAAACCAGAACACCATGAAAAAACACCTAACAAAACAACAGCAACAAATTCATACTTGTTGATAATTGCATTGATTGTTAATGGATTAAATGCACCAATCAAGACATAGAGAGTTGCAGAAGAAAACATAACCCATCAATATGTTGTTTACAAAAGACACACCTTAGAGACAACGACAAAAATCAACCAAAAATCAAAGGTTAGAAAGTGATATATCAAGCAAATGGCAACCAAAAAGAGCAGGAGTGGAAATATTAGTTTCTGATCAAATCAACTTAAGAGAAAAACCACCATAAGAGATAACCAAAAACAAAAACAAAAAAAAAAAACACTTAGTTGGATCCAACTCATAATGACCCCTCCTTGGGTTTCCGAGGTGGTATCACTACAAAAGTAGATCACCAAAACTTTCTTCTGAGGAGTGGCTGGTAGGTTTGAACTGCCAGCCTTCTGGTTAAAAGTCATATGCCTTAGGTACTATGCCAAAGCTCCCAAGAAGAGACAAGGAAGGACATTATATAATGATTAAAGATCAAATGAACAAGAAAATATAACCATAATAAATATTTATGGACCCAATGAAAGAGCCCTAAAATACATAAGTCAGACTTTAAAAGAGTTCAAAATGCAAACAGATGACTCCACAGTCATAGTGGGAGACTCTAATACATCACTTTCAAAAAGAACAATTGGAAAGAAACTCAACAAAGATGCAGAAGACCTAAGCAATACAATCCACCAACTTCACCTTATAGGCAATTACAGAACACTTCACCCAACAACACAATATATATTCTTTTCTAGTGCACATGGAATATTCTCCATGATACATCATATGCTAGGCCATAAAGAAAGCCTTAATAAATTTCAAAACACTGAAATACTGCAAAACATCTTCCCAGATCACAATGCTATCAAATTAGAAATCAACAATAGGAAGCTCATCGGAAAAAGAGCAAACAAATGGAAACTGAACAACACACTCCTCAAAAACAACTGGATAATAGAAGAAATAAAGAATGAAATTAAAAAATTTCTTGAATCAAATGAGAATGAAAACACAACATACCAAAATATTTGGCACACAGCAAAAGCAATGATCAGAGACCATTTTATAGTAATAAATGCACACATCAAAAATGAGAAAGAGCCAAGATCAACACCTTAACCCACAAACTCCAACAATTAGAAAAAGAGCAGCAAAAAGTCTAAGTCACCAGAAAACAGGAAATAATAAAGATTCGAGCAGAACTCAATGAAACAGAAAATAGAAAGGATAGAAAAAAATCAACAAGTCTAGAAATTAGTTTTTAGAAAAGATTGATAAAATTGACAAACCACTGGCAAATTTAACAATGGAAGAGAGGGAGAGAATACAAATGACATGAGTAAGAAATGAAACGGGTGACATCACAATAGAACTAATTAAGAAAAAAAGGATAATGTCAGGATATTATAAAGAACCGAAGTTCAACAAATTTGAAAATCTAGAAGAAATGGACAGATTTCTAGAAACACACCACTTACCTAAACTAACACAGACTGATGTGAAAAAGTTTATCAGATCTGTAACAAAAGAAGAATATGAGCAGGTCATAAAAACAATTACCCAGAACAACAACAAAAAAAAAACCTAGCTCAGACAATTTCACTGGAGAATTATACCGAACTTTCAGAGAAGTACAAACACTAATCCCACTCAAATTATTCCAAAACACAGAAAAGGATGGAACCCTCCCAAATTCATTTTATGAAGCAAGCATAACCTTGATATCAAAACCAGGCAAAGACATTACTCAAAAGGAAAACTACAAACCGATATCCCTCATGAATATAGATGGAAATATCTTGAACAAAATCCTAGCTAACAGACTCCAATAACATGACAAGAAAATAATTCATTATGACCAAGTGAGGTTCATATCAGGTACGCAAGGATGGTTCAACATTAGAAAAACAATCAGTCATCCACCCCATAAATAAAACAAAGAAGAACCACATGATCATATCAATCAATGCAGAAAAGGCATTTGATAAAATCCACAACCCATTCCTGATCAAAACTCTCAGCAAAATAGGAATAGAAGGGGCATTCCTCAACATAGTAAAGGCTATATAAGCAAATCTAACAGCCAACATTGTTCTCAATGGAGAGACTGAAACCATTCCCCTTGCAAACAAGAACCAGACATTGTCTATTCAACATTGTACTGGAAGTCCTAACCAGGGCCATAAGGCAAGAAAGGGAAATCAAAGGCATCCAAATTGGTAAGGAAGA
>NW_006921920.1:1156583-1157248 GCF_000298275.1 Orycteropus afer afer | reverse complement strand
AGTAGTCAAAACTTTCTGGTATTGGTTTAATGACAGATACATAGACCAATGGAATAGAATTGAGAACCCAGAAATAGATCCATCAACCTATAGTCAGGTGATCTTTGATATAGTCAATTTGATTTCTGTGTATTCTCTCTGGCAAGGTCCACATATACAGCCACCATTTATACTGTTGAAAAAAAACATATTTGTAATGAATAAGTCACTGGCCCTCCCAAATTCTAACATGTAATCACTGGTATCTTTTCTGTACCCAAGGTCTATTTTCCAACTACCAGTGATTCTTCTTTGTTTCCAGATTTTGCAATTCAATAACCAGTATTAATCAATAATCTTGATTGCCTATTTAGTCAATTTCAGACTCTAAAGGTGGGTCAAAATCTTTAATTTCCCCATTTTTGGCTTTAGGGGTTATTGTATAAATTTGAGTAATAGTAGTATTATTTGGTCTTCCTAATTCTTATGAGGTGGTGTTGAGTTGGCTCCAACCCTATGTACAACAGAATGAAACACTGCCTGGCCCAGTGCCAGCCTCATGATACTTGCTATACCTGAGCCCATTGTTGCAGCCTGCAAAAACGGCAAGGAGGCCACATGTTCTGACCTCCTCTAATCTCACAAGAGGAAGACAGGATTACCAGCAGTAACCCAAGGCCTATTAC
>NW_006921920.1:1136071-1155828 GCF_000298275.1 Orycteropus afer afer | reverse complement strand
AATCAGGAGCTCCTCAGTTGCTCATAGCAAATTCCACCTTGGAGTTTACAAAGACTTATGGGTAGAAAAACCACACAAAGTAATTTACTACACTGCACAGCCACTGTGTCAATCCATCTCGTTGAGGGTCTTCCCCTTTTTTTGTTGACCCTCCCCTTTACCAAGCATGGTATCCTTCTCCAGGGAAAGGTGTTTTCTGACAACATGACCAAAGTAGGTCAAAAGAAGTCTGGCCATTCTCACTTCCAAGGAGCTTTCCAGCTGCACTTCTTCCAAGACACATGTTAGTTCTTTTGACAGTCCACAGTACTTTCAGTATCTTTACTAAAACCACAACTCAAAAGCATCAACTCTTTTTCAGTCTTCCTTATTCATTGTCCAGCTCTAACATGGTAAGAAAAGATTGAAAATACCATGGCTTGGGTTAGGCACACCTGAGTTTTTAAAAAGACATCTTTGCTCTTCATCATTTTACAGAGGTCTTTTGCAGCCAATTTGCCTAATGCAATATTTTGTCTGATGTCTTGACTGCTGCTTCCATTGGTGTTGATTGTGGAAACAAGTAATATGAAATCTTTACCAATTTCAATCTTTTCTCCAGCTATCATTATGCTACTTATTGGTACAGTTGTGAGGATTTTTTTTTTCTTTATGTTGACACACAATCCGTACTGCAGACTACAGTCTTTAATTTTCATTAGTAAGTGCTACAAGTCGTCCTCACTTTCAGCAAGCAAAAGTTGTATGCATATTACAGGTTGTTAATGACTCTTTCTCCAATCTTGATGCCACACTCTTCTTCATACAGTCCAGGTTTTCAGATTATTTGCTCAGTATACAGATTGAATATGTATGGCACACTCCCTTCTTGATTTTAAACCATGCAGTATCTCCTTGTTCTGTTTGAATGACAGCTTCTTGGCCTATGTACAGGTTCCTCATGAGCACAATTAAGTTTTCTTGAATTCCCATTCTTATTAATGTTATCCATAACTTGTTATGATCCACACAATTGAATGCTTGTGGGCATATGGATATTATCCTATCAGTGACAGCATTATTTTTCAGGATAGATCTTGAAACATTCTTTGTGAAGATTAATGCCATGCCATTCCTCTTCAATTTTTCATTATTAGCATAGTAGATCATATGATTGTCTGATTCAAAATTGCCAAAACCAGTCCATTTCACCTCACTATTGCCTATCATAGGAGCTCTGGTAGTATAGTGCCAAAGGCACTTGACTGCTAACCAGAAGGCTGGCGGTTCAAACCCAGCAGCCATTCCTTGGAAGGAAGGTTGGGCAATCTACTTCCATAGTGATACTGCCTTGAAAACTGAAGGAGGGGTTGGTATGAGTCGGGTCTGACTCAATGACACATAACAACAACAACAACAACAATGCCTACTATATCGATATTTATGCATTCTAATTCATTTTTGACAACGTCCAATATTCCTACATTCATACTTCATACATTCCACATTCTGATTATTTGTGGATGTTTGCAGCTGTTGCTTTCAATTTTGAGTCATGCCCCATTAAAAAATGGAGGTCATGAAAGCTATACTCCACCCACATCAATAAGGTTGACTCAAGTCTGAGGGGAGCTCTAATGGTTTAACGGATAAGGGACTTGACTGCTAACTGGAAGGTCAGTAGTTCAAACCCACCACCTGTTCTGTGGAAGAAAGATTGGGTGATCTACTTCTTTGAAGATTTACCACTTCAGAAACCTAATGGGGGTCACTGTGAGGCAGAAATGAATCAATGGCAGTAAGATTCTTTTTTCTTTTTTTTTTTTTCTTTTTCCCTACTCTGAGGAGACAGCTCTTCCCCAGTCGTATATGGAGTGTCTTCCGTCCTCTGGGGTTGACCTTCTGACTCTACGTTAGACAATGTTTTAGGGTTATTCATAAAGTTTTCCCATAATATAGCAGTGTATCACTGCTATTCATAAAGTTGTCACTCTTCAATTATTTGAGATGTGGATGGCTCCTCCTCTCTTTCAAGTCTGTCTTAGTCTGGAAGCTCCACTGAAACCTGTCCACCATGGGTGAAATACTGGTGGCAAAGCCTCCATCTTCACAGCAACACATAAGCCACCTCAGCATGACAAATTAACAAATGAATGGTGGAGACAGAAGATAAACTAAGTGAATTAGAAGACAGAATAACGGAATTTATCAAGGCTCACGCAAAGAACAAAGAAAAGCAAACAAAGCTAAAGAGAAATATGGGATTCAGTAAAGTCTAACATTAGAACTGTTGGGATTCCAGAGCACCTTGAAAACAATAAGGGATTCAAAGAATTCCGTAAGAAATAATCAGAGAGAATTTCTCAGATATGAACAGAGAACCAAGGATCTCTGCTGCTACAGTGGTTAAAGCATGTGGCTGGTAATCAACAGGTTGATGGCACAAACCCACCAGCTTCTCCACAGGTGAAAGATGAGGGAATCTGCTTCTGTAAAGATTTACAGCCTTGGAAACCCTATAGGGAAGTTCTACTCTGTCCTACAGGGTCACTATGAGTTGTGATTCATTAGATGGCAATGATTTATTTATGGACAGAGAATCAAGTCTGTAAATGCAGAAACTACATGCAGTTCAATTAGAATAAAATAGGCTAACTTTAATTCACACTCTAATAAAATTCCTGAAAATGAAAAGAAGGAGAAAACTCTGAAAGTAACAAAAGAAAAATACAATATAACTTACCAAGTGTCCTTCATAAGAATTAGTGTGGATTTCTCCCCAGAAATAGAAGAGGTCAGAATATAATGAAGTAACATATATAAATACTCAAAAACAACTGCCAACCAAAAGTTCTCTATTCAGTGAATCTGTCATTCAAAAACAATGTGGAAATAAAGACATTCACAAATAAACAGAAACTCTGTAAATTTCCACTATAGGCCAATATTACTCAAAAGATTTCACAAAATAGAAATGCCAGACACCAAATACTACAATGTATACAAAGAGAAAAATATAAGAAAGAGATCTCCAAAAAATGCAATACCATGAACAATTGTTTAGTATCAAGTATATAATGTTTTCAGATAATAAAATTAATATAATTCATTAAATAATACAAAGTCAAGATTTTAAGAAATAGGAAAAAAGTAAACATATTGGCTATAGGATATACCATGATGTTAGTGGAGACTCACCAAAGAGAAAGGGGGGGGGGGGGGAAGAGCAAAAAAAATTAATTATATATTTTAAGATTGTGTTCTGCTATTCATATGTGAAATGTCTCAATTCCAAATTGAGTAATGTAATATGTGTAGTAACCACTATGAAATCACCCAAGAAAATTACTCAGAAGAAAGAAGAAAGCAAAAAGACTCGTCACAAGAAAACAGCCACATACAAACAAAAACAGAAAAATGAGAATGAAAAACAAAGATCACGCAAAATACTCAAAAATGAAACAACAAAACAAATGAAGTAGGTACTTCATTTTCAATAAATTTCCCTTAAATGCAGTCTAATTGCCCCATGCAAAAGGCAGAGAGTGGCATAATGGGTTAAAAAAAAAAAGAAAACTGTTCCATCCTGTTACTGTCCACAAGAAACATACCTTATCCTTAATGACATAAACAGACTGAAAATAAAAAGACAGAAAAAAACAAGCAAACAAAAAACTCCTGCAACCAGTAAATAAAAAAGAGCAGGGGTAGCCATACTGATATCAGATAAAATAGATTTTACATCAAAGTATATTATAAGAGATATAAAAGGACATTACATAATAAAATATTATTTTTATTTTAATAATAAAAGGATCACTCTAGCAAGAAGACATACCAATTATAAATATATTTATATAACAGTTCCTAACAGCAATGTTCCAAAATATATGGAATAAATACTGACTAATATGGAAGAAATAAATAAATCCACAATAAAAATCAGTAACTCCCAAACACTACTTTCAATTATAGATAGAACTTCTATAAAGAATATCACTAAGACATTGAGAACTTAAATAAAACCATAAGCCAATTTGACCTAATGGACACTCCACTTCATGATGGATGAATACTCCATTCATCAACAGAACAATACATATTTTTCTCAGTGTACATGAATAATTTTCAGAACAAACCATATGCTAAGACACAAAACAAGTCTCAACAAATTTTAAAAGTTTGAAAAAATACAAAGCACCTTTTTAGGTCATAACTGTATGAAGCTAGAAATGAACAATAGGAAATATGAGGAGTAAAAATGAATATATGGAAACTAAGTAACACACTACTAAAAGTAATCAAGTCATAGAAGAAATAAAAATAGGAGTTTTTAAAAATTCTTAGAATCAAACAAAAATGAAGATACAACTTATCCAACCTTTGGTACACAGCCAAAGCAGTGGTCAGGAAAAATTCATAGCAATAAATTCCTAAATTAAAAAAAAAGAAGAAAGATTCAAAAATAATAACTTAGACTAACAACTTGAAAAAATAGAGAAGGAGCTATAGTTTATGATTTTATAAGGAGCTCTGGTGGTGCAGTGCCAAAGGCATTTGACTGCTAACCAGGAGGTTGGCTGTTAAAACCCACTATCACTTTACAAAAGTAAGATGGGGCAATCTATTTCCATAAAGATATACCTTGGAAACCCAATGGGGGTCACTATGAGTAGGAATCAACTCAATGGCAGTGAGTTTGTTTTGGTTTGGTTTTGAACAAATAGAAAAAGAAGAGCAAAAGAAGATGAAAGCTGCCAGGAAAAAAAAATAATAATAATAATAAAGATTAGGTCAGAATAAACAAAATAGAAAAACAATGTGAGGTGTAGTAAATTCCTTAGTGTGGCTTTTCTACCCATAAGTCTTTGTAAACTCCAAGGTGGGAATTGCTATTAGCAATTGAGGAGATCCTGATTTTAAAGTCCCCACCTGGGTTATTTCTGTTGGGCGTGGCACAATACAATGTTCTGGGAGGTTCCCACTCTCTCTCACACGTGCTTAGAGTTCTGATGCTGTGATTGGCTAGTTTTGACCACCCTTCCGGGCTCAAAAGGAGGTCTCCTGGAGGCAGAACTCTCTCTGACTGCTGGTTGAGGAAGACATGCTGCCGAAAGAGACACGCACCCCTGAAAGAGACACGTGCTGCTGGGAAAGAGACGCAAGAGACACGCATCACTGAGTAAGCACTGCTGGGAAAGAGACTGTGAGAGAGTTTTGGCTGAGGGACGGTGGGCTGGGAGAGAGACTGAGCATTCTTCCTGAACTTGAGTTGTAGCCTGGTGCTTCCCTAATAAACCCCATAATCTGTGAGTTCTGTGTGGCCACTGCAGGTGAATTATCGAACCCAGGAGAGAGGTGGTGGGTGCTTTGGGAGGAACGGTTGGAGAAAGGGCTGGAGGGAGGCAGCATGTCTGGCCTTGCAGTAATAGGCCTTGGGTTACTGCTGGTAATCCTGTCTTCCTCTTGTCGGATTAGAGGAGGTCAGAACATATGGCCTCCTTGTAGTTTTTGCACAATGGAAAGAATCAACAAAACCAGAAGTTGGTTTTTTGAAAGGATTAATAAAATAGACAAACCACTGGTTAGACAAAAACAAGCAAACAAACAGAAAAGGTAGATTACTAAACTAAAAAATGAAAGTGAAGACATTGTAACTGACCCAAGTGAGAAAAAGAGGATCATAATTGAATAGTTTGAAAAATTGTACTCCAACAAATTTGAAAATCTTGATCAAATTACCAAATTCCTAGAAACACACTACCTACTTAAACTAACACAAACACTAGTAAAAAATCAGAAGAAAACAATTACACAAAGAGAAGCTGAAGGTATCAGCAAAACTTGCCAATAATAATAGCAGCCCAGGACCAGATGACAACACCAGGGAATTCTGTCAAATATTCAGAGAAGAGTTGACTCAAATTCTACTCAACCACTTCAAAAACATAAAAGAGAGATGAACATTACCAAACGCTTTCTACAAAATCAGCATAACCCTGATGTTTTTGTGAAATCACAAAAAAAAAGTTACAGAGCCATATCCCTTGTGAACATAAATGCAAAAATTTTCAACAAAATGGTAGCCAACAACAGAATTTCACAACATATCAAAAAAAAAAAAAAAAAAAGTCATCATAAAGTGGGAATCATACCAGGATTGTAATGGTGGTTCAACATTAGAAAATCATTCAATATAATCTACCACATAAATTAAAAAAAGTAAAATAAACATATGATCCTATCAATTTACATGGAAATTAAGTGAGTGACTCCACTTTGTAACTCTATTTTTGTAATGTCCGGCCATAACTGGCAATATCTTGCTAAAACTCCATTTTATGTAACTGAAGTGATGGACCATCTTATCCTGCCCCCACTCCCTGTGGGTTAAGGCGTACCCCCCTTTTTGCATATTAAGCAACTAAATCATGCCTAGATGAATACCTGTGCTAAAGCACATACTCTGAAGTGGTTATCAGAACTAACTTCCCTCACTGACCGATGAATGCCTGTGCTAAAGCATGTACTCTGAGTCTTTGAAACTGCAGCATCTGCTTCTGTGTTATCACTTGCTTGCCTGCTCGCGTTTTGGCTTTATAAAGCCTACCTAAAATCTGACTTGTTGATGCAGCATAGGAGCATGTTTCAGCTCCCTGCAGTCGATGAGCCTAAATAAAACTCTTTTACCCGAAAGTGGATTATAGTGGCTATTATTTTAAACTGAACCCATAATATTTGTGTCCCAGCACCTCTGCTAGTGACCATCTGTTGGACAGAAAAGTCTCCTTGAATTGTGTTATTTCTTTATATGTTTCATGTTTGCAGGACTGCACTCATTGAAAATGGGTCTAATTCTGAAATATTGTATTGGATTGAGAGATTTAAGCATTTCATCCAAAGTTTGTTAGAAGATTTTAACTAGTTTTATCCAAAACTTTATGGTTTAAATGAATGGATTATTGACTTGGCAGCTCAAGAGCTTACTATAATAAATATCTAATCTGGCTTTCAAATTCAGGATTAAATCTTAGGGTCAATAAATTAATACTTTAAGATTTTTGGGTTAAGGTATGTTTTAATGTATGTGTGAGCAACTGTGTCTGGCTAACTGAAACCCCAAGGGATAAGGGAACTGGAAGTAATCTTAAGAATCTATACTGTGGTCTGGTTTGGCTTCTAGCTAATTGAAAGTTTGAAATTTTGGTTAGTAACCTTAAATAAGGCACCTTCATAGCTGTAGCATTCTTAAGCTAGCTTTAAGCTTATGGGGAGGTTAAAATTTTAGTCCTTAATGGTAACCTTGAATTAAGATTATCTCCATAGCTAAAGCATCGTCCTGATCAGATCTGGTTTTGATTTGGTCTGTGTGTGGATTTACTGTACCCCACATGTTTCTTGGGAATCCTTTACCTTAATATGTTATGTGTGGATGAGAGTGTGGGTACGTGACAACCCAGGTGTCTTTTAGTCTGGTTTGGTTTTGGTTTGGTCTGTATGTAGGTAAAAAATAAAATTTTAAGTGGCAATGCAGGTGTATTTTCATCAAAATCTGTCCACAGCCCACGTGTTTCTTAGGAATCCTTTACTTTGAATTCTGGTCTGGCTCTACTGGATTTATTTGTGTGAAAAAAGAGAGTGTGTGTGCATGGCAGCAGAGCAACAGTTTTGAGTGGATGTAAGTGTGATTAAGTGAATGTAAATGTGATTGGAAATTAAGTAACCAAGATTTGTATCAGAATGGGACCCTTTAACTGTATTCTGAAAAACTGAACTTTCAGAAATTAAGGAAGAGAAGTTATATCCCTCCTTATATCCATTTTTAAGTCAGGCAATTTTTTTTTTTTAAATCCGTTTTTAAATCAGACTGTTTCAGCTGCAACCATGCCTGCCAGCACTTGCTCTCCTCCGCCTTTTGACCCTTTCCCTCCCTCAGGAAAGCAAGTTAACTAACTGTTCATCAACTACCGTACCTCCTTAATCACCTATACAAACTATGGTGCAAAAGGCGAGGGCCATGGATGAGAACATTCCATTAGAATTAAAACATGTTTTTCCCTTAACAGAATACATAAATCAGAAAACTGTAATTATTAGAGTAAAACATTTTGGGGTGGTGAACTCACATAAAATGATAAAATGACTTGGTATAGTCTAAACTATTGAACAAAACCACCTTAAGAACTAATTTGAAAGTTTTAGTGTGACCTGAATAACAAGAGGGAAAGTACAATGACTGGTAATAAGTTTTTTTGTTTTTTTTTTTTAAGAGGGGGGAAAGAAGGTAATTTTGTCTTAAAGTAGAATGTCTGGTTGTCCCAGAACATGAAAAATAGTAAAGATTAAATTTGAAAATGTGTAGTAAGTTGTAGAAGGTTTGAGAAGTGAACTTTATTTGCCTTATTTTTTAATACCTGCAAATAATAAGCATAAAGAAAAATGCATAGTAAGTTGTAGAAAATTTGAAGGAAACTGAATTTTCCATGTCATTATTTTTTCTTCTGAATTTCAGTAATGACCAAAGGGCAGTTTCAGGCAATACATCTTTTCAGAATACAAATCTGTATAATACTTGTTCATTTTTCTGAAATTCTACCTGCCAAACAGTTATTTCATTCAACTCAAGAGATACAGTTTTGCAAAGTGAAAATGTTATATATAATATTTCCACCTGAGAAAAGGAACACCTTTGGGGACCCTAAATAAAGGAATGTGACATAATGGCACAAAGGCCTGGTTGGTTCTGGAAGCTGAGGCCTGCCGTGGATTTGGGCACATCTATCCTGACTATTAATGCAGCTTCTTATCTTAACCTGCCCCAGTCTGGATGGGGTAGCAAAGGGGTTTTCTCCCACTCTCTTTCAGGAACTCCTCTGGAGCCAAAAACAAACATGAATAACATGCCAGCCTTGCAGAATTCAGTATAGTTTACACATTCCAATCTCCTTCATCTCAGCCAAATATACACTACTGGATCCATTTCTTACAATACCACATCCTGGATTAAATTGCTAAAAATTTATGGGCAATTAAATTTACCAACAATAAAATTCTGGGCTAACACAGTCTCCAGTAACTTCCAAACACTGAGCTAAGCCCCAGTGAGGAACAAGCTACAGGTACCATTTCAGCAACAGTCTCACAGTGAGGACCCTTAAAATTGGGGACAGTTTCTTTGTAAAGAACCCCATATTCTTAACTTTAAATAGTACAGACGATCCAGGGCTGGGGAAAGTGAGCTGAGCTGCTCTTCCAGGCAACCTCAACCTTTTTCTTCAAGTAATGTCTTCCAGGACTCTACAGACCCTTACCTTAACTCTGTTCCTCCCCATCTGCCCCTCAGAAAATGGTCTCCTCAGCATACACTCAAGATAATGTAAAATTTGACCAGGGGTCCAGGCCAGATCTGTCAGGGTAATACCCATTACAACAGGTTCCAGCTAATTTAAATCATGAAGGAAACCCTGGAAGTTTTGTTTAGACTCATGTGCCATTCACCTTGACTGAGTTACCTTAATCTGTTATTAGCTACCTCTGAAGGAAGGCAAATAGTATTAGAAAAAACCTAAAACAGAATCTAACAGACTTCATAACTTCTAACCTGAAAACCGAGCCAGGGGCCACAGCCATCAGGAATAGATCCAGAGTAAGATGCCAATAACCCAAAGAACAGAACAAGACCTCAAGAAAAATCCTTCTACTCTCCACAAATAAGTATATAAAACCTACCATCAATGTACTGACACCAACCCAGATACCAAAATTAGAAGGGGGACTGGGTATGAATACTTCTCAACTTGTAAAGATTACTTTCAAAGTCTATAATAACTGGAACAAACAAACAAACAAACAAACAAACAAACAAAAAAACAGAAGAAACAGAAGCAAAGAAACATGAAGCAACAGACTACCTTGCTGGCTGCTGTCCTGGGAGGCCTGTAATGAAGTCAATCATACCAAATAAGTCCCCATGGGCCCCCAACGGATAGAAAGGGAGTGACTCAAACTCCTGCTCCAGGATGCCGACCAACAAAGTTGGGACCTCAACAGTGTGCTTACTGCAGGGAAAATAAACACTGGAAAAGAGAGTATCTAGAGAGAACTCTCCAAACCCAGCCAAAAGGGACCCAACAAATGGTAAACACAGCTAATAGCAATCAAGAATGATGGGACCCAGGGGCTCCATTGTAGCCTAAACAAATTCCTATCTTCTATGAGGAGCCTTAGTAACAATAACTGTGGGAAAACAGCCCATTAGATCTCTACCGGACACAGGGGCAACCTCACTCTTAAACATTCCCAAGACTCCTCTCCCCCCCCGGCCCCCCCAAAAAAAACTATAAACATTACTGGAGTTTCAGTAATATACAAATCTTCTTCAACCTATTGAATGCCAGATTGGAAATACTGTATTAACTTGAAATTTTTATACATACCTGAATACCCTGTTCCTCTGTTGGAATAAAACTTAATAACCAAGTTAAGTCCTCAATCTACCTTCTCAGCTAACAAGCTCCAGGTGAATGTTAGTCCCAACCAGGCATGGGCCTTACAGACAACCTCCTGCAATTATTTGCTGCTATGGATTACAGAAACAACTGACAGAACTGTCACTGCAACCAGCAATTGTTATGGGAAAAGATACCCTATATACTTTGACTGAGTAAATTTATTATAGGGCTGGATCTGTACAAAATGGTCCACAAAATTACAGAAGACTGCTTAACCTATACCAGAAACAATCCAAAGTGCAGTTCACCTCCAGTAGTAAAAGGAATTCAAACAAGAAGACTGAGCCTATGTGAACACTGGTAGGTAAAATGTATATCTTCTGAAAAATCAAGTACCTATTTGTATTTATAGGTACCTTCACTGGATAGATGGAAACCTTTCCCTGAAGCATGCAGCAGAGGTGAGTCAACCCTATTAAGACACTGGCTAAGATGTGCCAAGAAACCAACTTACCTTAGATAAAACTTTTACTTACCCTGTCACAGATCTGGATTTCCCCCAGAAGCAGGCTTAAGTTAAGCCCATATAAAATATTATATGGGAGACCATTTTCTAGAGTGTAACATCCTAGTTATGCAGGAAAGGGAAACCTTAAAAACTGTTAAAGAATTGAATATTTTAAAACATGTACAAACTTTATCTCCAACACTAACCAGTTTACTTCCAGCAGGTTGTTGTGTCCTACAGATACTCTCCTCCCTAACTTCTATCCAGGCAATTGGGAGTACAACGACTGAACTCCCAAAACCAACCAACACCTTCCGCCCTTACTAAACTCTTACACCATTACCAGCCAGGAGGACTAACCCTGGTGAAAAGACACACTGCTACAGGATCAACCCTACATTGGAAGGAAACTTGCACTGTAGCTTTGACTACACCCACAGCCATGAAAGTGAATAACCTCACACCGTGGATTCATTACACGCATCTGAAGCCGACACCTCCAAACTCCCAATGGCAAATCTTCAAGGACCCCAATCAACCTCTCAAGCTAAGACTGTTTCGTTCCCCCATTTTGCGGTTTAACTTACTTATGTTTATGTACATGTTGGTCACAGGGTTTTTGTTGGCAAGTATCCCCACCTAGTTTCAATGAACAGTAATTGAAAGTACCACAGGACAAGTGGCCTTCAAGGTCACTCAGTGTGATGACCTTAAACTTTCAGTTTTAAAATAAATTTGTGCACCTTAGTATATCCCAAAATAAAAAAGAGTGATTCATGTACAGTCACTAATACTAATAAAACAGGAATAATCAAAGAAACACTGGCCCCGGTGTGAACAAATATAAAGGAAATAAATAATGAATCAATGATTTGATTCTCAAACAAAAATAGTAGGGAATGAAGTGAGTGACTCCACTTTGTAACTCTATTTTTGTAAGTCCAGCTATCTCTGGCAATATCTTGCTAAAACTCCATTTTATGCAACTGAAGTGACCATCTCATCCTGCCTCCACTCCCGGTGGGTTAAGGGGTACCCCCCTTTTTGCATATTAAGCAACTAAAACACACTTAGATGAATGCCTGTGCTAAAGCACGTACTCTGAGTCCCTCAAACTGCAGCATCTGCTTCTGTGTTATCACTTGCTTGCCTTCTTGAGTTTTCGCTTTATAAAGCCTACCTAAAAGCAGACTTGTTGCTGCAGCATAGGAAAATGTTTCAGCTCTCTGCAGTCGGCAAGCCTAAATAAAATTCTTATACCCAAAAGTGGACATTTTAGTGGCTATTATTTTAATTGAACCCGTAACAGAAAGAGCATTTAATAAAATTCAAGACCCTTTCCTGATGAAAACCCTCTGCAGAATAGAAATAGAAGGAAAATTTCTCAACATAATGAAGGACCTTTATGCACAACAAACAGCCAAAAATATATTCAATAGAGAAATACCAAGAGCTTTCCCATTGAGAACAGGACCTAGGCAAGGATGCCCATTATTACCACTCCTATTTAATATTGCACAGGACGTCCTAATCAGAGCAGTAAGGTCAAAAAAAGAGAAATAAAGTTATCCATATCAGAGAGAAATAAGTAAAACTATCGCAACTCAAAAATAATGTAATTCTATGCATAGAACATTATAAAAATTCCAAAAGAAAATTGCTGGAAGTAATAGAAAAAATCAGCAACATTGCAGAGCATAAAATCACCATGCAAAAATCAGTTGAATTCCTTTACACTAACAAAGAATAACACCCCCCCCCAAAAAAAAAAAGGAAGCCAAGAAAACAACTGTGGTGGTTAAGTTTGTATGTCAACTTCACTAGGCCTGGTTGAGTGGCTGGGCAGCTGGATGTAGTATTCCCCATGACAAGACTGAAAATCATCTCCATGGTGGAATCTACTGTGAACAGCTGAGTAGCTACCTTTGGGTATGTGGTCTGCTTCCCGTATATAAGGAACAGCTTTGGGAATGGTCTCTAGCTTATGGCATGCTTGGGCCCTGCATGTAGCCGTGTCGTTGTTCAGCAGCCTGCCATGCTATGCCGACCTTGGAACTTACAATTGACTTGAATGAATGGCCTGCCATGTGGTTTGGTAACATCAGGACTGTGTCTTTTTACTTGTCAACCTTGGGCCTATCAGCCTCAGCAGCCAGCAGCTATCTGAGTGAAGAAAAGCCTCTAGCTTCAGTGGGCCAGGAGTAGGAGGCAGAGCTGAAACCCAAACCTGAAAGGATTTCACCCAGCCCCTAGAGCCTGGCAGTTTGAACTAGGACTTAAAGCCTCCAAATTGTGAGAATGAACTACTGTTTGTTAAAGCCATCCCATTTGTGGTATACTCTTGTCAGAGTGGCACTAGGTAACCAAAACAATACAATTTACAATTGCTCCCCAAGACTGTAATATATCTAGAAATAATCTAACCAGGGACAGAAAAGACTTACATAATGAAACTTACAATACACTTTTACAAAAAATCCTCTTTTTATGAGGTCTTCAAAAATAGATATTCCGCATTCACATGTTGGAAGACTTAATATAGTGAAACATCAATTCTATTTTAAGTGATCTACTGATACTTAAGATATCAGTAGGGTCAACAAACAAGGGGAAGGCCCTCAACGAGATGGATTGACACAGTGGCTGCAATGATGGGCTAAGGTATATTAAGGATAATGAAGCTGACACAGGGCCAGGCATTGTTTCATTCTGTCGTGCATAGGGTTGTTATGAGTCAGAGATGACTCAACAGCATCTAACAACAACAACAACTGATACAATTCAATCTGATACAAATCCCAACAAAATTCTTTACTGAAATGGGAAAACTAATATCCAACTTTATATGGAAAGGAAAGAAACCCTAAATATCCAAAACAATATTGTAAAAGTACAAAGCAGGAAACCTCACACTCCCCAATATCAGAACATACTATACCAAATAGCCTGGTATTGGTTCAACAACAGAAACACAAACCAACAGAATAGAACTGAAAAGGCAAAACTAAACCCAGCCATCTGTAGACAACTGACTTTTTACAAAGAAGACATCCAAGTAGCCAAAAAATATAAAAATATCATGGTCACCAGCTATTACAGAGATGCAAATCTAAACTACAATAATATCACAGCCCAACTAAAATGGCACTGATTGAAAAAAATGATAACAATTACTAGAGAGGATGTTGGGAGACAGAAATACTTACATTGCTGGTGGTATTGTAAAATGATACAACTACTATGGAAAATGGTATGGCACTCTGTCAAAAAATTAGAAATAAAACTAAACTAAGATCCCATAATCCCACTCCTAAAGATATAACTTAGACACCTAAAAGTCATGGCATGAATAGATATATGTACTCCTGTGTTTATTGCTGTTTTATTCACAATACCAATAATAATAATAATAATAATACAGAAACATATGTGTTAGGGACACTGATCTTTGGAGTCTGACATATAGAGGTTGAATCCTAACACTTAATAACTGCACAACCTGGTGCAGGTTACTTGACTTCTTAAACCCCATTTTTCTCATTTCCAAATGTGGGTAATTACAGAACCTGCTATATGATGATATAGGCCTTCAATGCCATACTAGAGGAGGGAGCAAAGCAGACCATGTAAAAAAAAAAGTAAACCATGTAAAAACTCAATAACTGGACCTATTATTCATATTTATTATCATTTCTTTTTAATTTAAGTATTTTTATTTTGTCTTCACACTTACTGACAGCCTGTTAAATGGCATAAAAGCCACCAAAATAAAATAACCATTTTAATTGTATGTTTTAAAAAATCCAAATAATTCCATCATGATATAGGCATCAAAGCCAGCAAAGATGGTCAGTAATGATGGCCATGTGCAAATATGACCTAGGCATTTACAATCTTCAAAAATTTGCGTTGTCTCCAAAGAGGCAATCTCCATTACTACCAAAGCTATGTTATCTACTTGTATTTTGATCCACTGAGTTTCTGCCTTCTGTTGTATTTTTGTTTCTTTGATTAACTTTCTTTTAGTCCTCTTTGGTCCTATATTAGCTCAGGCTATTCCAGTTCCTCTCCTCTGCTCTCCTCTCCTCCTCTCTCCTCTTCTCTCTCTCTCTCCCAGTACACTCAACCAAGGCCATTTAAGGAATCAGTTATTTCAAGTTCCCTTCTTATCCCAAATTCTCATTATCTCACAGAAAAAGAGGAAGAGCTTTAAAGAAAGTAAAACGTGAAATCATGTGAACAACGTATACTCAATAGACATCAATAGTTACTGAGTTGATCTGGTGTCAGGTGCTTGCAAGGCATTTTACACCTATTAACACAACTGATCCTCCAAGCAACTTTACAATGTACTCTATTATTATTTCCCACTCTGAAAAAAAAAAAAATGGAAGTTAAGGATCAATAGAATTAAGCAGTGCATGGTCAAAAAAAACCAGCATTCCTAGGAAACAACTTTGTTGTTAGTTGTTTGGTGCTATCTAGTCGGCTCCGCCTCACAGTGACCCTATGTACAACAGAATGAAACACTTCCTGGTCCTGAACCAGCCTCACAATCCTTGTTATTCCTGAGCTCATAGTTGGAGCCACTGTGTCAATCCATCTCATTGAGGGCCTTCCTCTTTTTGCTGATCCACCTCTTTACCAAGCATGATATTCTTCCGCATTGAATGGTCCCTTCTGCCAGCATAACCAAAGTAGATCAGGCAAAGTCTGGCCATTCTCTCTTCCAAGGACAATTTCAGCCCTATTTCTTCCAGGACAGATATGTTAGTTCTTCTGGAAGTCCATGGTAACAAATTTGTGATGACTGAAACCCTAAAGCAGCATTCTTGTTACTGTGTCTCTGCAAAGGCAGTGTGTGAGTCCCATAGCTCAGTTTGTCCCATCATCAAACTACTTCTATGATTCAATAATCATTGCTGTGAATTCTGCCCTTTCTACCTTTCACATGTATCATGAACAACAGTGAGAAATGGGGACATGACTCGGAAACCTAAAGAATAAATGTACAGGGGTGCTTTATACCCTGGTTATGCCTTTATTGTCCTTAGTATGCAAAACCATTTTTACATAATATTCCAATTTTATAAGAAAATAACTCTTCCTTACAAGAAAGTCATCTAAGAGGAAGACAAAAGCAAGACAAACAAATGCACACACAAGACAGTGTGCTTATCGAACCACACTCTGTGAGAGGCCAAGATCCTTAGCATCTGCACCTGGAAATGTAAAAGAGAATGGTTTCAAAGTATCACTGAGTATCAAAGGTTACACAGAAGTCACAATAAAGTCCTCCAAAGGGGAGTATGATGGTGGCAGGTGATAGTGGGAGACATAACAGAGAGGACAGAAAGAAAAGCTCTGAGGAGATGAATATCTGCCTTCTGCTTTCCTCTGAGGAGACCTAACTGGCCCCCAGAAGGGCGTTAGCTATCCTATGCCATCAGGGCACCTGTACAGGCCAAGTGCCAGCAACTGGACCAGCTACTTAACATAATAAGGTTCTGTCCTCACACTTTGTTCATTCATTTCTTCTTACTTTACTTTTTCACCAATTCCTTCAGTATAGCCTGGACTTCTTCCTTCAATACTATCAATACCTCCTGAGATGGTTGAACATCAACCAATTCTTTTTGATACAGTGACTCTGTGTATAACTTTCATCTTTTGATTCTTCCTGCATTGCTAAATATTTAGCCAGTAGAATCCTTCTACCTTGCAACTTGAGGCTTGAATTTTTTTCTTTAGTTCCTTCAGCTTGAGAAATGCCCTGCATGTTCTTCCCTTTTGATTTTCTAATTCCAGGCCTTTGCACATTTCATTATTTTATAGATATATATAGATATAGATATAGATATAGATATAGATATATGAGGAGCTCTGGTAGCATAGTGCCTAAGGCACTTGACTGCTAACCAGAAGGCTGGTGGTTCATACCCACTAGCCACTCCTCGGAAGGAATGTTGGGCAATCTACTTCCATAGTGATATTGCCTCAGAAACCCAAGGAGGGGTCGCTATGAGTTAGGTCCGACTCGACAGCATATAACAACAACATATACATATATATATACATATATATAGTCTTCCAGACCTGTCCTTTTAAATCTTCTGTTCAGCTCTTTTACCTCATCATTTCTTCCATTCCCTGTGCAATCTACTTCTGTAGTGACACCACCTCGGAATCCCAAGGACAGGTCGCCATGAGTCAGATATGACTCAACAACAGTGGGTGGTGGTAAAAGAAAAATCTCCATTCAAGAGCAAGTTTCAGAGTCTCTTCTGACATCCATTTAGCTCTATCATCCTTTCCAGTCTTTTTTAATGACCTTTTCTTTCTCCATGTATGTTGTCCTTGATGTCATTCCACAACTCGTCTGCTCTTCACTCACTGGTGTTCAGTTTATTAAAATCATTCTTTAGATGTTCTCTCAAGTCAGGTGGGATATACTCAAGGTCATATTTTGGCTCTCATGAACTTGTTTCAGTTTTCTTCGGCTTCAACTTAAACTTGTGTATGAGCAATTGATGGTCTTTTTCAACAGTCATCACCTTGTTCTGACTGAAAATGCTCAGCTTCTCCATTACCTTTGCACACAGATATAGTCGATTTGATTCCTGTATATTCCATCTGGTGTGGTCCACATGTAAAGTTGATGTTTATGCTTTTGGAAAAAAAAAAAAAAAAAAGGTATTTGTAATGAATTAATCATTGGTCTTGCAAATTTCTGTCATGTGATCTCCAGTTTCATTTCTACCACAACAGCTATATTTTCCAAGAATTAATGATGTTTCTTTGTTTCCAACTTTTGGATTCCAATCACCAGTAATAATCATTACATCTTAATTGCATATTTGGTCAATTTCAGACTGCAGAAGTTGGTAAAAATCTTCCAAATCTTCATTTTTGGCTTTAATGGTTGGTGCATAGATTTGAATATTAGTAGCATTAACTGGTCTTTTGTGTAGACATATAGATATTTTCCTATCACTGACAGGATTGAGCTTCAGAATAGACCTTGAATTCTTTTTGACTATGAATGTGATGTCCTTCCTCTTCAATTTGTCGTTCACAGTATAGTAGACCATATGATTCTCAGATTCAAAATGGCCAATACTACTCCATTTCAGTTTGCTAAAACCTACAATATTCATATATATGGAGGAGTCAGCCGCAGGCACCCAGGTGAGGAGAGGGAACCCGGGACTTGCCCCACAAGCAATGAGGCAGGAAGGCAGGGAGAGGATACAAAAGGCAAAGGGGACCAGAACAGATCAAAGAGTCAGCCACAGGCACCCAGGTGAGGAGAGGGAACCCAACCCATGCCCCACAAAAAGTGAGATGGGAAGGCAGGGAGAGGACACAAAAGGTAAAGCAGACCGGAACATATTGAGGAGTCAGCCTCAGGGACCCAGGTGAGGAGAAGGAACCCAGGCCACGCCCCCAAGCAGTGAGGTGGGAAGGTGGGGAGAGGACAGAAAAGACAAAGGGGACTGGAAGAAATTGAGGAGTCAGCTGCAGGGATCCAGGTAAGGGTGGTTGGAGAGGTTTCCAAGAGCTAAGGGAGACAAACTTGTCTGTCAGGTTTTTCTACTTTGGTGGCATGTTGTTGTGAGTCTTGAGACTGTGTCACTAGTGTTTCAAACCCAGTGGGGTGCACTTGGTGCACAAGTATCAACATGGCTTGGAGACTGAGACAGACTAGGAAAAAGTAGGAGGCCATTCACTTCTCAAATAATTGTCCAGGGAAATCCTTATGAATAGCAGAGAAACACTGTGTGATACATTACTGTGCAACTTTATGAATAGCCCAGAAACATTGTTCAATACAGAGGAGGAAGATGAGTCACTTAGCTTAGAAAGCTCTCAAAGTAGTACTGGGCAAGAGCTGCATTATCAGAGTAAAACCAGCCTTACTTATATAGATAAGGTAAAGCTTTTGAGACCTCCATTAGCTGATGTGGCACCACTCAAATTGAGAAACAGCAGCAGACATCCATTAATCATTGGAACATGGAATGTACAAAGTATGAATCTAGGAAAATTGGAAGTTTTCAAAAATGAAATGGAATGCATAAAGATTGATATCCTAGGCATTAGTGAGCTGAAATGGACTAGTTTTGGCCATTTTGAATCAGAAAACCATATCATCTTCTATGCCAGGAATGCCAGTTTAAAGAGGAATGGCGTGGCATTTATCAACACAAAGGATGTTTCAAGATCTGTCCTGAAGTACTATGCTGTCAGTGATAGGACAATATCCATATGCCTATAAGGAAGACCCGTTAATATGACTGTTATTCAAATTTATGCTCCAACCACCAAAGCCAAAGATGAGGAAATGGAAGATTCTTATCAACTTCTACAGTCTCAAATGTACTGAACATGCAATCAGGATGTGTCAATTATCACTGGTGACTCGAATGCAAAAGTTGGAAACAAAGAAGAATCACTAGTAGCTGGAAAATTTGGCCTTGGTGCAGAAATAATACTGGAACTCACATGGTAGAATTTTGCAAGACCAACAACTTATTCATTGCAGATACATTTTTTCAACAACACAAATAGTGGCTGTACATGTGAATGTCACGAGATAGAACACACAGGAATCAGATTGACTACATCTGTGGCAAGAGGTGATGGAGAAGCTCAATATCTTCAGCCAAAACTGGGCCAGGAGTTGACTGTTGGAACAGACCAACAACTGCTCATAGGCAAGCTCAACTTGAAATTAAAGACAATTAAAACAAGTCCATGAGAGCCAAAATATGATCTTGAATATACCCCTCCTGAATTTAGAGACCATCTAAAGAATA
>NW_006921920.1:1078488-1120440 GCF_000298275.1 Orycteropus afer afer | reverse complement strand
TGCTGAAAAGTAGGACCTGGTAGGGGATGATTAAGAATAATAATAAAAAGGACAAAAGTATTAATAATATTAGTTATTTTAAAACACACAAATTCAAGCAAACTAATTACCAGAAAAAAGAAAGTGAAAAAGAAAAAAATTAAAATTAAAAAAAGAGAAGGAAAAAAAATCGGTGGAGGAAAGGGCAGGGCACTCAGGCTCCATCTGAGAACACAGACTGTGATGGAGTTCCTGTAGGCCCAGAAGATAGGTGGGAGTGGGGGATGGCCACACCTTTGTTCACCAAGTGCTTGTCGGGTATAAGAGTAACAAGAGGAATGTCGTACTTTTTAAGTCTTGCAGGTCCTGGGTGTCCCTGGGGTTGCTCGAAAGTGGAACGTGTTCTTAAGCCCCAGGAATCTATGAGAGCACTGTCTCTTTAAATATCTAAAATAGTCAAGCCACTTTTTAAAGCTTCAAAATGGCTGCACCCTCCACACTGGCAAAAGTCCACAGTTCAGCCCACATTTCTCTTCACCTTCTCTGTTTGTTCCCCTGCCACCGTGCACAGTCCTCCATACAGTCCTTGGCTAGCAGGGTGATTTTTAGGTTAATTCCTAGGTCCTACCCCCACTCAGGAATCTCCAAGCTGACTGTGCTGTCAGGATCTCTCAGGATTGCTGCCAGACCGCAGCACCGTATGTCTCCTTTTTTGGTATTTTCATGCAAATTCTTCTGCTAGTTGGGGTTAATCCACTTCTATATCCTTCCCTTCAAGGCTCAGGGGTCCAGGATTATCTTCTGTGTCTGTGTTAATTGGTTTCCCTTTACTTTGTTGAAGAGGGTCTGTGCAGTCTTTCTGCCTAGTTCACCATCTTGCCAGAACTCTCTGCTGGCAAACTTTTAAGACCCCAGTCACTCCTGAACAAAGTAGAATGGGGAACAATGCTTTTATATTCTAAGTAGTGCCAATTGAGCTTGATGCCCCCCATGACTATAGTCCCAAGCCCAAAGAGCCAGGGATTCACTCCTTCAAGATGCTGAGTTGTGACTAAGAAGTTATCCTAACTTTATCCCCTGTTAGCTTTTTAGTGTATATGAACATATTTATAACACATACAAATATATATATAGGAATATCATCTGCCAAACCTATGTACAGTCATAGGTATATTCTCATTCGCCTACCCATAACTGATCTTCTTGCCTGTCTACCTATGCATCCATCCATGGATTAGTGTTTATGATTACTGACAATGCAGTATTATGTGTGCAATAGTATCTATCATTGTTGTTTGTATCTCTTGTGCATTTTTCTGTGTCTTCCTTTTCCTTAGCAATATTGTGCTGGTCACACACTTTTGTTATATTGTCTTTTTATTCACCCAAATCAACACGTTTCTTAACTAGTCAGCAGTTTTCCCTCCCCTGCCTTCCCATACCTGATAACTAACAAAGTTTTCTTCCCTGTGTAAACCTTTTTTGAATTTTTATAATGATGGACTCATAGAATATTTTTCCTTCTGCGATTGATTTATTTCACTCAGCATAATATCCTCCAAGTTCATTCATGTTATCAGGTGATTCCTGGAGTCTTCATTATATAAGGCTGGAATTAATATGAATGTGCATATATCTACTCATGTCCTGGATCTCATGTCTTTTGGGTACCTTCATAGTGGTATGGTTATTGGATCAAATAGTATTTCTATTTCCAACTATTTAAGGAAGTGCCTTGTCATTTTCCACCATGGCTGAACCATTAGCAATGTATGAAAGTCCAATCTCTCCATATTCTCGTCAGTCTTTGTTGTTTTCTGTCTTGAGTTCTGGTAGACTAGTGCGTAAGGCACTTGACGGGTAACCAGAAGGCTGGCGGTTCAAACCTACCAGCCACTCCTCGGAAGGATGGTTGGGCAATCTACTTCTATAGTGATACTGCCTCGGAAACCCAAGGAGGGGGTCACTATGAGTTGAGTCCGACTCGACAGCACATAACAACATTATTGCTGGAGTGAAATGATATCTCATTCTTGTTTTGATTTGCATCTTTCTAATGGCTAATGATTGCAAGCATTTCTTCAAGTATTGGTTGGCTGCCTGAAAATCTTCCTTGGTGAAGTGTCTGATCTTGTCTTTTGCCCATTTTTTAATCAGATTAGTTGCTTTTATGATGTTGAGGTGTTGAAGTTTTGTATTAATTTTAGAGATAAGTCCTTTATCAGAAATGTCATTGATAAATATTTTTTCCCAATCTGTAGGTCCTCTTTTTACTCTTTCAGAGAGGTTTTTTGCTGCACATAAGAACTTAATTTTTAGAAGGTCCCAGTTATCCAGTTTATCTTCTGCTGTTTGCAAATAATTTAGGACTCATAAGTTTGTCCTAGGAGCTCTGGTGGTATAGTGTCTAAGGCATTTGACTGCTAACCAGAAAGCTGGCAGTTCAAACCCACCAGCCCCTTCTCAGAAGGAAGTTTGGGCAATCTATTTCCATAATGATACTGCTTCAGAAACCCAAGAAGAAGTCACTATTAGTCATATCCTACTCCACAGCAGTGAATTTAAGTTTCCCCTTATTTTATCTTTGATGAACTTTACATTTTGGGTTTTATATTTAAGTCTTTGATCAATGTTGAGGTCATTTTTCTGTACAGTGTGAGGTATGGATCTCATTTCATTTTTCTGCAAATGGATATCTAGTCTTTTCAGTACCATTTGTGATAGAGGTCATCTCTTTCTCATTTAAAGGGCTTCAGCCTTTTGTCAAATATCAGCTTCACCATAAGTGGATGGTTCCATTTCTGGGTTTTCAATTCTGTTGCACTGATCTGTGTGTCTATTGTTATACCAATGCAAAGCTATTTTGACTACTGTGACTGTGTAGTAGGTTTTGATATCAGAAAGTGTGAGACTTCCTGCTTTGTTTTTCTTCTTCAGTAGTACTTTGCTTATCCAAGGTCTTTTCCATATAAATTTAGTGATTGGTGTTTTCCATGTCCTTAAAGAATGTTGATTGAACCTGGATTCAATGTTGATTGAATCTGCAATCAGGATTGCATTGAATACATAGGTTGCTTTGTGGAATACTGACAATTTTACAATATCCTGTCTTCCTATCCATAGGCTTGGCATGTTCTTCCATTTATGTGGGTCTCTTATACATTTTGTAGTAGAGATTTGTAGTTTTATTTGTATAGGTCTTTTGTGTCCCTGGTCAGATTTATTTCTAAGTGTTTTATCATTTTGCTTTTCTTAAACCCACCAGACACTCTTTGGAAGGAAGACTGGACAATCTACTTCCATAGAGATACCATCACTCAGAAATCCAAGGAGGGGTCACTATGAGTTGGAACCAACTTGATGGGAGTGAGGTTTTTATTTTATTTTATTTATTTTTATTTTATTTTCAGAGATCTTTTGTTTTTGTTGTTGATGTAGAGGAACACAACTGATTTTTAATTAGTTCCAGTAGTTTTCTTGCTGATTCTCTTTGGTTTTCTATGTGCATGACTATGTTATCTGTAAACAGAGATAGTTTTATTTCTGCTTTATCAATTTTGATATATTTTGTTTCTTTTCTTGCCTTATTGCTTTGGCTAAGCCTTCCAACACAATGTTGAATATGCAAGGTGATATAGGGCATCCTTGTCAGGTTCCTGTTCACAAAGAGAATGTTTTGATTTTCTTTCCACTGAAGATAATGTTGGATGATGGTTTTGCATATATACCCTTTATTGTATTGAAAAATTCTCTTCTAATCCTGTTTGCTGAGAGTTTTTATCAGGAATGGGTATTGGAGTTTATCAAATGTCTTTTCTGCACTGATGATATGATCATGTTTTTTTTTTTTTTTTCTTTGTTTTATTTGTGTAGTAGATTATGTTGCTTGTTTTTCTGATGTTGAACCATCCTTGCATACTTGGTATGAATCCTACTTGGTCAAGTTGTATTAATATTATTTATTTATTTATTTATATTACAGGTGTGCAAATTACCAACTTACCACCAAGGGAGTTAGTGATGAAAAATAATAGTACATGACTCTTTTGAGATCTTGTAATTGTAATCAATCCACTTTAAATCTTTAATGAGGATCTTTTGGATGGCAAGCCTAGTGCCCACAGTTGTGGTAATCCCAGTTCCAATAGAATATGTTAAACTTACTGCAGTTAAAATGCTTATAGTTGGACATTGAGGGTGGGTGGGTGGGCCACCACAGGGCAAGCCACCCTCCATCTCTATCCCCTGCCTCTCAGCACCCCCTCAATGTTCTGAGCTGAGTGTCCTATGGGACCTGCATTGTTCACTTTGAAAAAACTGTACTGTACCAATTCGTTTGTGTCAAGAAATTTGGGACAGATAACTCCCCAACAAATTGGAAGAGATACATATTTGTGCCCATTCCAAAGAAAGGTGATTGAGCAGAATGCATGGATTATTGAATGGTCTCATTAGCATAACATGCAAGTAAAATTTTGCTAAAGATAATTCAAAAATAGTTGCAGCAGTATAGTATTGACATGGAATTCAACCAATTCAACATGGAATTGCCAGAAATTCAACCAAGATTCAGAAGAGGATGTGGAATGGATATCACTGCTGATGTCAGATGGATCTTGGCTAAAAAGCAAAGAAGATCAGAAAGATGTTCAGCCATTTTTTATTGACTATGCAAATGCATTAATCTCTCTGGATCATAACAAGTCATGGATAACATTGCAAAAAATGGGAATTCCAGAATACTTACTTGTGCTCATGGGGAAACTGCACATAGACCAAGAGGCAGTTGTTTTAACAGAACAAGGTAGATACTGCATTCTTTACAATCAGGGAAGGTTTACGACCTGTGATATACAG
Organism: Orycteropus afer afer; assembly: GCF_000298275.1. Taxonomy (NCBI): domain Eukaryota; kingdom Metazoa; phylum Chordata; class Mammalia; order Tubulidentata; family Orycteropodidae; genus Orycteropus; species Orycteropus afer. The sequence goes on along the minus strand of NW_006921920.1, from coordinate 1,115,604 downwards.
ACAACACAACTTGGCTTTCTGAAAATGAAGAAGTGGTGAAACACTTACTGTTAAAAATTAAACACTATAGCCTTTAGTATGAATTACAGCTCAACATAAAGAAAACAAAAATCTTTACAACTGGACCAATAAGCAAAATCATGACAAATGGAGCAAAGATTTAAGTTGTCAAAATTTTATTTTTACTTGCATCCACAATCTGGAACCAGCAGTCAAACAATCAAACCACTTACTGTGTTGGGCAAAATCTATTGCCAAAACCCTCTTTAAAGTGTTAAAGAATAAAGATGTCACTTTGAATATTAAGGTGTACCTAACCCAAGCCAAAAGGACATCTGCTGGTGTCATGCCTAAGGTATTTGACTGCTAACCAGAACTTGGTGGTCCAAATGCACCAGTTGCTCTGCAGAAGGATGATGGGGTAATCTCCTTCCACGTTGGAAATCCAATGGGGGTTGAAATGAATCAGAATTGACTTAATGACAGTGGATATGGATTTTTTTTGGTTTAACCCGAGTCATGGCATTTACATAACTCATATGCATGTAAAAGCTAGACAATGAATACATAAGACTTCTGAGGAATTAATGCATGTGATTTGCTGTGTTGGCAACAAATATTGAATGTACTATGGACTAATAGAAAAACATACACATCTGTTTTGGAGGAAGTACAGCCAGGATACTCCTTAGAAGTGAGAATGACCAGACTTCATCTCTTGTACTTCAGTCATGTTGTCAGGAGGGACAAGTATCTGGAGAAGCAATTAATGCTTGGTAAACTGGAGGGTCAGTGAAAATGGAGAAGATCTCCAAGGAGATGAATTGAAAGAGTGAACATGACAATGGGCTCAAGCATGGCAAATGTGGCACAGGATTTGGTAATGCCTCATTCTGGTGTACATTTTTCTGTTTTGTTAGGTGCCATCATGTTGGCTCTGACTCATAATGATCCTATGTATAACAGAACAAAACACTGTCCAGTCTTGTACCAGCCTCACAATACTTGCTATACATGAACCCATTGTTGCAGCCACTGTGTCAATCCATCTCATTGAGGGTCTTCCCCTTTTCTGTTTACCCTCCAATTTACCCAGCATGACCATTCCTCCAGGGAATGGTCACTTATGACAACATGACCAGAGTAGGTGAAATGAAATCTGGCCATTCTCACTTCCAAGGAGCATTCTGGTTGCACTTCTTCCAGGACCGATTTGTTAGTTCTTCTGGCTGTCCAGGGTAATTTCAGTTTTATTTGCCAGCACCACAACTCAAAAGCATCAGTTCTTTGGTCTTCATTATTCATTGTCCAGCTTTCACATGCTTATGAGGGTATTGAAAATACCATAGCTTGAGTTAGGTGCACCTTAGTCTTCAAAGAGACATCTTTGTTCCTCAGCCCTTTAGAGAGGTCTTTTGCAGCAGATTTTCCTAATTCAATACATCATCTGATTTCTTGACTGCTGCTTCAATTGGTTTTGATTGTGGAACCAAACAATATGAAATCTTTGACAACTTCAGTATTTTTTTCCATCTATTCAGTGGCACCTAACAACAACACTTTAATTTTGAAAAGTTTCTAAATTTGAACTACAAAAAGCTTTAATTATGGATGGAAAACAAATGAGATTTCCTGAGTAAGGGTCCAGACCTGGATCTCAGATATATGAGGTCCTAGGATAGTGCCTAAGGCACTTGACTGCTAACCAGAAGGCTGGCAGTTCAAACCCACCAGGCACTTCTCGGAAGGAAGGTTGGGCAATCTACTTCTGTAGTGATACTGCCTTGGCAACCCAAGGAGGGGTCTCTATGAGTCGGGTGCAACTCGACAGCACTTACCAACAACAGGATCAGCAGACATTATGGGCCACATGGCTTTGCACAGGTTGTGATACCCCAAACCAAAAACCATAAGCCAAACTCACTGCCATCGATTCAGATCCGACTCATAGCGACCCCTCCTTGGGTTTCTGAGGCAGTATCACTATGGAAGTAAATTGCCCATCCTTCCTTCTTCCGAGTGGCTGGTGGGTTTGAACCTCCAGCCTTCTGTTTAACAGTCAAATGCCTTAGGCACTACACCACCAGAGATCCCTCTTGCTGGGATTGGAATTTCCTCATCTGTCTACAGAAGGGATTTCATTAAACTACATTCAAGATCCTTCCTGGCTTTCAGTGTAGGATTCCACAAATCCACATTTAAAGTGGGGATGAAGAACAGCTGCATCTGTACATTGTCTTAATTTTTTAATATATATTTTTTTTAACTTGTGAAGAAAATTATCTTAATATATTGATGGATAGTAGACAATATGTTAAGCGTGTATCTGATTCCTTTCCAACCACATGCCAATTCTTTATGTGAAGCCTGATTTGACTTCCTGCCTTCAAATGCTCATTGATGCTTCCCCAAGAAATAGGAGGTAAAGTCCATTCCTCCTCTGTTACTGCTTCTCTGTGCTTTCCACCACCCACCTGATCTTCTCTCTCACACTGGTCCCTCTTCTCTTTGAATTGTGTAGGTTGAATGGTTATATCTTCCCATACCTCAGAACAACAACACCTGCATGGTGGGTCATGTGACAGAGACTTGCTGGTCTCTGAGCTGCCTCATTTTCCATGAGTATATAGAAGCCTCAGGAATCTTTTCCAAACAAATGAAATTATGTCATTTAATCTTGTTTGAAATCCACTGTTGCCTTCTTATTTTACACAAAATTAGATTGCAAATTTTGTCTTTGGCTTGGATTCCCCTATGTGATTAAGGCCTGGATGCTCTTCCCGCTCTGCTCCTCTGGCCCACCAGACTCTGCCACTTCAGGGCCTCTGCCCAGCACCTCTGGTAGAGCTCCTTCCCAATCCTCGCGGGGCCAGGTATGTCCTGTTAACAACATCTTAGCTTAAAGTTTACTCTTTAAAGAGAATTTCCCTGGACAAATTGAATGGACATTCTTTTCTCATTCCTTTTTTTATTTTTTTAAAGATATTTTGAAGTGCTTTATATAATATTTATCAGCCCCATGATTTTTATTGCTGATCAGTTATTACCTGCTCCCCTGCTCCTCTCAAACAACATAAACACACATATATACTCATTCACACACACTTATACACACTCACACACAGAGATGTATGATTGAGTAATGCAAGAAACTGCCTGACAAATTTAACTCATGGTTTGGCAACATTTACTTTGGGAATAAGTACAAAACATGATAAAACACAAAGAATAGGAGAGTGACTTACTATATAATCCCTTCTAACAAATAATTACAGAAATATCACTTTACAGAAACAAAGAATGTTTCTTTTTCCATTCCTTTCTCTTATCCACGTAAACATTCCCACACTGAAACTGCAAGAAATGCTTTGTTTTATTTGTGTGTGTGTGTGTGTGTGTCTGTGCGTATATATCCTAATTAAATTTACTGCTGAATCCACAGTACATCTGGATTAATAATTGCTCTGTGGTAGATTGGGATGTGAACCCTGTAAATTAACAATAGCTGTCAAGGCTGGTGGTAGCTCTTCTTTCTAGTTCTCTATTTGCACCTATTTTAAAAGGAAAATAAGAAGGAGCAAATATGGTTTGTAAAAGGAGCTGTTAATAATTAAAAAAAAAAAAAGTCCAATGCACCCTACTACTGAAATGAAGAAAACTAAAGTGGAAAAATGCTGATAACAGGCAATGCAAAAAATTCTCAAATGTGTTAATTCATAAGAAAGAAAGACAAAGAATGTTTAAATGATATGGCAGCAAGTGAAATCTGTCCACATAAATTTGCTTCTGTAAATATTGCAGGCACATGGTTATACTGCTTTAAATCAGAATAAATCTTTCCTCAAACTGAAAGTAATAGTCCCCTTCTTGTGGACTACCTGTGATTTATGCATACTGAGAATCTGTCTGCTATGGTTATTGGAGAGTTATCTCGCAAGACGTGGAGAGACCAAAGCATTGATATTGGTGTCATAGTGTTCTGATCTTGAACATAGCAGTAAGAAAAATGAGGTGGTGTTGGGACTGTGTGCCAGTTCTACAATATGGACAATTACAATGATCTTGAGGATAAATGCCAGTGTGCATTTTGTGAAGACTAATTGAAATATCAACATCAGGAAACAAAATTGAGTAGCTTTATACCATGGAGCCAATATAATAAATATAGTAAGGTAAGTCATGTAAGGGATTTTATGTGAAAATCCCAAGAAACTTAAGAAATCTTTCAACCAACACTACCATAAAAAAGAGGTGACTTAAAATATTTTTTGAATACTGCAAACAATCCTGAACCTTAATGTGACTGTGAATTAAGTTATTTTAAAGCTTGTTTATAGTTAATATGTAATAGGAAGTATCTACAAATTTTATTTCACCAAATGTATCATTATGTATACAAAGCCTGGTAGCTTAGTGCCTAAGACACTTGACTGCTAATCAGAAGGCTGGTGGTGCAAACCCACCAGCCACTCCTAGGAAGGAAGTTTGGGCAATCTACTTCCATAGTAGTAACTTCAGAAACCTGAGGAGGGATCACTGTGAGTTAGGTCCAACTCATCGGCACATAACAACAGAAGCCTTTAGCCAACTCAAAACCAATTCTGGAAGGTACAGATAGGCAAGATGATTTACTAATAACAGCTATGTCAACTTTCCTCAGTGAGCATTCTCTTAAACATTAATCCCAAAAGTGTGTTGGAAAACCACATACAAGATATGCTGCATGTTTTATGTTGTTGTTCTAGTTCCACACTGAATCTCAACATGTTTAAGTCACAGAGTTCCACCATAGATACATGTTCAATGTTGTTTTACCCTGCATTTTCCAAAATCAAATATCTTATATAACTCTTATGACATAATACATATCAATATACAAGAAACCAGGGTTTTCAGTGTACCCTCTGAGAAACACTCAGCTATAAAATACATAGATTTTTTTTTTCTGAAATATCTTAAATTATTTTAAATAGAAGCATCAATTTTTTTAGCTGAGAGTACTTGAAAAGTATTTAGTTCAAAGCTCTCATGATACAGTTTGATGGAAAGTTATAAAGTCATACAAGTAGTAAATCACCGATGTAGCATGCAGAATTGTGCTTTCCACATTTCCAGGTCAGCACTCTTCCCTATTGATGCCAAAAGAAAAAAAAAAAAAAAAACTTTATTATATATGAATGGCAAATGAACTTGAAATCAGAGGACCTGGGGAACTTTAGCACTTATGTTCATGATATAGAGATTTTCTTTTCTGTAAAACAAGTGTTTAAATAATAATTTATGTAGCTACCTTTCAGAATTATTGAGAAAACAAGCTAAAAAGTTATATAAAAAGACTCTATACCATATGGCCAGTAAAATCAGTAGCTGTGAGTTGATTCAGAATCATGGTGACCCCATGTGTGCAAGGAAGAATTGTGCTCCATAGGGTTTTCAGTGCCTGATTTTTCAGAAGTAGATCATCAGATCTTGCTTTTAAGGTGCCTCTGAGAGGACTCTAGACTCCTAACTTTAGGTTAGCAACAAATTGTGTTAACTGTGTGCACCACCAAGGGAATTCACATAGAAAGGCTATGCAAATATTAGTACTCTAAAAGAATTGTGTTGTGGTTGTTATACTTCACTGACCTCCAATAGGAAAAGATTAAAAATATAAGGCATTTTCATAATTAACATTAGCAGTCTATAGGTTTTTTTTTTTCTTTTTTTTAATAGCTTGCTAATGGAGTTATGGCCCATGTTCCTAGATACAAATGAAATGGATAATTTTTTATTGGTTAGCTGGGATCAGAAACTAGCTACACAATTTGAAACTTGGGAAGTTTCATTCAATTTCAACAACAGCACATTTCCTAGTATAACAAAATAACACTTGAACTGATTAGCAATCACTTAATTCAGTGAAAGAGGAAACCAATCTTTTCCTACACAGTGTAACAACAGATATGTTGTCATTTACTGTAAAATGTGGACACGCTTTTCTGCTCTCTAAGGTGAAAAACCCAACCGTTGCCCTGCTAGGATCCCACTCATAGCGACCCCTCCTTGGGTTTTTGAGGTGGTATCACTACGGAAGTAGATTGCCCAACCTTACTTCCAGGGATTGGCTGGTGAGTTTGAACCTCCAGCCTTCTGGATAGCACTCAAATGCCTTAGGCACTATGCCACCAGAACACCAAGGACTTTCTCTTACTTAATTTGAATTGAAATATAGAAACTAATGTAGTTACTCCAGTAATTGTAGGAATATTATTTTGTTGAAATGAAATGGTACATAAGCTATTAAATTGGGTGAGAATTATCTTTAATGTTTTCATTTTTATTTTCTCCAAATACCCTGTTCTCAACCATTGAATCTCTAAATTCATACTAGAGTTCTAAGCTCAATTAAGAACTATACTAAGTATATTGAGATAATACCCTATCTCCCATGATTTGCCTCTTTTTTCATAACTTCTAATCATGCTTGAATTACTTTTATTTCTTTAAAACACACTAGTGCATGGTTTACAAAAGCAAGTCACCACATTGAAGTTGTACCTTTTATCTCTCTGGACAACAGCCAGACTTTTCTTTTGTTTAAAGCCAAGTTGAAGTTGAGTTCTTATGCATTCATAGTGTCACTAGTTCTCTCAGATACCCTGTTTCTTTAAATCAAAATTAGACCAAAGACCTGGCTTCATTCCCTAACCACAATTGCCAACTGCTTGGTAACTGTTCAAGGTGGGATAAAGTGATCTCTAGCATTAAAAAACTGATTGCCAACTTCACCTGCTATAGAATCCAAGACAGCAGATTTTTTTTTTTTTTTTTTCCTCTAGATATATAGTGTATAGAACTGCATGTGTTAAGACTTTCTCTGACTCTCAATTCTTGTAAGGATCTTTTGGAATAGAAGGAGAAAATAAAAACATCTGTATATAATTTGTATTCTAAGGGAGCAAATGCCTAGTTCTCTAACGAACTGGATGATTTTCCACTGATTATTTTAGGAGCTCCAAAGCAGAATCAAAGATCTAAAAAACTGCATTATCTTGAAAAGACTCATTACTCAGATCAGATAAGGTAACTGAATTTTAGATCCTGAATGAACTGAAAGGAGCAAATGCTGCACTGCTGAAATGAAATAGTTTTCAGGCATATCTCTGTTTGCACGACTCCCCACAACCATAAATAATTGTTGAAGGTGTTGTCTTGTGCCTGATGATTACCTGGTGAATGATGTGCTCTTGCTCCCTGTAGAGCCATTTACTCACCTATGGGCACTAGGGATTTTTGAAAGAAGGTAAGACAGATAGAGATGTTACTGGAGTTGTAAAATCACTGGAACCCTTTGACATAGTCAGGTAGCAATAAGATTACAAGTTTCATTTCACAATTTTTCCCTGTATTCTAGTCATCTCAGGATTGGTTCTAATCATCTGTCTTAGTTATCTAGTGCTGTTATAACAGGAATACACAAGTGGGTGTCTTTAACAGTTACAAAGCTGTTAGGTGCCATCAAGTCAGTTCCAACTCACAGCAACCCTATGATAATCAAAACAAAATATTTTCCTGTTCTGCACCATATTCACAACCATTGCTATGTTTGGCTCCATCATTATGGCCAATGTGTTAATTCACACCATTGAGGGTCTTCTCCATTTTTACTGACTCTCTACTTCTTTAAGCATGATGTCCTTCAGGGACTGTTCCCTCTTGATAACACATTCAAACAATGCTTCCAAGAAGCATTCAGGCTTTACTTCTTTCAAAGTAGATTTGTTGTTCTTCTGGCAGTCCACGGTATATTCAATATTCTTTGCCAATACCATAATTCAAATGCATCATTCCTTCTTAGGTCTTCCTTATTCTTTGTCCAGCTTTCACATGCATATGAGGAGACTGAAGTATATACCATGGTTTGGGTCAGGTACAGCTTAGTCCTCAAGATGATATCTTTACTCTGTAATACTTTAAAGAGGTCTTTTCAAGCAGATTTTCCCACTGAAATATATCATTTAATTTCTTGGCTGCTGTTTTCATACATGTTGATTATGGATCCAAGTACAATGAAATCTTTGGCAACTTCGATATTTTCTCGTTTTATCATATTGCTTATTGGTCCACTTGTGAGGATTTTTGTTTTCTTTATGTTGAGCTTTAATCCACATTCCAGGTTGCAGTACTTGATCTTCATCAGCAAGTGCTTCAAGTCATCACTTTCAGCAAGCAAGGTTACATCAACTGCATATCGTAGGTTTTTAATGAGTCTTCCTCTAATCGTGATGTCACATTCTTCTTCATATAGTCCAGCTTCTAAGATTGTATATTCTGCATACACATTTAATAAGTATTGTGACACACACCATGCAGCATACCTTTGTTCTGTTCAAATGGCTGCCTCTATGTACAGGTTCCCCATGAGCATTACAATTTATTCTGGCTCCCCCATTTCTTTGCAAAGATATCCATAATTTGTGTTAATAAACAGAGCCAAATGTGCCTGAATAGTCAATAAAACACAGGTAAACATCTTTATGGTATTCTCTGATCTCAGCTAAGATACATCTAACATCAGCAATAATACCATCATTTCACATTCTTTCTGAATTTGGCTTGAATTTTTGGCAGTCCTCTGTCAAAGTATTATTGTTTTAATTCAAGGTGCCAGCTCTTGGGCAAGGATTTCTTTCTCTGAGGGCCCTGAATGAAGGTCTTTGTCCCTTTTTGTATTTCTGTTCCTTGATGATCTTCATGTGACTTAGCATCTACCTTCTCCCAATGTGGTTTCTTACTGCATTGGTTAAATGTGCCCCCCTTACATCCCACAATACATTGAGTCAAGACATACCCTACAATAATACTATCTCATTAACTTAACAACAACAACGAAAATTTCCCAAATGGAAGTGTAACCATAGGTTAGGATTTGTGACACATATTTTAAAGAGATACAATTGACTTTAGAATATTGCACATTTTGGCCCTCAAAATTTATGTTCTTCCCATATGCAAAACACATTATTAACTCCATCATATCATCCCAAAATACCAAATTAATCCCAAGTCCAAAGTCTCATTTTCTGAATCATTTAAAACAAATATGGGTGAGACTTTGGGAATATTCCACCCTGGGCAAAATTCCTCTTCATTTGTGAACCTGTGAAATATAGAATACAAGTTACTTGCTTCCAAGGTACAGTGGTGGGACAGGCACAATTAGATATTTCCATTAAAAATGGGAAACATTTGAGGAAAAGAAGAGATAACAGGTCTTCCACTAGGTTCTCTAGAGAAGCAAAACCAGTGAAGTTTAGAGAGAGAGAGAGATGATTTATCTCAAGGAAATGGCTCATTCAGTGGTAGAGTCTGGAAAATCCCAAATCTGTAGGTCATATGTCAAACTTGAGGCTTGTCTTCACTCATGTACCTGCAAAGGCTGATGAACCCAAGATCAGCAGACCATACAGCAGGTTGTTGTCTTCACAGGGTGACAAATCTAAGATCAGTAGATAAGATGGGAGCATCTTGGCTCACAGGGTATGATGACAACAATCTAAAAATCAGCAGGCAATACAACAGGCTACTGGTTCAAGACGAGGTGATCATGAGCCAAATGCAAAATCCAGAACAAGCAAAAAGCCAGAGAGCTTTTCCATATGTATTAGAAGCAGGCCATGCCCTGAAGGCAACTACCTTTCAACTGGTTGGCTGTTCAATAAAGGACGCTCTGTAAGGCACAAAGAATCACACTGAATGTCTTGTCAGCCCACATACACTTCCTCTATAACTAGTTAAAAAAAAAAAAAAAAAAGGCTTTGTGTTCTCTGCAAGGAAACACAACAATAAATAATAAAAATAGATTTATGTCTATATAGACATTGTATGAGGACAGAGAAGAATGAATGTTTCTCTGATATTGCTGTCTCCAAAGCCATCACCCACATACTTAAATGAATTTGATGATTTGAACTATGTCTACAGTTTGATAATTTGCCATATATTAGCTTATGGAATTTCAGTGTTTCTCCCAAGTCATGTTATCTCTTTATCTCAAGGATAGGTTTTCTGACTTTTAACCATTGTTCCCTCTGACATAAGAGGGAACGCTAATGAACAAGTTCAAAATTATTTTCCCCTAGCAAATTTACACAGTCTAGAATTTCATTCCTCCTCTAGTCCCAAAGGAGCTCTGGTAGAATAATGCCTAAGGCACTTGACTGCTAACCAGAAGGCTGGCAGTTCAAACCCACCAGCCACTCCTCGAAAGGAAGATGGGGCAATCGACTTCCATAGTGATACTGCCTTGGAAACCCAAGGAGGGGTCGCTATGAGTCAGGTCTGACTCGATGGCACATAACAAAAACAACAATAACAACTAGTCCCAAAATTCTCATAAGTATCTGAAAGGGAGAGATTACTAACTGAGATACTAGAAGGATATAAAATAAATATGATCCTTGTCCTGGAAGTCTTGTCATATAGTTGTAAGGTTGCTACTCACAGAAAGAATCTTCTATTTGAGAGGAAATAATATCAAGCTAGGAGGATCCTATGGAGGATCATGATGAATGTAGTTCTGAACCGACGTCTTGAAGCATAATGAAGACCTACATTATGTAATAGTTCATTTGGTTCAATATCAGATATTTAGTTTGTAATATGGAAAAATGTGACATCAGGATTGGAGGAGAATTCATTAACAATTTGTAATATGCAAAAGATACAACTTTGCTTGTTGATGTATGGATTGTACCTCAACATAAAGAAACAAAAATCTTTACAACTGTACCAGTAAGTAACATCATGATAGATGGAGAACAGATTGAAGTTGTCAAGGATTCCATTTTACTTGGATACACAATCAATGCCCACGGAACCAGCAGTCAAGTAATCCAATGACACTTTGCATTGGGCAAATCTACTGCAAAAGACCTATTTAAAGCATCAAAAAGCAAAGAAGTCACTTTGAGGACTAAGGTGCACCTGACTCAACCCATGGTATTTCTAATCACTTCATATACACATGAAAGCTGCAAGATAGAAGAACTGATGTCCTTGAAACTAGGATGTTGTTGAAGAATACTGAACATACCATGGACTGCCAGAGCAATGAACAAGTCTATCTTGGAAGAAGTCGAACCAGAATGTTCCTTTGAAACAATGAAGACAAGACTTCATCTCACCTACTTTGGACATGTTCACCTTGGTCTAGTCCCAAAACAAGTACATCATATTGTGTAAGGTCAGAGAAAAAGGGAAGACCCTCAACAAGATGGACTGACACAGTACTGCAATAATACATTCAAACTTTGCAACATTGCTGTGTTTCATTATGTTACTGTAAGTCAGAAATTATTTATTGGCACATAGTAACAATAACAATTTCAGTCAACAAGTATGTTTGTATACCTTCCCTGGGCCAGGATTATGCTAGGACTGAAGAATGCCAAGATGGGGAAGCAATGAGAATGAAGGAATTACCAAACCCACTTTCATTGAGGGTTTAGTATCAACTATGATAGGGTTGGAGGGTATAGTCCAATTACAGTTGTGTTGATTTCTAAATCAAATTTGGGAATTTAAAAAATTTGATTCAATCTATTTTTTTTTTCATTTTGAGCTTTACAGATAAGTAAAAATAAATAATTAGATATGAGTAGAGAAAGAAATGTCAATGGAGAGCCAAACCAAAATTCTTTCTAAATTGAAAAGATTTACAAAACATGATTTTCCACATTAGCTACAGAAAACAAGGAGAAAAAATGAAGTTTCTGTAAGGCTATAATTTTAAAATGTTAGAAATAACTGAAATAGAATAGGAGCCATTCATAGCAGAGCTGCCATATTTGAACTTAAGTAGTGAAGCAAAACTAAAATAGCAAGACTGGTAGGTGGCAGTGAAGACAATAGTATCTCATTTAGTAATCTCTCCCTTTCAGATACTTATGAGAATTTTGGGACTAGTTGTTGTTGTTGTTTTTGTTATGTGCCATCGAGTCAGACCTGTAATTATGAGGCCCTGAATTCAATTCACCTGCTCAACTTGAAAGCAGTCAAGAGAAGCAACAATATCAACAAAGTAAAGAAGCAAGATAAATGAATATTGATTCTTTGGAAGAAATATTAAATATTAAGAAATAAGCGCTATTGTCTTGAAATGTTGATATTAACAAAGTTCTTATAATTTCTGAGACCTCCCCCAAATTAATAAAGTTATGGAACAGCAGTGGAAATAAACAATGAAAGCCAAAGTCATGAGTCAAACTAAATCAGATCTGCTTAGATAAGAGATTTCAAGCCAAAAACAAATTTCAAACACTGGTCTCTGATGTATTTGATCCCTGGGAGGATGTTTGCAGAGAAATTGAAACAGTATGTGCTGTGGATAGAGGTAGGGAAAGCCAAGGAGTTAGTAATGGTTAAAGTTGAAGAGGATTTGCCAATTCGTGATTGGGTCATTTGTCCATCTGTTTTTACTTCATTCTTTCTTCACTCATTTACTGTTTTCACTAACTTATTGAGGCTCAATCTACTACAACTGTGGCAGGGGCTGCAATGAACCTGTGAAGAACAGCAGCTCCTGTGTTGAGTGCTCTTCTCTGAGTCGGCTCCCCTATGCAGGGTCAGAGTAGTAAGCTTGGCTCAAGCAAAGCTTTCCTCTCTACTCCCAAAGCCAGCCTGCTCCACCAGGACTCACATCCATGCAGCTTGTCACCAGAACTCTTCCCTCCACTCCTGACACTTTTAGGACTAGACTCACTTTGCCTCCTACCCTTATTAACCTCATGTCTCACCAATACCCCACACCTCCCTGGTTATCTTCAATGTCTGAGTCCAGCTCTGTACTCCATGGCCAGCTTCAGTCTTCATGTTTCCCTACCCTTGCCTTTTCCTCTCTTCCTCTGACCCCAGCAGCACCCCATAACAGCTCACATTTTTTCCTGAAAATCTGCATTAAGGATTGATTTGTGTCCCCAATAAAGATATGTTGAAAGATTTACTCCTGTACCCATGAATGTGACTTATTTGGAAATAAAAAGGTCTTGAATGTCATCAGATTAACATGAAGTCACGACAGAGTACAGTGGGTACTAATCCTACATAATTGGTGTCCTGATAGAAGAGAAGAAATACAAAGACTCAGAGACAGAGGAAGAACTAACTTGTGACAATGCAGGTGCAAGCCAAAGCATGCCTGGAGCTACCAGAAGCTGGGAGAAAGGAGCCTAGGAGACTCATAAGCTATGACCACTGACACCCTGATCTTGAATTTCTACCTTACAGAACTGTGACACAGTATATTTCTTTATTATAACCCACCCAATTGGTGGTACTTTATTACAGCAGCCCTAGAAAACCACTGCAGTCCCCCTCCCCCAGCTAGAGCCTTCTAAGGAGAGCCCCAAGGGGGTATGCAGAGCAAACAGGAAGGTTGGAAATGTTCACCTGTGGAATTGGCAAGCCTTCCCTGTCATTCTCAAACTTCCTCAAAGTCAAGGATAAAGCCCATAGAAACTATGTCCTTTTCCTTACAGTTTGGTGGAAAATCAAGAGGTGATCTTTATATTAATTTGTTGTGTGATTCCAGTAATCACGTATTCTCCTGAGTCTCAATTTCTCCCTCCATTAGGAGGCTGTGGTAGAAATCCAAGGCTCTGAAAATGAATGTGAGATCTGTAACCCACACAGAAAGTAATTTGCTGAGTAGATGACACAGAATACATGTTCAGTGGACATTCACTGATGTTGTTCTCTATGAAGAACACCAAGGCATATTATGTTAAAATAACTTAACACAGAAATTTTATTTATAGGAAGCCAGCAAAAGCCAACATTAGCATTGATGTAAGTATTTCTTAGCTCATATTTGCCATTAATCAGTATAAGTTACTGTGATAGTTGGAGCTGTGTGTCAACTTGGCTGGACCACAACTCTGTGTAGTTTAAGCAATTGTGATGTGAGTTTTTTCCCATGATGGGATCAGATATATATATGTTTCAAGCAGCCAACCCATTGAAAGGGAGTTTTCCTAGGAGTGTGGCCTGCCTCCAAAATATTTATGGACATCCTGGGAAAAGAGACACTTTTCTGTGGATTGGGATCCTGTTGTGCTGCCTACAAGTGTCCATAAGCAAAGAATCCACCATTCTGCCTGGAGATCTTGGATTCATCATTCATTGGAGTCAACAGCCAGTACACTGCCTGCCTACTTTGAGCTCGTCAGCCCCTGCGGCTGCATGAGTTAAGAAAAGCCTCCAGCTTGACATTTGATCCAAGAACTTGGGAATTGCTAGATTCTATAAGTCTGTGAACCACTTCTTAAGATAAATTTATCTTTCTCTCTCTATATATATATATATGTAGGAGCTCTGGTAGCATAGTGGCTAAAGCACTTGACTGCTAACCAGAAGGCTGGCGGTTCAAACCCACCAGCCACTCCTCGGAAGGAAGGTTGGGCAATCCTACTTCCATAGTGATACTGCCTCGGAAACCCAAGGAGGGGTCGCTATGAGTCGGGGCCGACTCGACGGCACACAACAACAACAACAACAAGCTTGACTGGTTTTGCTTCTCTAGAGAACCCAGCCTGACACAGTTAAAAACACAGATCTTTTATAACAAGAACAATATTGAAAATTCCATTTCAGCAAGGAAATATGTCAGGATGCAAGAACAAGTGTGCTTAAAGAATGTTAAATGTAAATTTATGGAGACAGCAAATAGATTAATAAGAGTGGGGGTGGTCTGGTGGCATAGTGCCTAAAGCATTTGACTGCTAACCAGGAGACTAATGGTTCAAACCCACCAGCCACTCCTTGGAAGGAAGGTGGGGCAATCCACTTCATAGAGATACTGCCTCAGAAACCTAAGCAAGGGCCACTATGGGTCAAATTGAATCAACTCAATGGCACTGACTTTGGTTTTGGTTTAGACCTAGGAGTAGAAAATTGTAAAATGAATGTTATAGGTACTAGGTTTCTTTTGTTGTGATGACAACATTTTAAAATTAGATAGTATTGGTGGTTGGACAAGTCTGTATATATACCAAAAATCATAGACTATTTATATAGCTCAATAAAACCTCTTAAAAATGCAGGGTACTCACAACATCTCTATGAGAAAAAATTAAAAAGAATTCTAATTGGTGTGATGCCGGGAATGTACAATACCCCACATTTAATAAAATCCCAATCTCCTGTCAGTGAAAATTAGAAGCTTATGGTTTATGGTGTCTATTTCTCAATGATATCATCAAAAACAAATAACAGAAAAGATTTTTCCTCTTTTCTTTTACTTATTTTCCTATTTTCTTCTTACTCTCCACCATGGGAGAGGACCTTGACTACATGGAATGAAGATCATTTTCTTGTGAGAATGATTTCCATAAATCAGAGAACATGTAATGAAATTTAACATTCATTTAAAAATACCAGAATGTGGCTAATTTGTACTTTCATTTAAGAATGCAGCTTAGCTGGATGTATTTCTAACATTCCTATACAATTGAGACTTGAGAAACCCAGTGAAATAGATAGAAATAACAACCCTGGATACCTGAATGTCAAATGGAGGGTGGAAGAACTGGTCTGCGTACAGATTGGAAAGAGAATTATAATGAAATCTAAAGGAATTAATATATTCTCTAAGGGTCCACACCGGGCTGGCCAGCCTGGCACAACATAGCCATTTGGAGATTGCACCAAACAATATACCTGGGTCAGGAGGCCTGAAAAACATATCTAGGGGCAGAGACACTGAGTAAACAAATCTGGAAAGAAATGAGGTAGGCAGGTTGCATGCTGGGTCCAAACTAACCCAAGAAGTAGATGCACAGGAGTTCCATAGATTTGAAACTAGAGAAGTGCCTCTGGACCAAAGTGAGGTAGACCAAATTGTTGGAGCCTCAGGACAGGGGATTGATAAATCAGACAGCACACTTCTATAGAGGGTCAGGGTAAATACAGGAAGGTGAGTGAAAACTTTGGAGTCCTGGGTAAGTGGAGAAGGACCTAGAAACTATGGACAGAACTTCCTACCAGCAGTGTCGTTCATCCATGTGGACAGGAAACATACACTGAATAATAAAACAGCATAGTAATAATCATAAGTGTCCCCTTTCACTAGCCTTTTCCCTTTCCCTCCTGTTTGAGCAGCCCACTATCTCTCATCATCCATGCATGGAGGCACTCTCAGTGAGCCACAATCACACACACTACCTTTTGTACTCAGTGAGGTGACACCAGAGACACCCACTGAGCACCCCCTCTCAACTTCCCACAGTCTACCTATTCCCTTAGGCCATTCAAGCATAGATAGAGGCCCCCAGTCCTTTCCCCTTGACTACACCAATTTGTGACTAACAAGAAAGCCTGAGTCAGCCATTAGAGTAATACTGCCTCTCTGGATCTGCAAAGATAACCCATCTTGCTCTCCAGAGACTTCACTAACAGCATGTGTCAGTGTTTGAGCACCATATGGCACTGAAAGAGTTGTGGAGAGATCCTGAAAACCTGACTCCTGGAGCACCAAAATAGAGAATGATCTGCTCTCATATGTCAATGTAATTCAATAATGGAAAGCATCCATGCCCAGTAACAGAGGATTTCCATGTTCATGTCCCCCATCTTATCTATCAGTGAAAGAAAATTACTCATGCCCAACTTGCAGTGCCATAATCATACATGGATCAACATTACAGAGCAATAATTAAAAAAAAAAAAATACAAAGGAAGTTAAACAATACAAAAAGAAAGAGTAAATACACACACACACACACACACACAAAAGCAAAAAAATATAAACATATATCAATAAGAAAATATAAATAAATGAAATAGAATATTAATGTCTATTAAAAATTATATAAAGAAATAGGATAAGATAGCTTAAGAAAACAAGCAAAATAAAGTGACAGGAAACCTTTGTGAGGAAGAACTGATAATGCAGCTATCTGACAAGGAATTAAAAAAAAAAGTTAGTATAACATCTTCTCAAAGAGATCGAGAACAACTCGGAGGGAAAAAGACTTAGAGGAATTCAGAAAAAACATACAAGAACAAAATTTCAAACTGCATAGGGAAATGGAAAAATATGAAAACAACTGGAAAATCAGAAGCTTAATAATATAATATCAAAAATAAACATCTCAATGAAAGGACTAGATAAAAATCCACTGCTGTTGAGCCATTTCCAAATCATAATGACCCTCTAGGACAAAGTCAAACTGCTCTATAATATCTCCAAGACTGGAATCTTTACAGAAGAAGACTGCCACATCTTTCTCCCATGGAGTGGCTGGTGGGTTTTGACCTCCAAACTTTTGTCTTGCAGCTCAGAGCTTTAATCACTGCCTCACCACAGCTACTTCAATGGACGAACATAAAAGTAGAATTTAATAAAGGAGTAAAGATCAGTGAAACAGACTTCAAAACCTTCATATTAATTTGTCTGAGGAACAAATAGAAAAATGAAAAATAATGAAGAAAGCCTAACAGTTATATGGAACAATGTTGAAATGAATAATATACACATATGAGGAAATCCAGAAGGGGAAGAGAAAAAAAAAATAGCATGGAGAAAATTTTTGAAATTATTATATATTACTTTGAAATTTTCTCCCATTACAATGGCAGAAAACTTTCCATATACTAAGAAAGATGAGAATTACATCCACGAAACTCAACAAACCCTATACAGGATAAACCCCAAAAGATATTCACCAACAAATATCATAATCAAACTTTCCACAACCAATGACAGTTAAGGAATTTTGAAAACAGCACATGGAAAGTGAAATATCATTTACATAGGTGCCTTAATGAGACTAAGCAGTAATATCTTGTCAGACACTATGCAAAGAAGAAGACAATGGTATGACATATATAAACCTCTGAAAGAAAAGAACTATTAACCAAGAACTAAATATATATATATATATATATATATATATATATCAAAATTGTCTTTCAAAAATAAAAGTGAAATTACAGCATCCCCAGATAAGTAGATACTAAGGGAATTTATAACTATCAGACCAGTTACACAAGAAATATTAAAAGGAGTCCTTCAGATAGAAAACTAACAAAATCAGACAACAATATGAGATAAAGACATACAAAAGCATCATTCACATACCAAGCCAGAAAATGACTTCACAAAAGTAAAATAAAGCTACAAAATCAATTACAGAGAACCAGGGATATAATGTCATCAGTGACAACTTCAAAACAAAAGAGGAAATGAATTATGTAGTTACAGACTTCTACATAGAGATGAAGTTCAAGCAATTTCAAGATATGAGAGCCTGTTTTAAATACAGGATGAAAATAACATCAGGGTAAACACTAAGAAAATAAACAAATCTACTCACCAAAATAAAGAAGAAAATAAAAAAAGACTTGGTGAAAACAAAAACAATAACAATAAATCAAAAGGAAAGAATATCCATATACAAAAATAACTTAGCACAAAAAGTAAAGAAAAAAGAAACCAAACATTTTTTAAAATCACAGAAAGAATACCAAAGTGCAGTAAATTCTTCCCATTCCATAATCACACTGAATGTAAATGATCAAATGAACAAATCAAGAGGCAAAGATTTGCAGAATGGATTAAAACACAAAAACAATTAATAAAATATAACTCATCATTTTTGTTGCCTTCAAGAGATACATCTCAGGCACTAAAGCATAAACAGGTTAAAAACAAAAGGTTGGAAAACATATTAAACAAACACTAAAGAGAAGAGAGCAGGAGTGGCAATATCAATACCTTTCAAAATACACTAGAAGTCAAAATCCATTATAGGAGAGAAAGAATGATATTATATAATGATTAAAGGGTCAATTCACCAAGAAGATATCACAATTATCAATATTTTTGCACCCAATTCCAGAACTTCAAAACTTATAGAAAAATTCTAACATAATTGAAGAAAGAAATAGACAAATCCACAATAATAGCAGATGTTTGCACCCCACTTTTGACAACGAGGGAACAACTGGAAAAAAAAATCAATTAAGATATAGAAGATCTGATAACACCATTAACCAACCGAACTTCCAAGATATATAGAACACACCACTTCACAAAAGCACAATATATATTCCTCTCCAATGCACATGGAATAGTCTCCAGAAAAGACTGTATTTAAACCACACATTTCATTATAGTACTTTACTTTGTCTTCTCAAGCCACCTTTTGAAATATTTTGCTCAGCTCTTACTTCATTATTTCTTCCATTTGCTTTTGCTACTCTGTGTTCAAGTGCGAGTTTCATAGTTGCTTCTGACATTCATTTCTTGTCTTTTCTTTTTTCCTTGTCTTTTTAATGACCTTTGTCTTTCTTTGTGTATAAAATCATCCTACAACTCCTCTGGTCTTCAGTTATTAGTGTTTAATGTATCAAATCTATTCTTCTGTGGTCTCTAAATTCAGATTAGATATACTCAAGGTCATATTTTACTCTTGTGGATTTGTTTTTATTTTCTTCAGCTTCAATTTGAACTTGCATATGAACACTTTTTTATCTGTTCCAAATCACTCCTGGCCTTGTTCTGACTGCTGATATTGAGCTTCTCCATCATCTCTTGCCAACTGATGTATTTTACTTGAATTGTGTGTACTCCATCTGGTGAGGTCCACATGTATAGTCACTATCTATGTTGTTGAAAAAAAAAATATATATTTGCAATGAGTAAGTCCTTGGTGGAGGAGTTCTATGGCATAGTGATTGGCTGCTAACCAAAAAAAGGCAGGGTGATTCGAACTCACCAGCTGCTCTTTGGGAGAAAGATGAGGCAGACTGCTTCCATAAAGATTTATAGCCTTGAAAACTGTATGGTAGAGCTCTACTCTATCTTAAAATGTCACTATGGAGGACTTCTGGTAAGATGGTGGAATAAGCAAACAAGCTACACAGACTGTCTTCAATAAAGAAAAAAGAAAGTAACTGACAGAGATACAGAATATAATCTTGGAGCCCTGAGCTTTGAAAGGAAGTATACAGAAGTGGATTAGGCACCAACTACTAGAAAAACCTGAATGAAAACATTTACTTTTCAGAGACATATTGGAGCAGTGGACTATCAGCTACTCTGATGGGACCAACAGCCTGAATATTTCCAAGTGGTATTGGGACCTGAGAATTGACCTAAAGATCAGCCCTGGTCTCCAAGGGCTGAAGGGATGATTGTGCTGATGGCCTATGACTAGCAAGGAGAGAGACTACCTGAGCTGTGGACTTTTGGCTGTCTGAGGGTGCAACCATCTTGATTGTTTACAAGCAGTGGTCATTTTGGATATTTAAAGTGACTGAGAGCACAGAGCCATTTTGAATGTTTACAAGCAGAGGCCATTTTGAATTTTAAAGTGACAGCATTCTCATTCAGAATCCAGGGACCTAAGAATAGGCTCTGTTTGTTAAGGACAGCAGGGGCATATAGGAGGCTGACAATGGGAAAGGAGACAGGTGGTAAGTGTATAAGTGCTGCCAACTAGCAAATAGAGGAGCACAGCACAGTACCCTGCTTACATAGATAACATACAAACAAAACAAAGAAAATGAGAATCATGGGCAAGTCACTCCAATATACAGTCACTAATTAAATATAAACACAAAAATGGCACAATGCCTCAGAGACAACAGAGCATCACAGTGCACACAAAGAAGCAAGATAAAGCAGGAGAAACAAGGGACCAGGATACAGACCCAAAACACATTCTTGAGGAAGACATGACATTGGAATTCCCTGATAAGGAATTCAAAAGAATTATATTTAGGCACCTTCAACGGATTGAAAGACACATCAAGGAAAACACTTACAAAATTAGAGAAAACCCTAGAACAATTTCAAAAGATAATACAAGGACAAAAGAAGTGAAAAATTAGAAATGATATAAAATCTACAGACAGAAATCCAAATTAATATTAAGTTTTCAGAAATAGATAACACATTGAAGGGGCAAAGGAGTAGAATTGAGTCAATGGAAGACAGAATTAGTGATATTGAAGGCAAATACCTTAAAACTTCTTTGGAAAGGGATCAATCAGAAAAAAGATCAAAACAAAATGAAGAAAGCCTAAGGTTCATGGGGTATACCATCAAAAGGAATAACCTATAGCATAGTGCCTAAAGCACTTGACTGCTAACCAGAAGGCTGCCGATTCAAACCCACCAGCCACTCCTTGGAAGGAAGATGGGGCAGTCTACTTCTGTAATTGATACTGCCTCAGAAACCCAAGGATGGGTTGCTATGAGTCGGGTCCGACTCGACAGCACATAACAACAACAACAATAATAGGAATTCCAGAACATAGACAAATAAAACCACAGAAAAAATTGTCAAAGATTTGTTGGAAGAGAATTTTCCTGGTATGATGAAAGATGAGGATATATCCATTCAAGAAGTCCAACGAACCCAAAACAAGGATAGACTCCAAAAGAAAATCACCAAGACATATCATTAACAAACTCACCAAAACCAAAGAGAGGGAAAGAATCCTGAAAGCAGCATGGGAAAAACAAAAAGTTACCTACAAGGGCCAACCAATAAAACTAAGTTCAGATTTCTAGGCAGAAACCACACAGGCGAGGAGACAATGGGATGGTATATATAAAACCCTGAAAGAGAAAAATTTCCAACCAAGAATTATATACCCAGCAAAATTGTTCCTCAAAAATGATGGTGAAATGAAGACATTTCCAGACAAGCAGAAATTAAGGGAATTTATTCAAACTAGATCAACCTTACAAGAGATGCTAAAAGGAGTCCTTTAGACAGAGAAACAACGAGAGCAAACAACTGACCATTAACACATATGATGACATAACCCAGAAACCAGCCCAGTTATGGAAGTATCCAAAGTTAATAAGCCTACAAGAT
The DNA here is from genome assembly GCF_000298275.1 of Orycteropus afer afer. NCBI lineage: Eukaryota > Metazoa > Chordata > Mammalia > Tubulidentata > Orycteropodidae > Orycteropus > Orycteropus afer. The sequence continues at coordinate 1,093,732 of NW_006921920.1, read as the reverse complement.
TGTAAACTAGGAACCCGAGACACCAACTGACAAATGAGGACAACAACAAACCACAAAGAGGGAAAATATTGTGTAGTTACAGAACTTCTAAATGGTAGGGAAGTGAACACAACTACAAGATAGAACGGACTGTTCTAAACTTGGAAAGAAAAGTATAAATCACAGGGTAACCACAAAGAAAAATGATAAACCTTCACATCAAAATAAAAAAGAGGACTAGCACAAATATTTAGCAAATACTAAAACAATAACAATGAAGGAAGTGATAACACAATTCATAAACAAAACAAAGCAAAAGCTCAGCACAGAAAATTATATGGAACAAGGAAATCAACACCACAAAAGAGCACATAAGAAAATGACAGCAACAAATTTACGTTTGTTGATAATTACATATCTGAGGGACTTATTTCTAAAATTTGTAGAAAACTCCAACAGTTCAACAACAAAAAGATTAACAGTCCAATTAAAAAATGGACAGAAGACATGAATAGACAACTTCACCAAAGAGGATATTCAGCCAGCCAGAAAATACATGAAGAAATTCTCATGATCATTAGCCATCAGAGAGATGTAAATCAAAATAACAATGAGATACCAACTCACCCAGGCACTAATGGCAAAATTCAACAAGACAGGAAATAACAACTGCTGGTGAGAATGTGGAAAGATTGGGATTCTCATACATTGCTGGTGGGACAGTAAAATGATACAACCATTGTGAAAATAGGTATGGCGATTCCTTAAAAAGTTGGAAATATAAATACTATGTGAGCCAGGAATCCCACTTCTAGGTATATATCTTAAAGAAGTGAGAGGCAGGACATGAATACACACACCCATGTTCATCACAACAGTATTCACAATAGAAAAGAGATGGAAACAACCTAAGTGCCCATCAACTGAGGGACTGGGAAACAAACTGTGGTACATACATACAATGGAATACTGTACTGTGCAACACTAAATAATTTAGAATCTGCAAAACACTGCATAACATGGATGAACTTGGAGGACATTGTTGTTGTTGTTGTTGTTGTTATGTGCCGTCGAGTCGGCCCCGACTCATAGCGACCCCTCCTTGGGTTTCCGAGGCAGTATCACTACGGAAGTAGGATTGCCCAACCTTCCTTCCGAGGAGTGGGTTTGAACCGCCAGCCGTCTGGTTAGCAGGCAAGTGTCTTAGCCACTATGCTACCGGAGCTCCCTGGAGGACATTATGCTGAGTGAAATAAGTCAAACACAGAAGGACAAATATAGTATTAGTTCATTATTATAAAAAGTCAAGGAAAGATTCATATATGGAAGGAAACTTTGTTGGTTACTAATGGTTGGAGGGGAGTGGGAAGGAATACTGAAAAAAAAAAAACAAACATTAACCCATATCACTTTTTTTGTGTGTATTTCACTGTACATAAATTATATTTCAATAAAATGCATTAAAAAAAAATCACTATGAGTTGGAATCGACTCCTTGGCAGTGTATTTGGTTTAGTTTAAGTCCTTGGTTTGCCAAGTTCTATCATGTGACCCCAATATCATTGCTATCACCAAGGCCATATTTTCAGGAAATTGATCTTTCATTGTTTCCACATTTCACACTGCAATCACTAATAATCTTTTTTTTTTTTTTTTTTTTTTAACTTTTCATTGTGATTCCATTGAAAGTTTACAGAGCAAATTAGTTTTACATTCAACAGGTCACACACATTGATTGCAATTCTCTCAATGTAACAATACTCTTCCTACATCCTCCCTGTGTCATTTCCCTTTGTCTTTTTTTTCTGTCCATCCCTGCCTTCTGAGCTTTATCGCAAGGCAAATGCTTCCCTTTTGATCTCTTATGGTTGATAGTTCTAAGGAGCGCTTACCTCTCTGGTGTTATTTTTTTACCACTTACTTCTCCCTATTGTCTTGCTGCAAGTTGAGCCATGGGTGTAAGGTCAGTTCCAGGCCCAAAGGATGATTCCATAGTCTCAGAAGTTTCACCAGTCTCTATCAGACCAGTAAGAACTGGTCATTTTTATGATTTTGAGTTTTGTTCTGCATTTTCCCCTACTTTATCTAGAATCTCCAATTTTGATCCATTTCAGAGTGGTTGGCAGTGGTATCCAGGATAGTGGTAGCTAGTTTGTCTGTTCTCAGAGTCATAGATGCTGATGTTCCCTTGGCCCAATAGTCACCTGGACTAATTGTTTCCAAGTATCTTTGATTTTCTTCACTCCCCTTTGCTCTGTGCAAGGAGAGCACAATGCTGTATCTTAGATGGCCACTAGCAACATTTTAAGACCCCAGTCACTACTCACCATAGTAGTATGTAAAACAATGTTTCTTTTCTTTTTTTTTGTACTATGTCATGCCAATTGGACTTGATATTCCCTGCAACTATGGTCCTGAGCCCACAGGCCCTGTGACTCACTCTTTCATGGTGTTTGATTGTAGTAGCTAAGAAACTTTGTCCCATTAGCTGTATTATACAAATAGAGAAATTGTTAAAGCACATACAAGTACGTATGTTGAAATATTGTCTTCCAAACCTACAAATGGACATGGGTAAAATGCTATTCCCCTACACGTATCTGATTATTTTGCTTATCTACCTATGTATTCACTCTTGCATTAATGTTTTTATTACTGATAGTGGAGTATTGTGTATATAATAGTATTTGTTGTCTGTGATTGTTGTGCATCTTTCCATGTCTTGTTTTTCCTTAGTGATATTTTGCTAGTTGCCAACTTTTGGTATATTGTCTTTCCCTTCACCCAAATCAACCTATGTCTCTTACCTAGTTAGCCATTTTCCATCCCCTCCCCTCCCGTCCCAAGTAACCATCAAATAATGTTTTGTTCCATGTGTAAAAATGTCCTTGACTTTTTATAATTGTGGACTTATAAAATATGTGTCCTTTTGTGTTTGAATTATTTCACTCAGCATAATATCCTTCAAGTTCATCCAAGTTATGAGGCATTTCACAGACTCTTCATTACTCTTTAATGTTATATACTGCATATGTACCATAGTTTGTTTATCCATTCATCCATTGATGGGTACTTAGGTTGTTTTCATCTCTTTGCTCTTGTGAATAGGGCTGCAATGAACATGGGTGTGCATATATCTATTCCTGCCCTCGTTCTCACATCTTTAGAATATATATGTAATAGTGGGAGTGCTGTATCAAATAGTATCTCTATGTCCAACTTTTTAAAGAGTGCCATACCATTTTTCACAGTGGTTACACTATTTTTCAGTCCCAAAAGCAGAAGATAAAAGTTCCAATATCTCCACACTCTTGCCACCATTTGTTTTTGTTGTCTTTTTGAAATTTGCTATTATTGCTGGGGTGAGATGCTATCTCATTCTTTTGGTTTGTATCTCTCTTCTGCATGTGTTCATTGGCTGCCTGAATATCTTCTTTGGTGAAGTTTCTGTTCATATCCCTTGACCATTTTTTAACTAGATTTTTCGTCTTTTTGATGTTGAGATGTGGAATTTTGTGTAAATTTTAGAGACAAGTTCTTTATTGGATATTTCATTGCCACTTATTTTTCTCACTCTGTAGGTCCTCTTTTAACTCTTGTGAAGTTTTTTTTTTTTTTTTTAATGTGCATAAGAATTTAATTTTTAGAAAGTCCCAGTCATACAGCTTATCTTCTTCTGTTTGTGCACTTTTGCTAATGGTTGATAATCTGTTTGTGCCATAAATTAGGGCATCTAAATTTTCTTCTACTTTTCTTTGATGACCTTTATGGTATTAGGTTTTACCTTTTGGCCTTTGATCCATATTGAGTTCATTTTTGCATATGGTCTGAGGTATGGATCCTGTTTCATTTTTCTGCAAATGGATATGCAGTTTTGCCAGCACTATTTGTTGAAGAGACTGTCTTTTCCCCATGTAATGGATTCCTGCCCTTTGTTAAAGATCACCTGTCCAGAGGTGGATGGATTTATTTCTGTATTCTCAGTTCTATTCCACTGGTCTATGTGTCTATGACTGCACAAGAACCAGTCAGTTTTGACTACCACGACTGTATAGCAGGTTTTGAGATCAGGCAGTGTGAGACTTCCTACTTTGTTCTTCAATAGTACTTTGCTTATTCAAAGTTTCCTTCCTTTTCATATATAATTAGTGATTGTTTTTTTCTGTGTGCTTAAGAATGTTGAAGGAATCTTCAGTCGAACTCCACTGTACCTATAGATTGCTTTGGATAGTACTGTCATTTTCACAATGTTCAATCTTCCCTATCCATGAGCACAGTATATTCGTCCATTTTCATAGGTCTCCTTTAGTTTCTTGTAGTAGTGTTTTGTAGCTTTCTTGTATAGGTCCTTGGTAAAATTTATTCCTAAGTATTTTATCTTTTTCATAGCTCTGGTAGATGGTATTGCTTTCTTTTTCAGAGATCTCTTTTATTGTTATAGAGGAATCCAACTGATTTGGATGTTGGTACTGTACCCTGCAACTCTGCTAATTACTTCAATTATTTCCCATAGTTTCCTTACTGAGACTCTGGGGTTTTCTGTGTATAGGATCATATCATCTGCCAATATAGTTATACTACTTCTTTGACAATTTGGATGCCTTTTATTTCTCTTTCTTGCCTTATTTCACTGGCTGGGTCTTTGAATCCTATGTTAAATAGGAATAGAGATAGAGGGCAATTTTGTCTGGTTCCTGTTCACAAGAGGAATGCTTTTGAACTTTCTCCATTGACAATGATGGTCGTGGGTTCTACTTATATGCTCTTAATTATGTTGAGGAATTTCCATTATGTTCTTATTTTGCTGAGAGTTTTGTTTTTGTATGTGTGTGGCGGGGCATTGATTTGTTTTGTTTCATTTTTTAAATCAGGAAAGGGTATTGGATATTATCAAATGCCTTTTCTTCATCAATTGGTGTGATCCTGTGGTCCTTTTCCATTGTTTTATTTATCTAGTGGGTTATATTGTTTTTCTAATGTTGACCCATCTACGTAACTAGCATGAATCCTGCTTGGTCATGATGTATAAGTCTTTTGATAAAGTGTTGGATTTGACTGGCTAGGGTTTTGTTGAAGAATTTTCTGTCTATATTTGCTAAAGGGGCAGGGAGGCCACATCTTCTGGCCTCTTCTAACCCCAAAAGAGGAAGACAGAATCACCATCAATAGCCCAAGCCTATTCCTTTGAGGCCAAACATGCTGCCTCCCTCCAGTCCTTTCATCAATCCTGACACCAACCATTCCTCCTGCAGCACCCACCACCTTTCTGCTGGGTTCAATAATTTGCTTCAGTGGCCACACAGAACTCACAGATTATGGGGTTTATTAGGGAAGCACCAGGCTACATTCAAGTTCAGAAACAATGCTCAGTCTCCCTCAGCCCGTCATCTCTCAACCAACAGTCTCTCTCCCAGGAGTGTGTGTCTCTCGGTGTCCCTTTCTCAGCAGCGTGTATCTCTTAGAAGCATGTTTCTCTCAGCAGCACATCTTTCTCAGCCAGCAGTCAGAGAGCCTTCTTCTGACTTGAGGAGGGCTCCTTTTGAGCCTGGAAGAGTGGCCAAACTAACCAATCATAACATAATAATTCTAAGCATCTGAGAGAGAGTGAACTTCCCAAAACATTGCTTTGTGCCACCTGCAACAGAAATGCCCCAGGTGGATAACTTTAACAATCAGGAGCTCCTCAGTCACTCATGGCAAATTCCATCATGGAGTTTACAAAGACTTGTTGCTAGAAAAGCCATACCAGGTAATTTACTACACCATAATATTTATGAAGGATATTGGTCTATAATTTTCTTTTTTTGTGATGTTTTTGCATGGCTTTGGTATCAGGGTTATGCTTGCTTCACAAAATGATTTTGGGAGTACTCCATGCTTTTTCTATATTCTAGAGTATTTTGAGTAGGATTAGTGTCAGCTCGTTTTGAAATGTTTGGTAGAATTCACCAGTGAAGCTATCTGGGCCAGGACTCTTTTTTGTTGGCAAAGTTTTTTTGCTTTTTTTTTTGTCTGATATGGTGGTTTTTGACTTGAAATCTACTTTATCAGGAATTAATATTTCCACCTGCTTTTTTTGGTTGCCATTAGCATCATATTTTTTTTAGCCTTTAATTTTTACTTTATTTTTATCTTTGTGTCTGTGATGAGTCTCTTTAAGGCAGATTATTAATGGTTCCTCTTTTCTCATCCATTCTTATTAATGTGCCCTCTTTTCTTACGCATTCTACTACTCTCCTTCTCTTGCCTTGTGCATTTAATTCATTTGTATTGACTATAATCAATGCTATGTATGAATTTACTGCTATCATTCTTGTATGTGTTTTGTTATGCTGATAATGGTTTCTTTGTTCCAAATACTTTCTGTGCTGAGTTCATATTATTATCAGATTTCTTTTCATTTTCTTCATTTTTGTTGACTTTGTGTTTACTATGTCCTTGCGATTTTCTTCTTTCTTCTTTGCTTAGCAGGCTTAAATTTGTGGTTACACTGTAGTTAATTTTTATCTTCCTAATTTTGAAACTGTTTGTCCTATATTGATATCATCCTTATTTATTTTCCAATTAGATGTTCTATAATTCTGTCATTTATTCTCTCATTTTTCTTTGTAGCTTTTGTCATTTATAGGTTGATGTTTCTGGTTCTCTATTTTCAGATTTGTAAACTTATTTTAATTTTGAGAATTCTTTTTCTAGGTCCATTTCTGGATTGTGTATCTTAATATTAGATTACTATCTTCTGTTGTTAGTTTTCTGTCTGATGAAATCCCTTTAACATTTCTTTTAAGGTTGGTCTATTTTTTACAAATGCCTTTAATTTCTGTTGCCCTGAAAATATCCTAATTCCACCATCATTTTTTAAGGACAGTTTTGTTGGATATATCATTCTAGGTTGGCAATTTTTTTTTTCTTTCAAAGTTTTTATGTTATCCCATTGCCTTCCTGCCTGCATGGTTTCTGCTGATAAATTAAAGCTTAGCTGTATTGATTGGTCTTTGTAGGTAACATTTAATTTTCCTGTGCTAGTTTCAAAATTGTTTCTTTGTCTTTGGTTTCACAAAGTTTGATTACAATATCTCTTGGTGACTGTTTTTTGGAGTATAACTTATATGGGGTTCATCAAGTTTTTTGTATGGATATCTTTTTATCTTTCATGATATTTAGGAAGTTCTCTGCTAGGAAGTGTTTGACAATTTTCTCTGTGTATTTATTTATTTATTTATCTATCTATCTATTTATTTATTTATTTATTGCCTACTTTTGTTCTGGAATTCCAAACACATGTAGATTATTTCTTTTTATATTATCTGTTATGGTTACCTAGTGCTATTCTGACAGGAATATACCACAAATGGTATGACTTGAACACACATGAGTTTGTTCTCTTACAATTTGGGAGACTACAACTCTGTGTCCAAAGTGCCTGGATTTAGGGGCTGTGTGAAAACTCCTCAACCTTGGGATTCATCTCTGCCTTTTCCTTCCAGCCCAATGAAGCTAAAGCATCTCTTCACTCAGGCAGCTACTGGCTGCTAAGGTTAACAAGCCCAAAGTTGACAAATAAAATGGAACAATCCTGATGTTACCAAACAACATGGCAGGTCATTGATTCAAGTCCATTGAAAATCCCAAGGTCGTCAGAGTATGACAGGCTGCTGAACAATGACTTAGCTACATGCAGGGTTCAAGCATGCCATAAGCTAGAGACCATTCCTAAAGCTTTTTCTTATATACAGGAAGCAGACCACATACCCAAAGGCAGCTACTCAGTAGATCCCACCATGGAGTTGATTACCAGTGTCATCATGGGGAATACTACAACCTGCTGCACAGCTACTCAACCAGGCCTAGCCACGTTGACACACAAACTTAATTACCACATTATTCCATATAATTCTTAGGCTTTCTTAATTTTTTTGTCATTCATTTTTTACATTTTTTCTCATACAAAATAGTGTCACTGGATTTAGTCACATCAATTCTAGTCTTTGTCCTTCCAATGTGTTATCTATCTCTGTAATTTTAGTGTTAGTCTTCTGGGCATCTAATTGCTATTTTTTGTATAACTTCTAATTGCCTATTTATTTTGTCACTTGTTCTTGTATTGTTTTTTTGAATTCTTCTATGGTATTGTCTATCTTTTCCTTGATTTTGTTTGTGGTTTTCTTGAGCTCTTGGAAGGATATAGATATAGATAGATAGAGAGAGAGAGAGAGAGAGAGAGAGAGAGATTGAGAGACAGATATAGATATACATATACATATAGATATCATATCTATATATATCATATGTATATAAAGCTCAAGAAAACAAATTCATTGCCATTGAGTTGATTCCAAGTCATAGAGACTTCCATTGGGGTTTCTGAGGTGGTAAATCTTTATGGAAATAGATATGGAGTGGCTGGTGAGTTTGAACTGCCAATCTTCCAGTTAGCAGTCAAATGTCTTAGACACTGTTGTTGTTGTTGTTGTTGTTATGTGCCGTCGAGTCGGCCCCGACTCATAGCGACCCCTCCTTGGGTTTCCGAGGCAGTATCACTACGGAAGTAGGATTGCCCAACCTTCCTTCCGAGGAGTGGCTGGTGGGTTTGAACCGCCAGCCATCTGGTTAGCAGGCAAGTGTCTTAGCCACTATGCTACCAGAGCTCCTATATATATATATATATATGTGTGTGTGTGTGTGTGTGTGTGTGTGTGTGTACACACACACATACATAAATACATATGATATATATATAATCTTTTGGAGTCCTCACCAATTAGGTCTATTACTCGTTCTTCCTCAGACAGTTTTCCTGGTTCTTTGTTTTGGTCACTTGCTTGCAGTATCTTGTCCTCAGATATAACTAAATTCTGTTGTATGTAGTGATACCACCTCAGAAACCCAAGGAGGGGGTCACTATGAATCGGGTCCGCCTCGACGGCACATAACAAAGCAAGACATTTTGAAGTTGTTATTTTTATTTGTTGATTATGTGTTGGTTTGCTTCACCCTGATTTTTTTATTTTGTTTTGTTTAGAAATATCTACACAATGTCCACACAAGAGTGGATTTTTGGTTCTATGTGGTAGCATAGTGGCTAAAGCACTTGACTGCTAACCAGAAGGCTGGCAGTTCAAACCCGCCAGCCACTCCTCAGAAGGAAGGTTGGGCAATCCTACTTCTGTAGTGATACTGCCTCGGAAACCCAAGGAAGGGTCACTATGAGTCAGGGCCGACTCGACGGCACATAACAACAACAACAATCTTGGCAGCACTGGGGCACTTTTCACCTGTCTCTGGGTGGGTCAAATAACCAACCCAGATGCCAAAATTAGAAGCGGGACTGGGTATGAGTACTTCTCAACTTGTAGAGGCTGCTTTCGAGGTCTATAATAACCAGGACCAGGAATAGGAGAAACAGAAGCAAAGAAACATGAAGCAACAGACTGCTTTGCTGGCTGCTGCCCTGGGAGACCTGTCATGAAGTCGATTGTATTGGGTAAGTCTCCATGGGCCCCCAACAAATAGAAAGGGAGCAAATCAAGCTCCTGCTCCAAGAGGCTGACCAACAAAGTTGGGGCCTCAACAGTATACTTACTACAGGAAAAATGGGCACTGAAAGAGGGAGCATCAAGAGCGAACTCTCCAAACCCAACCAAAAAGGTCCCAACAGATAATAACTAACAACAATCAAGAATGATGGGGCCCAGGGGCTCCATTGCAGACTAAACAAATTCCTATTTCCCATGAGGAGCCTGGGTGGCAATGACTATGGTAAAAACAGCCCATTAAATCTTTACTGGGCACAGAAGCAACCTCAGCCCTAAACATCCCCAAGACCTCTTTGTCCTAGAAGACTATGAGCATTATTGGAGTTTCAATAATGTAAAAATCTTCTTCAACTTCTTGAATGCCAGGTTGGGAATACTACATTAACTTAAAGTTTTTATATGTGCCTCAATGCCCTGTCCCTCTGTTGGAATAACACTTAATAACCAAGTTAAAATACTCAGGTTACTTTCTCAGCTAACAAGCTCCAAGTAAATGTTAAACTCAACCAGGCATGGACCTCACAAACAACCTCCTGCAATTACCTGCTGCTATAGACTACAGAAGCAACTGACAGAACTGTCACTGCAATTAGCACTGGTTATGGGAAAAAATGACCTGTATCCTTGGCTGAGTAAACTTATTGCAGGACTGGATCTGTACAAAACCATCCAAAAGGTTACACAAGACTACTTGACCTATGCCAGAAGCAATACAAAGTGCAGTCCACCCCCAGTGGTAAAAGGAATTCAAACAAGAAAACTGAGCCTATGCAAGGACTGGCAAGAAAAATTTATAACTCCTGAAAAATCAAATATTTATAGATACTTTCACTAGATGGATGGAAACCTTTTCTTACAGCATGGAAAAGCAGTAAAGGTGAGTAAACCCTATTGAAATGAACCCAGTTTAATTTACTAGTCTCAGTTCACAGTAAGTCTAACAAATAACAAAACTAGCCTATTGACAGGGAAAACCTGAGAAAATAAAACACACTTTTAAGAAGACACTGGCTAAGATATGCCAAGAGACCAACTTATCTTGAATAAAACTGTTACTTCTTCTTGCCCTGTATGGATCTAGGTTAGCCCCAGAAACAGGCTTAAATTAAGCCCACATAAAATATTATATGGGAGACCATTTTCTAGAGTGTGGCATCCTAATTATACCAAAAAAGGAAAAAAAAAAAAAAAAAGTTTAAAATTGTTAAGGAATTGAATATTTTAAAACATGTGCAAGCTTTGTCTGCAACACTAAAAATTATTAAACAGTTTGCTTCCAGCAGAATGTTGTGTCCTACAGATGTCCCCCTTCACTGCTTCTATCCAAGTAATTGGGTCCTACTGAAGGAGGACAATGACCAGACTCCCAGAACCAACATCTTCCGCCCTTACTGAACCTTTACACCATTAAAAAGACACACTGCTACAGCATTAATCCCGTGTTGGAAGGGACCTTGTACCGTAGTTTTAATTACACCCACAACCGTAAAATGGATGGCCTCACATTGTGAATTCACCCCACATTAGGGGACTTACCAGGACCTGGAATTTGTTTTATTTCTCCTCATTATAATAAGTCTTAATTCCGGTTCACTACCTCTTATAACCAGACCATTATTATGACATACAATGGAACCTCTGCATATATCCATGCTCCCCAAGGTGCTTGGTTTTCTTGCTCACTTGCAGCTGTTGTTTTATAAAATCGAAGAGGGTTGTATCTCCTTTTGGCTGAAAAGAGGGGAGTATACCAGGCATTGGGTAAGGAATGTTGTTATCTCATAAACCAATCTAACATTGTAACTACTAAGGTTGCAGAATTCTGAAACCACATGGAGCAAAGACGGCGAGAACAAGCAGCCCCTCCAACGAGGACTAAAAAACATCCTAATTGGAAAAAAACACCCCCAAATCCTAGCCCTCCAGGGATACCAGGAACTTCAACAGATTGAGACTGATCAGTGATACTTCTCCATAACCTCATGCCCTGCATGAGGATGGAGGGTATCAAAGGGGGAAATGAAGAAGAAAAAGCTCCCCCAAGCTCCCCTTTATGCGCACCTCAGCTACCCTCCCCCATCAGTTTCCCCTTCCCGCTCCGGGGTTCCCCTTTTGCACCCAGCACCCAGCCCGAGCTACACCAGGCTCAAAACCCCTTCTGCCTAGACTGCCACCACAACCCCGCATAGTTTTGTACACGAGCCCACAGACCCTGTAAAAATGCCAAAGACCCAGTCTTTGGGGCAGGGGGGAGCTGTTTTAGTACACTAGCAGCAGCTGGTCCGCTAGCGTGAATAAATCTGCCTGCTTCTCTCTTCCTGAATGCTGCTTGGTTTTCTGTTTGTTTCAGGTGCAGATAAGCCAAACCACAAACCCTGGCTCTATCTGCTTGGGGCACATTGTGATGAGTGACTGGGTTGCTAAGGAGATGGCAAAGGAATCAGCCATGTTGTGTATGGCCAGGAGGGCATCCCTAGTCACCAGGTTGGTGGGAGCAGGTAGAAGTTTCACCTCTAGTCACTGAGGTTTGTTTTTTAGAGTGGAGAATGCACCTCTGAAGTCATGATTCACTGAGTGTGAATCCAGTGTCCTTCTTGGCGCATGCAGTGGATTATTCAACTCCTGCCAAAATTCAATCAAGTATGGAGCTGCCCAGATAGAGTGGGAGAAAAATGTGATACAAAACTCAAAACCATAAAAATGACCAGGCTTACTGGTCTGCTAGAGACTTGTGGAACTCTCAGAACTATGGCTTCTAGCCACCTTTCAGGCCTGGAATTGAACTCATTCTCATGGCTTCCAACCAATAAAAGACAAGTATATAAGGTGAATATTTACACTAGGTAGATATACTCCTCAGAACAGTCAATCATGGGTGATCAGAAGGGCAATATTTGCACACAGAGGTAGCTGAGAGTGAAGAAATGCATAGGGAAGAAAGACACAGGGAAAAAGTAACCACAGGGAGGAAGTGGAAAGAGAGTTGTTACATTATGAGGATTGCAATCAATGTCATGAAACAAAATGGGTATGAATTGTTGTATGGAAAATGAATGTGTTCTGTAAACTTTCATCCAAACTACAATTTTAAAAAAGAAGGAGAAGAAGAGAAAAAAAATAACCATATACAGTTTAAACATAACAAGAGACAAAGTTAAAGAATAGCTGGTTAGCCACAAATAAGCACCTTGAGGTAGTAGGTTACTAAGCCTGAAGGCTGGAGGCCATAGTTGCAGGGGATAAGCTAAATTGGCACAAAAAAATATTCTACTACATCTTCAGTGAGTTGCAACTGGGGTCTTAAAAGCTTGCTACCAGCAGTCTAAAAGGCAACACTTGGTCTCTCCTTCTCTAGAGCAAAGAAGATTGAAGAAAATCAAAGACACAAAGAAACAGTTCATCCAAAGAACTATCTATATGACCCAGAAAACAGAAGAACTAGATGTTGCCTGGCTATACCAATGCCAACCACTCAGAAAGGGATCAAGATTGGAGATCATGGATAGAGTGAGGGAAAATTTGGAACAAAACTCAAATTCTTAAAAAAGACCAGCCTTACTGGTCTGATAGAGACTAGTGAAATCTCTAAGACTATGGCTTTCAGTGACGCTTTGGGCCTGGAATTGATCTTACTCCCATGGCTTAACTCTAAGCCAAACAGTAGACAGGCCTATGACCTGAATATCTGCACCAGCAAGATGCACTCCTTAGAACAATCAACCCTGGGAGATCAGAGGGGCATCATTTTCATGGGAAGAAATGTAGGGAGGTGGTAATGCATAGCAGGAAGGACACAGGGGAAGGGTGGCCATGGGGAGGAAGTGGGAGGTGAGATATTACACTGCAGGGAATATAATAGGTATCAAAATACAAAATGTGTATATGGCCTGTTGAATTTAAATGAACCTGCTTTGTAAAATATCACCCAAATCACAACAAAAAAATAAAAATAAATAAAATAAAAGTAAAAAAATCAAAATAAATACATAAAAGCTTGCAAGTAGTCATCTAAAATATAAAAATATTGGTGTCTAGTCCTTTGGAAAGAAAGAAAAAGGGAAAAAAATGACTCAGAGAAGAAAGTAGCCCACAATATTGATGGTCTACACTTCCCACAGCCTTATCTACCTGAGACCAGAACTAGATGGTGCACAGCTACCGCTATAAACCACTGATCAGTACCACAATAGATGAGTCCTGACAGAGCAGGACAAAAATGTGGAATAGAATTCAAATTCTTAAAAATTCCAGACTTACTAGACCAGTTGAGATTAGAAGATTCCCTGAGACTATCACCTTGACATACTCTTTAAATTTTAATCTGAAATTACGCCCTGAGGTTATCTTTTAACTAAATGATTGGCTCATAAAATAAAGAATATCACCTGTGGTTAATGCTCTCCTTTGAAAAAAAAAAAAAAAAATCATCTACAGGAGACCAAATCATCAAAAATTACCCTAAAGCAAAGATGAGAAGGTAAGGGGGGAGGGAAACTAGTGTACCAGAAATGATAGTACAAGAACAGAATAAATGAGAATAACACAATGTGAAAAATAGAACTAGTATCACTGAATGATGTGCAGAAATTTTTACATGGGAACCTAATTTGCTGTATAAACTTTTTCTTTAAACACAATAAAATATTATTGATTATATACGACTAATTTATTTTCAGTAAGTGAGAAATAAGGAAAAAAATCAAAAAGTTAATGAGTTACATTTAATTTTTTTATTGTTAGATGAATCATATTTTGCACATTAACTTTTTCATCAAAAAGCATGTCTTTAGATGTTTAGAAGAACATACATTTTTAGCCATCAGACATTGTAAGCCTTGGTTTAGGCTACATTTTTACTTTCATAAAGGCCATTATCTCTGTTTTGGAGACTCAAATAGAGAAATATTTATTTTATGTTAAGAATCATTTTTCTACTCCATGACCAAATGCAATTCACCTCTGTTTATATATCGCCAAATTTCCACCTAAGGATGACCTTAACTATATCCAACAGTAGAAAATTCCTGGAATAGTGAGACACATAAACAAGGGAGGTATCACAGGGTCTACCTCCTTTGTCAGATCGATCTCTACAAATGAACACCATCTTACTCTCAATATCATCAGCAACACACAGGCCCCATGCTGACACTGTAACTTTGGTGTGGCTACATGATGAGCATAATCTGGTTTGTATTCCTTTGGGCAGGGCCTCATGCCTGTCCCAGACACAGTAACTGGCTTCTCTCTCATCTATCATCTCTTCATGGTCTCCCCATGTGTTTGAATCCTGACCTGTGACTTAAACCAGTGTTAAACCTTCACTTGTGAATGTTCAGGCGTTAAACATTGGCCACGAGGATATGTGTATGGAATATGTGAACCTGGTTTCACTAGTATAATCTTACAGCCATATCTCCTTTCAGTCAACTGAAAACTCCAACCAAAGCAAAAGGTCTTGATCTGAGTAAGTAACTTAGTCAGACTGCCTGATATCCCAGTTTCATTTATACTTGTGAGCAAAATCATTTAGGGATCTTTGCAGTCTATAAAATGTTATCTTTCGAGGCGGGGCAAGATGGCGGACTAGGCAGAAGGTTTGCACAGACCCTCTTCAACAACGAAAAGGGAAACCAATTAACACAGACACAGAAGATAATCTTGGACCCCTGAGCCTTGAAGGAAAGGATGGAGAATTGGACTAAACCCCAACTAGCAGAAGAATTTGC
>NW_006921920.1:1057718-1065747 GCF_000298275.1 Orycteropus afer afer | reverse complement strand
AAAAAAAAAAAATGAAAAAGAAAGTACTCTGGTATTATTTGCTTCCAGCCAACATCCATCTAACATCTGCAATAATATCCCTCATTCCATGTCTTCTTCTGAATTCAGCTTGCATTTTTAGAAGTTTCCCGCCAATATAAAGTGGCAACCATTTTTGAATTATCTCTATCAAGATTTTACTTGCATGTGTTATTAATGACATTGTTCAGTAATTTCCACATTCTGTTGAATCCCCTTACTTTGAAATGCGTACAAATATGGATCTCTTTCAGACAGTTGGCCAGGTAGCTATCTTCCAAATTTCTTGGCATAGACAAATAAGTTCCTTCAGCACTGCATCCATTTGTTGAAACATTAAAATGTATATTCCTTCAATTCCTGGAGCCTTATTCAGTTCCTTCAGTGATGCTGCAACTTCTTCCTTCAATACAATAGGTTCTTGATCACATTCCACCTCCTGCAATAGATGGACATTGACCAATTCTTTTGGTACAGTGACTCCATGATTTCCTTCCATCCTCTTTTGCTGTTTCCTGCATTATTCAATATTTTGTCCATTGACTTTTTCAATATTTCAACTCAAGGCTTGGATTTTCTCTTCAGTTCTTTCAGCTTGAGAAATGCTGAGTGTGTCCTTCACTTTGGTTTTCTAGCAAAAATGTATTTGCACATTAACATCTTTCTATCCTAAAATGTCTTTGCATGTTCCATTATGATAATTGATCTTGTCTTCTCAAGCTACTCTTTGAAATATTTTGTTCAGCTTTTTTATCTTGTTATTTCTTCCATCTGCTTTAGCTACTCTACTCTAGAGCAAGTTTCAGAGTCTCTTCTGACATCCATTTTGGACTTTTTCTTCCTTTCCTGTCTTTTTAATGACCTTTTGCTTTCTTCACAGATAATGTTCTTGATGTCATCCCACAATTCCTCTGGTTTTTGTCATTGATGATGGGTGCATAAAATCTATTCTTCAAATGGTCTCTAAATTCAGGTGGGTTATAATCAAGGTCATATTTTGTCTCTTATGAACTTGTTTTTATTGTCTTCAGCTTCAAATTGCATTGCATATGAGCAGTTGATGGTCTGTCCCACAGTCAGCTCCTGGTCTTGTTTCAGCTGAAGATAGTGAACTTAATCTCTTTCCATTGATGTAGTTGACCTGATTCCTATGTATTCTATGTGGCAAGTGCCACGTGTTTAGTCACTGTTTATGTTGTTGAAAAAGGTATTTGCCATGAATAAGTAGTTGGTCTTACAAAATTCTATCATGCAATCTCCAGTGCCATTTCTATCACAAACTAAAATACCAAAACCAAACTCACTGCCATCAAGTCAATTCTGACTCATAGCAGAAACCATTGCATTTCTGAGACTGTAAATCTTTATGTAAGTAGATCACCCCCTCTTCCTTCCATGGAGCAGTGAGTGAGTTTGAACCCACTGACCTTCCGTTTAGCAGCCAAATGCCTCACCCACTACATCAACACTACTGGTGATTCTTCTTTGTTTCCAATTTTCACATTCTAATCACCAGTAACAATCAATACATCTTGACTGCATGTTTTGTCAATTTCAGACTGCAGAACTTGGTAAAAGCCTTCAATTTCTTCATCTTTGGCTTTGGTGGTTGGTGCATAAATTTGAATAATAGTGATATTAACTGGTCTTTCTTTTAAGCATATGGATATTATCCTATCAGTGACAGCATTGTATTTCAGGACAGATGTTGAAACATTGTTGTGACGATGAATGCCATGCCAGTCCTCTTCAATTTGTCATCCCCAGCATAATAGAACATATGTTTGTCTGATTCAAAATGTCCAAAACCAGTCCATTTCAGCACATTAAGGCCTAGGATATTGATCTTTTTGTTCCATTTATTTTTTAACAGCTTCCAATTTACCTAGATCCATACTTCATACATTCCATGTTCCGCTTATTAATGGATGTTTGTAGCTGTTCCTTCCCATTTTGAGTTGTGCCACATCAGCAAATGGAGGTCCTGAAAGCTTTACCCCATCCACGTCATTAAGGTCAGCTCTACTTTGAGGAGGCAGGTCTTCCCCATTTGTATTTTAAGTGGCTTCTGAATTGAGGGGTTTATCTTCCAACACTATATCAGACAATGTTTTAGGGCTATTCATAAAGTTTTATGCTAATACATCAGACAGTGTTTCACTGCTATCCGTAATGCTTTCACTGGCCAATTCTTTGAGAAGTCGATGACCCCTTCCTTCTTCTGAGTCTGTCTTAGTCTAGAAGTTGTGCTGAAACTGAAACTGAGTAAAGTAAAAACTATTTCCCCCACCCTGGTTAAGACTGATAATTAGATAAGACCCGGGATGGGAATAGATAAGTAAACTAAATTACCCCCAACTCTCTTCCCACGCAGGACAGACAAGTATTCCTTTTCTTAAAGAACTGAAGGGAAAACATCCTTTCCTGCATATGGTAGACTGCTAAAAGTATCTTAGAAATAACTGGTAAATTAACTCTGGCCCAGGGACAGGCGCAATAAGGCAGAAAGGTAGTGTCTTAGAAACAACTTATAAATTAACTCTGGCCAGTAGGACATGCCAATAGGGCAAAAAGGAACAAAAGTTAATTGCAGACCCTCTCCCCTCTGCCCAAGCCCCTATCAGCTGATAATAGGAAGCTAGTGGGACTCATCACTATTATCTCACCCATTTCACATTCACACCCCAAATTCCTCAACCTTTTGTGAATATGCATAACCCCCCCTCTTGAAACCTACAAAGACTGTGTTTCCATGGCATCTCCAAGAGTTAGATCTGGGTACAAAACTATCCCTACTCCTTGCATTGCCGCTTTGCAATAAATAATTTTCTCTCCGCTCAATCTCGGTGTGTAAACTGTTTTGGCCTGACTGCGCACTGGGCAGGGACCCGAGCTTGGTCTGAAAACAAAACCTCTCCACCTTGGGTGACCCTACTGGTATTTGAAATACCTGTGACATAGCTTCCAGCCTAACAGGACTATATGCAAACCACCATAGTATGACAAACTGACAGAGTGGGGGTTCTACACAAGCACCTGAAACAAATTAAAATGATTACTGAATATACACGAAAATACATAATACAAAGTGTTTGGTCTGAAAGGAAAATGAAGTATGGCAAATATTCTGACAGTGAACATTCTTAGTAATGCCATTTATGCATTGTGAACCTTTAAGAGACAGAATACAAAAGAAGAAATCTAATATTAAAATGATAACAAACACAATTCTCTTGATGTTGATTGAAAACATTTCTAATTTGTTCATATTTTTGTTGTTAGTAATAATGTCAAATATGAACATTTCCATTTCATACAATGGTGGGTAAATAAACATTTAGTAACTATGGATCTTAAATAACTAAAAGTATTATACTTTCCTGATTTCTTTGGGGAAGAAAAGTAAATGATGTATATTATGTAATGTAAAATAGTATACTAATAAATCAATAGTCTTTTTTTTTTTTTTTTTTTTTTAGGAACTAGAAACATGTTTAGTGAAAATATACTGGCCTTCTTTCCTGGAAATACTATGAACTAATCACTTATCATAATAAAGATGAAGATTTGACATTCATTCTCTGGCTCAATAGTTCAAGAAGTTTGCCAAATCACCTAAGGTATGTATTTATGTAAAATTTCAAGAAAACAGTAAATTTTATTAAAAATAAAAGCAAAACATAAACCCGCTGTCATCAAAACAATTCAGACTTAGAGTGACTCCCATTAGATTCTCAAAGCTATATATCTTTATGGAAACAGATTGACTCATCATTCTTCCGTGAGCAGTTAGTGGGTTTGAACCAGCAACCTTCTGATTAGCAGCCACATATCTTACGCATTACGCCATCATAGCTCCTTATTTTATTAGAACCACAAATTAAAGACAGAATGCATAAGAGTAAAAAGATAAAATACAAATTCTAAGTATTTCAATTTTTACTTTCAACTCCACATTTTACTAAAAAATTAATTAACACAGAATTAAGAAATATAAACTACATAAGCTTTTTCTCTCAAAACAGCAGCATTTACAATTTGGCTTTAACTTACAAAACTTATAGGAATAACTGTGAGGATGGCATAGGACTGGAGTGTTTCTCTCATAAAGAGGGTCATTATGAGTTGAAACTGCCTCCACAGTACTTAACAACAACATTAACTTATTAGACATTATAGACTAAAATAAATTCTATTAAGGAGACCATTTTATTATTTTTATGTTTGATATATAGTTACAAATAAAATGCATGAATTATTTAACTATTTGACATCATTACAAATGTAGTGTACTAATTTATTTGTTATGCCTGAGGCAATAATATTCACTTAGCTTTTACTTCCTAGTCTTGTAGGATTGCTCTTCTGGTTCATTGTGGTGTGGTGAATTACTTGGTACAGCTTTACTAGCCATAGTCTTTTTAACTCCCACTGGATTACTAGGTGGGGCCAGAAAATAATGTGTGTAGAACTCTGGTGCTAGGATTGGTTATTTTTGTCACTCTGCCAGGCTCAAAATGAGCCCTCCTAGAAGCATAGAGGAGATCTCATTGCCATGAAGAAAGAACAGCTGGAGGTGAAGTACAGTGTATCATTGGACCCAAGATACCTGCACTGGACCTCTTTAACAGAGACTCATAGCAGCGAGAGACTCCCCAGCATAGAGAAACACCCTGGCAGGGAGAAACAGATGCAATGGAACTAAGAAGCATGAGACAAAGTGGCAGGCTTACTTAGCCCAAAGATTGAGAAAGCTGAATCCCTTTGGGCAGGAGGCTTACTGACAGAGTGGGGTGCACCTAGGTGTACCTATTGGCAGAGAGAAAAGAGCTCTGTAACACTTGCCCAAGCAGGGTTGAGACCAGTCCGAGAGGCCAAGGCCCAGAGTGGCATCCCTGAAGGCATGGCAGAGGGGAGACTGTCCTGACTGAAGAACTGTATCCTGAGTGCATTCCTGAACCTGAATTGCAGCCTGTTACATCCCTAATTAACAACATAATCATGAGTATTGTCTATGAGTTCTGTGTGGCCACTGTAACAAATCATCGAACCCAGCAGAGAAGTAGTGAGTGCTGTGGGAGGGATGGTTGGTTTCAGAATTGACAAAAGGCTGGAGGGTGGTGGCATGTCTGATCTCATAGGAATTAAGCCTTAGGCTGCTGATGGTGATACTGTCTTCCTATTGTGAAGTTAGAGGTCAGAAGATGCTGCCTGTTTACCCTTTTTACATTGAGTATTGTTTAAAAGTTTCCCAGGTGGTAACCAATTATTTGGGGGATGAAAATCTAATTAAGATAGATGTTAAATAAAAATTCACTACCCTTTCTATAAAAAACATTTTTGTAACCTTTCTAATATTATGTGATACCCTTCCATTTGATTGAAAATCTAACAGATGCTTTCAGATCTTAATTTCACTAAAGAAATGCACCACAAACACTTGTGCAACTTACATCTCTAGCTTTTTATTTTTTAATTACAGAATACATTTTGTTAAAAATAAAGTAGACTTGTCTGTAAAGTAATGTAGGGAAGGGGAAAGTAGTAAGCTGTATTTATAAATTAAACTAATTTTGTAAGGTCCTTACACAGTGCTGAAATACTCTTTCTTTGCAGGATTTTGATTTCCCAATACATACACTGAGGCCCTAAAAATAAGGAAATTGTTTTTCTAAAATAAGCAGCTTCACTGTATAGGAGATCTTGTCACAGCAATAACAATAGTAATAGTTCCATAGGTCTTTACATTTTCAAATCAGTTTCCAGTGTCTACAGTAATTTAGTCCTCATCATACCATGGTGATATAAAAGAACAGATATCTTCTATGTTTCCTTTGTATTTATATAGCATTTGAAGTAAGTAAGAAGAGAGAATATTATTTCCATAATCTTGATTTAAGGAGCCCTGGTTGCACAGTGGTTAAACTGCTCAGCTTACAACTAAAAGGCCAAAGGTTTGAACCCACCAACCATTCTGTGGAAAAAAGAAGTAGAAGTCTGCTTCCATAAGGATTTTTGGAAACCCTATGGGGCAGTTTACTCTGTCTTATAGGGTCACTATGAATTGGCATCAACTCAAAGACTTTGGCTTTGATTTTGAAATATTGATTTAAAATTTTCTATTCTCTGTGCCAGGCACCACAATGGTTCCTCTAGACCACTCCTCATACTCACCAGGACCCTCACTTGTATGAATTACACTAACAGGCACACTACTAGCTTCACATTTACTTGCCCAATGGGAAGTAGCAACAGAAGATGGAGTATGGTGGAGGGTGAGCTTCCCCCACTAAGATTACCTCAGATGGACTTTATGAGTCTTTATGAGGAGGCCGAATTTACTTTCTGCTGTCTCATGGATGAGGACACTTAGTTTTTTTAGTCTCTTTGAGGATAAATCCTGGTTTGACATGACATCTGTTTCCTATTGGGGCCTTGATCTCCTTCAATTTTTCCCCTGCTTAATTCTCTCTCTAAAGGCTTCAATTCTTCAGCCTTGTCTCATCATCCTTTCTCTTGGATATAAATCCATCTATAAGCTTGTTGTTGTTGTTGTTATGTGCCGTCAAGTCAGACCCAACTCATCGCGACCCCTCCTTGGGTTTCTGAGGCAGTATCACTATGGAAGTAGATTGTCCCATCTTCCTTCTGAGGAGTGGCTGGTGGATTTGAATGGCCAGCCTTCTGGTTAGCAGTCAAGTGCCTTAGCCACTATGCT
Organism: Orycteropus afer afer; assembly: GCF_000298275.1. NCBI lineage: Eukaryota > Metazoa > Chordata > Mammalia > Tubulidentata > Orycteropodidae > Orycteropus > Orycteropus afer. The sequence continues at coordinate 1,059,011 of NW_006921920.1, read as the reverse complement.
ACCAGTTAAGACTAGTCACTTTTAAATGCATGTCTCTAGTACAGGTTCCTATTAATTCCAAACTCATGTCTCCACTTACATACTGATCACCATCTTTATGTGCAGGATGGCAAATTCATCAGCATTAACATGTCTGATTCTGACATTTGATCCCCATTTATCCCATTACCCAAAATGTGTTCCTGGTGACGTTATCTGTATCTCAATTACATCAAGCCAGCTAGTTCATCAAATAAAAAATCTAGTCTTCTTCTTTAATCCCTTACTACTTATCACCCCTCATATAAAGTCCTATATATTAAACTCCAGTAACATATTCTAAATCTGTGCCACGATTCTCATCCAAGCTATAATTGCATGTAGTCTAGAGCACTGTGGTGGCATCAAATTAACATGTCAGTAATAAAATACAATAACAAAGGAAAGATTATATCACTTACCTACTTAAAACTCACCTGGGTACTGCTTATCTCTCCAAATCATGCAAACCTTCATGCCTAAGGTCAAACTTTAGCAGCCTCTTTAAACCCCACACCTGCATGTGAATTGTCTCTCCTTCATGAAATGAACCTTCTCCTCCACCAGTACCTTTTTGTGCAGAACTGGTCCTTCTCTTTCACATTCATTCTCAGTATACAGGGTAGTTTTCCTTTCCCACATTCTCATTAGGCTTTTGCATCATTTAATACAACAGCAACAAAAAATGTCTACTTTTGAGTATTTCTCACTATCTGATTATCTTTCCTTGTAGAGTGGAAGATCTTTGAGGACAAGGGCCATGTGGCTTGCTGTGTCTTATTTTTCCAGAAATAGTGCAGTGTGTAACAGATGGTAGATGAATTGAGATGCACATTAAAAGTTGAAGAAAAATATCTTCATTATGAAGACATTTGAGTCTAAAATAACATTCCAACAGAAAACTTTCTTCAGATTCTGAAATCTTCTTCAGACCAATCTCATTCCAATTATGATAATTACACAGCAGTTTCCAGTGACATATTTCCTAATTGTCCCTGTCCCTCTCTATGCTCACAAATTGCTTCAAGGAGTTAACTATATAGTACACAAGACTGGCACTTTCCAAGAACAGCTCTGCTACACCCTGATTACCTGAGCAAGGCCCTTCTGTGCCTCAGTCTTATCAAAAATGCAATGGACCAGGTGGGGCAAGATGGCGGACTAGGCAGAAGGATTGCTCAGACCCTCTTCAACAAAGAAAAGGGAACCCAATTAACACAGACACAGAAGATAATCTTGGACCCCTGAGCCTTGAAGGAAAGGATGCAGAATTGG
>NW_006921920.1:1040798-1049603 GCF_000298275.1 Orycteropus afer afer | reverse complement strand
ACATAGTGCCGCTCTGACAAGAATATACCATAAATGGGATGGCTTTAAGAAACAGGAGTTTATTCTCTTACAGTTTTCAGCGGCTAAAAGTCCAAGTTCCAAATGTCAGGCTCTAGAGGCTGGGTGAGGAGTTCTGGTAGCATAGTGCCTAAGGCACTTGACTGCTAACCAGAAGGCTGGAGGTTGAAATCCACCAGCCTAGGAAGGAAGGTTGGGCAATCTACTTCTGTAGTGATACCACCTTGGAAACCCAAGGAGGGGTCTCTATGAGTTGGGTCTGACTCTATTGCACATAACAACAACAATAGAGGCTGGGTGAAATCCCCTCAGCCTTGGCCTTCAACTCTGCCTCTTGCTCCCAGCCCACTGAAGCTAGAAGCATCTCTTCACTCAGGCAGCTTCAGGCCGCTGAGGCCAACTCACCCAAGGTCGAGAAATAAAATGGCACAGTCCCAATGTTACCAAACAACATAGCAGGCCATTGATTCAAGTCCATTAAAAATCCAAAGATCAGCAGAGCATAGCAGGCTAAAGAACAATGACTTGGCTACATGCAGAGTTCAAGCATGCCATAAGCTAGAGACCATTCCCAAAGCTGCTTATTGTATACGGGAACAGAGCACATCCCTAAAACATCTACTCAGCTGCTTATGGTCCATCCCACCATGGAGTTGATTGCCAGTCTCATCATGGGGAATAACTACCACCAGCTACCCACTCACTAAACTAGGTCCAGTCAAGTTGGCACACAACTTTAACTACCACAATTCCACACCTTGTCAACTTGGTACCTGTACAGATCTTCAATGGGTGGCATCTGTACAGATCTCCATCACTGGGTGACTACAGTCCCCTCTTCTTGAATGGTGACTTCACCTCCTTGGCCCGGCGGGCCTCATTCCTTTCCCTCTTGGGCATGGCAACCCTGCCCCCTCACTCGGGCAACAGCTAAACCTTCCCACTGTCTCACATGAACGTGCAGCCCCACATTCCAGAAATGAGTTGATGAAGGTCTCATTCTTTGAAACCTAGGGGGCTATGAGATGGTTCCACTACCAAAGGCCATGATCTTATCATTTGAGGCTGAGGCAGCTCTGCTTCCCATTTTCTTGATTTCTCTGCTTCTGCCAATTAATGCCAAAGACAACCAACTCTGCCAGAAATCTACCTGCCCCAAAAGCACTAAGTTTTCTTGCTTCATGGGGTAGCCAACCTGCTATTCCATTTCATGCCAGTCTCTTCTACCAGTCAGTGCCCAAAGGTAACCCACTGTGCCAGGAAGTGGCCTACCCAATGGCTCCTGACTTTCTCCTCCATGGGCTGATAAGGCTGTGACTGTCTCATGCCTGTCTCTGAGCTTTGCTACTGCCATCCTTCTCTCATGCTGGTCTCTCTTCAGATATCTCCCTGCCAGTCTCTTGGCTCTTCTTCTGCTGCTGCTGTCTCTCATGCTGCACTCTGGGATCTTTCTGCCATTGTCTCAGGTCAAGGACACACTTCACTCCTGTTTCCACATTTTAGGTATCTGTCAGAACAGCACCCCCTCTCTCGCTACTTATTCTCTTTTGGTTACCTAGTGCCATTATGGCAAGAATATACCACAAATGGGATAGATTTAACAAACAAGAGTTTATTCTCTTACAGTTTTTGGAGGCTAGAAGTCTGAGTTCCAAGTGCCAGGCTCTAGGGACTGGGTGAAGTCCCTTGACATTGCTCCCAGCTCACTGAAGTTAGAAGCATCTCTTCACTCAAGCAGCTACAGGCTGCTGAGGCTAACAAGCCCAAGGTTGACAAATAAAATGGCACAGTCCCAATGTTACCAAACAACATGGCAGGCCATTGATTCAAGTCCATTAAAACTCCCAAGATCAGCAAAGTGTGGTAGGGTGCTGATCAATTACTCCACTACATGCAGGGTTCAAGCATGCCATAAGCTAGAGACCATTCCCAAAGCTTCTTTTTTATATATGGAAACAGAACACATCCCTAAAGCAGTTACTAAGCTGCTTGTGGTAGATCCCACCATGAAGTTGATTGCTAGTCTCATCATGGGTAATAACTACCACCAGATATGCACCTGCTCAACCCAGGCCAGCCAAGTTGACACACAACCTTAACAATCACAGCTGCTAACCAAAAAATTGGTGGTTCAAACACACCAGCTGCTCTGCAGAAGAATGATGAGGCAATTTGTTTTCATAAAGATCTACAGCCTAGAAAACCTGATTGGGGGGAGTCACTATGAGCCAGAATGGCAGTGAGTTTGAGTTTTTGAGAACTATAAGAACTCATTTAGATATTCTATTTAAAGCCTAGTATATAGTAAACATTCAATTAATGGTGTTGATTATTGTTATTTTTGCATCTTAGCTACTGATGATTTATTTTGCCTATCATCAGCTCTGGTAGCATAGTGCCTAAGACACTTGACTGCTAATCAGAAGGCTGGTGGTTCAAACCCACCAGCCACTTCTTGGAAGGAAGATGGGGCAATCTACTTCCATAGTGATACTGCCTTGGAAACCCCAGGAGGGGACGCTATGAGTGGGTCTGACTCGATGGCACATAACAACAACAACAACATAATTGGTAAAATAACACTGTCTACATCTGAAGTATATTTGCAGCACAATAATTGTATGATACATGAAATGATAGTAAACCTAATATCTAGTCCGACTTTGACCACTAATTTTGCTGTGAAACTGAAATAAAGATAATCTTCTCTGTTCTCAATTTCATTATCTCCAAAACTGAAGATACTGGGGTAGATGAACTCAACATTCCCTGCTAATCCTAAGATTATAAGACTTTTAGGAAAAAACTAAAGAAAAAAAAGTTTCTGGAATTTTCTAGACAGCAGATTTATGTTTATTTTTAAATTGAAAAAGAAGTTTGAGATGAGTTCCTTAAAGGGGAGAAATTCACAGCTGCGAAGCACAGGGACACTGTTTTCTAGACTCACCAGGTTGACCCAGGAGGGTTGTATAGCTCCCTGAGACTGAGAAGTAGAAGAGATCCAAACATCATTGGGTATAACCCACACTGTGCAGACAGAAAGGCAAGATACTGACAATCTTTCTACACTGAAAATCAAACTAACTGCCCAGACATTTAATACATGATCAAATTTATCAGGTAGAGAAAGCAAAATATGCCTTCTTCATGAACAAATACCAAATTACTGATCATTTTCATTCTACTTGATTGGCACTCCTGTCATTGAGTCAATTCTCACTCATAGTGACCCTATAGGACAGAGTAGAACTGCCCCATAGAATTTCCAAGGCTACAAATCTTCACAGAAATAGACTGCCTCATCATTCTCCTACAGAACAGCTGGTGGGTTCGAACCACCTACCTTTTGGTTAACAGCCCAATGCTTTAACCACAGCACTACCAGAGTTCCTGAAAACACCAGGGATTTCCAAAAGAATGAACAAATCTATCCTGGAAGAAGTGTAGCCAGAATGCTCCTTAAAAGTGGAAATGGCCAGACTTCATCTCACTTACTTTGGTCATGTTATCAGAGGGTCCCAGTCCCTGGAGAAAGATATCATGCTATGTAAAGTGGAAAGTCAGAGAAAAACCCTAAATAAGATGGACTGATACAGTGGCTGCAATAATAGGCTCAAGCATAACAAAGATTGTGAGGATGGAGAAGGAACAGGCAGTTTTTTGTTTTGTTGGACATAGGGTCACTACGAGTCAGAATGAACTTGATGCCAGTTAACAATAACATTTGATTTGTAGAAATAAGCATTTCCCCAAAAGTCTTGATTCCATTAAAAAAAAAAAAAGAAAAAAACCTCTAAACAGTGAAACACTGCCAACAGTACTAGATGAATAAGTAAAGAAAATTCATGATGCAAGATCCCAATAGCCTCTGTGCAAAAGTTTCAGAAAAGTAAATAATATTGGAAATCAATTATTTTGTTTTTATAAATTATGTATCATGGAACATTTGAAATTGTACTTAATGTGCTTACCTTTAGTTTTAATAGATATTAAGTAACTAACATTTAAGCTTTTACCTAGAGAAGTAAAGATGCAATGAAACTAGCTGCCTATTGAACTTTCTCTTAAGGTCAAAGTATTCTAATACCTGAAATATGCTTGACAATATCAGTCAGTATTTATCACATCTACAAAAATGTTACTAGATTTGGATAGCCCAGTTAACTTATATATCTGTGTTAACAAGTATGGTAATACAAACTACCTGTGAGTACATGGAAGTTAGTCTTTCATTTATCATAATTTAAAAAAAAAATTAAAATCAGAGACATTCAATGAGCCCATCTGTCAAACAGTGTCCTTTCCCATAAAAAAGCTGCATGTGAGCATAATTTAGCAAAGCTTCATGAAAATATTTTCATGTGCAATTAAAAATGACACATTACAAGGTCTCATAAACACAGCTACATGTGACTACTAACTGTGGAGATTTGGGAAATGCCCATTAAAAAAAAAAAAAAACAGAGACTGAAATCATTCCTCTTGTTCCTTGTGAACAGGAACTAGACAAGGATGCCCTCTATCACCACTTCTATTCAAAACTGTATTGGAAATCCTAGCCAGGACAATAAGGCAAGAAAGGAAAATCAAAGGCATCTAAATTGGTAAAGAAGAAGTCAAACAAGCCCTATTTGCTGATGATATGATCCAATACCAAGGAAACCCAAGAGACTCCATAAAAAATTCTACTGGAACTAATTGAGTGATTTAGCATAGTGGCAGGATACAAGACCAACATCCAAAAATCAGTTGGATACCTCTACACCAACAAAGAGATTGCTTAAAAAGAAATAAGGGAATCCATACCATTTACAATAGCTACCAAAAAATAAAAATAAAAAAATAAAATACTTGGTAATTAATTGTACCAGGGGCACAAAAGATGTGTATGAAGAAAACTGCAAAAGACTGCTTCAAGAAACCATTAGAGATCTACATAAATGGAAGAACATTCCATGCTCATGGACAGGAAGATTGAGCATTGTGAAAATGTCTATTCTACCCAAAGCAATCTATAAATTCCATGCAATCCCAATCCAGATCCCATCAACATTCTTTAAGGATAGGGGAAAAACAATCATTAACTCATCAGCCCCTCCTTGGAAGGAAGATGGGGTAATCTACTTCTGTAGTGATACCTCCTTGGGGAAACCCAAGGGGAGTTCTCTATGAGTTGAATCCAACTTGACACAGTTAACTTTATATGGAAAGGAAAGAGTCCTCGGATAAGCACAGCACTATTGAAGAAGAAGAACAAAGTAGGAGGTCTTACACTGCCTGATCTCAAAACCTACTACACAGCCACAGTAGTCAAAACTTCCTGGTATTAGTGCAATGACAGACACACAGACCAGTGGAATAAAATTGAGAACCCTGAAATACATCCATCGAACTATGGTCAGCTGATCTTTGACAAAGGGCTGAAATCCATTCAATGGGAAAGAGAATGTTTAATAAATGGTGTTAACAAAACTGGATATCCATTTGCAGAAAAATGAAACAATATCTGTACCTCATATCATATACAAAGAAAATTCATGATGCAAAATCCCAATAGCCTCTGTGCAAAAGTTTTAGAAAAGTAAATAAAATTGGAAATCAATGATTTTGTTTTTATAAATTATGTATCATGGATAGATCAAAGACTTAAATATGAAACCTAAAACTACAAAGTTCCTCAAGGAAAAAATAAGGGCAAATTTAAGGGCCTTCTCTGATGAGCAGTAAAATATTATTTCTACTTTACAAATGACAAAATTATTTCAAAAAGACCAACTAACACAGAATATATGGTTAATAAATTACTCATTTAGATTTAGTAGTGAGGCATGTAACTTTTGATCCAAAGATTAAAAAAAAAAAAAAAAACTTCATATTCTTTCTATGACTTTGTTTAATTGCTTATGGAGACCTCTTTTAAATTGTTCTTGAAGAAAAAAAAATAATTTACCTGTTTTCAGTTCTTTATCTTCACTAATACTTGGGTTTTAAGGCATATGTCCATAATACCTAAACAATTTTTATGTTTTTTCTTGTAATTTTGTAAATATGTTGTTGTTGTTAGGTGCCATTAAGTCAGTTTTGATAAATAGTGATTCTATGTACAACAGAGTCAACTACTGCTAAGTCCTGTGCCATCCTCACAATCCTTGCTATGCTCGAGCCCATTGTTGCAGACACTGTGTCAATCTTTCTTGTTGAGAGTCTTTCCTCTACTTTACTGTATCTTCCTCCAGGAACTGGTCCCTCCTGATAAGATGACCAAAGAAAGTATGAGAGATGAAGTGTGGCCATTCTTGTTTCAAAGCAGCATTCTGGCTGTACTTCCTCCAAGACAGATTTGTTCATTCTTTTGGAAGTCCATGGTATATTTAATATTTATTGCCAAAACCTTGATTCAAATCCATCAGTTTTGCTATGGTCTTCCTTATTCATTGTCTGGTTTTCATATGCTATTGAAAAGTCCAGACAGACTCATTAATATAAACACAGGAACTTGTTTTTGTATGTCACTGTGTTCAGATATAGCACTGTTTAGGAGATAGCTGGCTAAGATAACAGCAATGGAAAAAGGTTAAATGGAGACAAACGTTGGCTTTCTAAACCACTGGAGGTGTTCAAAAATGAAGCAGGCCACCTTTAAAAAAAGTGTATTTCTCCTGTGTAAGGTGTTCCACCGAAGCATAGACCAGATGGCAATTGACCAGGGATGTTACTCAGGGAGTTCAGAACTTGGAGGAGTCTTTCACCCACAAGTTCTATCAGTTCTGGAGTGTGTATATTTGAATACCACAAGTAACTCAGCAAATTTCTAACACCGCTTTGAACATTATAAATCCAAAGGCTAAAGATGAATAAATACATGGTATCTTAAGTAACATAATAAACCCATAATATTGTACATATAGCTCTGGTAGCATAGTGCCTAAGGCACTTGATTGCTAACCAGAAGGCTGGCGGTTCAAACCCTCCAGCCACTCCTCAGAAGGAAGGTTGGGCAATCTACTTCCGTAGTGACACCACCTCAGAAACCCAAGGAGGGGTTGCTGTGAGTCGAGTCTTATTTGAAGGCATATAACAACAACAACAACAACATTGTATATATATATATATATATGTATATTCAGAGTTTATTGCATTATCTGAGCAAATTATAGGCAATTACCACTTTAGAGGGAAATTTTTATCACAAATACAGTACCTAACACTAATTTGTACTCAAATTAATAGTTAAGAATAAATGTTATGGAATTCATACAAAATGCCCTTTCTCTAAATATTTCTTCTTAATACATAGTCTACTGACTTACAGAATGATGGTTGTAGTAGTAAATTTTATTAATCCGTATAAGAAAATTCTACTCACAACCAGCAGAGAGCTTGCAATATCAAACTTGTTAACACTGTTAAACTGTCTTAGGAACTATTACCTAGAAAAATAATAGTTTTTAAATTATTAAACAATAAATTAATGATATATGAAACAAAGGTTTATAGGATCTCCTAATTCTGTGTTTATATTGTAACTGGCTTATTTGCTTGAAAACAATGCTAAAATTGAATTCTTCTGGTTTAATTTTTAAAAGACTTTTAAACATAATAAACTCACTGACAAAATGAATATGATAACAAAACTAAGGTTTAAACTTAAATAGTTGCCTATAGTGTGTTTATTGATCTACAATCAAAGTGGAAATAAAATTCAAATAATGTTCATCAAGAGATGCAAAGTGTATTGTTCTAAGAGAGGTCAAATTTAGTTGAAGAGGAAATGTGATGTAATTTGGAGGAGCTGGCAACCTGACGCAGTACCCCAGGCTCTCACATCTGTGCTTGTCCTGTGCCCGGTATACCCATGCACCCTGTTTGGCTGTTCCCATTCTAGGCCAGCAGATAACATGATGAACAATGCAATCAACCTGTAAAAGGAGATGTGTTAGACTTGGCTCTCTAGAGAAACAAAACCAGTAGAGCTTACATAGAGAGAGAAAGAGAAATTTACCTTAGGAAAATGGCTTACACACTTAGAAAAGCTGGCAAGCCCAAAGTCAAGCTGGAGGCTTTTCCCAACTCACGTAGCTGGAGGGGCTGAGGAGCTCAAGGTTGGCAGGCAGTATACTGGCTGTTGACTCTGACGAATGATGAATCCAAGATCTCCAGGCCGAATGATGGATTGTTTGCTCAGAGACAGTTGTAGGCAGCACAACAGAATCATAATCCTCAGAAGAGTGTCTCTTTTCCCAGGATGTCCATGAATATTCTGGAAGCAAGCCACACTCCTAGGGAAACTCCCTTTCAATGGATTGGTTGCTCAAAACATATACATCTGATTCCATCATGGAAAAAAAAAAAAAAAAAAAAAAACACATCACAACTGCTTAAACCACAAAAAATTTTAGTCCAGCAAAGTTGACACACAGCTCCAACTATCACAGTCCACCTCTTGTCAACTTGGCAGTTGTACATATCTTCTTAACCATATAAAATCTCTAAATAAGGACAATTATAAAGTCATATTTGTGCCTAACATGATATGCTAACACACGTACAATCAAAATACATTAACCTTATTTACAGTTCACAGTTCATAACAGAAGGAAACAAAAATATCTGATGCACATATACAATGAAGAAATATAGCAATCACAGTCCTCATTTATGAAACTGGTTACGTGGTCATAGTTGATATTCAGAACTACTTTCTTCCACCACCCATTCTGTATTTCCCTTGCCCTCAGCAAGCACCTCAGCTGGTCGTGGTTCTTTGCCTGGTGGGGTGACCCAAAC
>NW_006921920.1:1001881-1036855 GCF_000298275.1 Orycteropus afer afer | reverse complement strand
ATAAATAAATAAATAAATAAATAAAATAACATAAAGTAAACCACACACACACACAAAAAGAATCTCTTGTATTCCAAACATATTCTTCTTTACCTCCATTATGTAATGTCAATCCAATTTCCCCTTGGAAATCAGGATCTATCACACCAGATAGTACAGTAATGCCCTTCTTTGTTGATAGAGAGGCATGACGAATCCAAAATAGCCAGGTGGCATTCTTAATTTCCAGTTCAATGCAATCAGTATTGTGTCTCCAGATGGGAGTGTTCCTCCCTTTGGGACTAAGACCTCCAGACCCACAGAGTATAGGGTAGCAGGGACATGAAGCAAAAATTTTTTGAGTGGGTCATTAGGGGTAATAGTGAGTGGTACCACTCCCGTTTCCACCTCTTGGTTCCTGGACCCATGAATCCTGGCTATTGGAGAAACAGAACCATATACTGAATGCTGGTTTAGAGCATATCCAGCTTCCTCAAGAACACTGGCCCAACCCTTCAAGGTATTGCCACCTAGCTGGTGCCATAATTCTGTTTTCAGTAGGCCATTCCATCATTCTATCAAGCCAGCTGCTTCAGGATGATAGGGAACATGGTAAGACCAATGAATTCCATGAACATAGGCCCATTGCTGCACTTCATCTGCTGTGAAGTGAGTCCCTTGGTCTGAAGCAATGCTGTGTGGGATACCATGATGGTGGATAAGGCATTCTGTAAGTCCATGGATGGTAGTTTTGGCAGAAGCATTGCGTGGAGGGAAGGCGAATCCATATCCAAAATAAGTATCTATTTCAGTAAGAACAAAATGCTGTCCTTTCGATAATGGAAGGGGTCCAATGTAATCAACCTGCCACCAGGTTGCTGGCTGATCAACCCGAGGAATGTTTCCATAACACGGATTCAGTGTTGGTCTCTGCTGCTCGCAGATTGGACACTCAGCAGTGGCAGTAGCCAAATCAGCCTTGGTAAGTGGAAGTCCATGTTCCTGAGCCCATGTATAACCTCCATCCCTGCCACTATGGCCACTTTGTTCATGAGTCCATTGAGCAATGACAGGGGTAGCTAAGGAGAAAGGATGGCTGGTTTCCACTGAATGCGTCATCCTATCCACCTGATTGTTAAAGTCCTCCTCTGCTGAGGTCACCTTTTGGTGGGCACTCACATGAGACACAAATATTTTTACTCTTTTAGCCCATTCAGAGAGATCTATCCACATACTTCTTCCCCATACATCCTTATCACCAATTTTCCAATCATGCTCCTTCCAAGTCCCAGACCATCCAGCCAAGCCATCAGCCACAACCCAGGAATCTATATACAATCGCATATCTGGCTATTTCTTATTCCATGCAAAGTGAACAGCCATATACATGGCTCAAAGTTCTGCCCCAGTTCTGCAATTGGGAGGATTTGTCTTCACCACTGTCCTTCAAGGAAGTCCCAGAAAGTGGCTGCACTGCTGCTACTATCCATTTTTGAGTGCACTATCGTGCAGAGCCATCTGTAAACCAGGCATGAGTTTTCTCTTCCGCAGTCAACTGATCATAATGAACTCCCCATGAGGCCATGGGAACAGACTGGGAGAAGGATGGTAATGTGACTGCAGTGAAGACCATAGGCATTTGGGCCACTTCCTCATGCAACTTACTTGTGCCTTCAGGTCTTGCTTGAGCCCAATCTCTGATATACCACTTCCATTTAGTGATGGAGTGCTACTGTGCACATCCAACTTTATGACTCTGTGGGTTAGACAACACTCAGTTCATGATGGGCAACTCAGGCCTCATGGTTAATTGGTGGGCCATGGTTAGGCGTTCACTCTCTACTGAAGCCCAGTCACAAGATAAAAGCTGTTTCTCAAAAGGAGAGTAGTTATCTGCAGAGGATGGCGGGGCTTTCCTCCAAAATTTCAAGAGTCTGCATTGCAATTCACCAATACAGACCTGCCAAAGACTCGAAACAGCATCTCTATCTACTACAGTCACTTCAAGCACCATTTGATCAGCTAGACCATACAGCCCAGGTGACAGAGCAGCCTGCATGGCAGCCTGAACCTGTTGCAGAGCCTTCTGTCGTTCCAGGCCACACTCAAAACTAGCAGCTTTCCAAGTCACTTGATAATAGGCTGCAGCAACACACCCAGATGAGGGATGTGTTGCCTCCAAAATCCAGAGAGACCCACCAGATGTTTTGCCTCCTTTTTAGTGGTGAGGGAAGCCAGATACAATAACATGTCCTTCACTTTAGTAGGAATATCTCGATATGCCCCACACCATTGAACCCCTAGAAATTTCACTGAGGTGGAAGGTGCCTGAATTTTTGTTGGGTTAATTTCCCAACACATGCATAAGTCTCACCAATAAGTCTAGAGTCATCGCTACTTCTTCCTTACTAGGTCCAATCAGTATAATATCATCAATATAATGAACCAGTGTGATGTCTTGTGGAAGGGAAAGGTGATCAAGTTCCCTACAGACTAAATTATGACATAGTGCTGAGGAGTTGATATAGCCCTGAGGAAGCACTGTGAAAATATACTGTTGGCCTTGCCAGCTGAAGGCAAACTGCTTCTGATGGGCCTGTGAAATTGGTATCGAGAAAAAGGCATTGGCCAGATCAATAACTGCATACTAAGTACCAGGAGATGTACTAATTTGCTCAAGCAATGAAACCACATCAGGAACAGCAGCTGCAATTTGAGTCACCACCTGATTATGTTTACAACAATCTACTCTCATTCTCCAAGATCTATCTGTTTTCTGCACAGGCCAAATAAGTGAATTAAAGTGGATTTGGTGGGAATCACCACCCCTGCATCCTTCAAGTCCTTGATGGTGGCTGTAATCTCTGCAACCCCTCCAGGAATGTGGTAGTGCTTTTAATTTACTACTTTTGTAGGTAGAGGCAGTTATAATGGCTTCCATTTGGCTTTTCCTACCATAATAGCCCTTACTCCACATGTAAATGACCCAATGTGGGAATTCTGCTAATTGCTCAGTATATCTATTCAAATTATGCATTCTGGAACTGGGGGAATCACTGCAGGATGGGTTCGGGAACACACTGGACCCACTGTGAGATGCACCTTAGCTAAGACTGTATCAATAACTTGACTTCCATACGCCTCCACTCTACTGGTGGGCTACAGTGATGCTTTGGGTCACCTGGAATTGGTGTCAGTTCAGAGCCAGTGTCCAGTAATCCCCAAAAAGTCTGATTATTTCCTTTTCCCCAATGAACATTCACTCTCATAAAAAGCCTCAGATCCCTTTGGGGAAGCCTGGGAGAAAGATTTACATTATAACTTTTGGCAATGTAGTGGGGTCCATCCTCAAAAGGACCAAGCCTCCCCTTCATTCAAGGGGTTGTGGGTCTGTAAACTGACTCAAGTCTGGGAGTTGATTGAGAGGCCATGACTGTATTCTGGCGATTCAATCTAGGTTGCTGTTCACATGACCCAGAATTTTTCTGTCTATACAGATCTAGTAAATATTTAGTAGGATTGCCATGTATTTCACTACTAGGAACACCATGCTCAAGTAGCCAATGCCATAATTCTACATGTGTCAAACTATTATGAGTAGTGTTCTGACTCTGCTGTCCATTATGGTAACCATGCCCACCTTGCCTTTGTTGATTAACTGCTGCCACTTGGCCCCTACTATCACGGGGTCCAATCAGCCTGATCATAGTTAAGTGTCTTAGTTCAATTGGGGCAGTTCCCCCTGTCAAGTCAGGTTTACATAAAATAGCAATCACAGCTGTCTTCAAGGATGCTGGAGCTCCCTTCCCAAATTTATTCCTCACCATACTGGTGAAAGGTGTGTCTTCTGGACTCTCCATTTCTGGCTCTAGGGGTCTAATCTGATAAATCCATTCTAACAGTCCAATTTCCCTAAGCCTCTGGATACCTTCTTCTACATTATACCAAGGCAGGTCTGGTACTTCAACTTGACTTAAGGTAGGCCACCGCTTCAGTAAACCAATCAAATAAACTATTAGATCCTTTCCTAACCTCTCAAGCTGAAACACTGAATGAAGAATCCCTACTTAGTGGGCCTAAGTCAATAAACTCAGACTGATCCAATGTTACATTCCTTGTACCATTATCCCACACCCTCAGTAGCCATTCGCATACATATTCTCCAGATTTCTCTCTGTACATGTTAGCAAAATCAGGTAGGTCTTTTTGAGTGTAGTGCACCACCTCTTTAGTTACACTTTGGATTTCACCTTTTGGGGATCATTTGGACTTAACTTTAGTTATAGATCTAGCAGCAACAATGGGTGGTTGGGGCAGTTATTGAGAAATTCATTAATGTCTTCCATGGCCTCTGCCTCAGGTAATGACCCAGCAAGAATAGTTGGGTTAATCCCATCAAACTGAGGTAGAGAGGATAATGGTTTTTCAGTAATCCCTTCAGATGGGAGGGTTTCAACAGAATTTATAGGCTCCGTATCCTGATCATCCTGACTATCTGCCCATATGTCCCCATTCCAGGTTTCAGCATCCCATTTTTTCCCAATCAATGCCCTCACTTTAACTTCAGACACCATTGTGGGTTGGTAATTTAATTGGTGTTTTAATTCAGCCACCATTACAATAAGACTGTGGGTTGGTTTTCAGTAACATCAGCTCTGTTACTAGAAGAAATAAGGCTTTCTTTCAGAGCACAACTGGAAATAATGAGGTCTTTTATGAGGCATCTAAGCCATGACTCAGCAGCCCTGAGCTCATCTCACTCTTTCACCAGTTTGTCTAGTATAAGTAGGACGAAACAACCAGCTTCCTTATTCTCCTCATGCTAACAAAACTGCAGAAAAATATCAAATATGTGCTTACGCAGAACCTCACTTCTCATAAGTACTTGATCTATTGGTGATGCTATTTTGCATATTAATGTTGCCAACTCATGCCACAGATTAGCAGGGCCTTCTTTCCTAACAGAGGCTGGGTCACGAGTATCTTTACAATCAACCAAATTGGAGAAACAATTTAGGAAGCCCATCCTTATGATTTTGTCTCTCTAGAACTACTCTTGGTACCAAATGGGTTAGATTGGATTCTTTAGAGAAACAAAACTAGTAAAGCTTATAGAGAGAGAGAAAGAGAAATTTATCTTAGGAAAATGGCTCACACACTTATAGAAGCTGGCAAGTCCACAGTTCTTGGATCAAATGTCAAGCTGGAGGCTTTTCCCAACTCATGCAGCTGGAGAGGCTGAGGAACTCAAGGCTGGAAGCAGTATACTGGCTGTTGACTCGAATGAATGATGAATCCAAGATCTCCAGGTGGATCTTGGAATGAATGGTGGATTGTTTGCTCATGGACAGTTGTAGACAGCACAGCAGAATCACAATCCACAGAAGACTGTCTCTTTTCCCAGGATGTTCATAAATATTCTGGAAGCAGGCCACACCTCAGGGAAACTCCCTTTCCATGGATTAGCTGCTCAAAACATACATCTGATCCCATCATGGGAATAACCACATCACAACTGCTTAAATCACACAGAATTCTGTTCCAACCAAGTTGATACACAGCTCAAACTATCACAGGGTGTAAAATGCTGACTGGAGGAAGCTAAGATTTGTCATTCAATCTGCATTAAATTACATAAATAATCTTTTTCCTCCAAAGACAATTCTGTCTTGCTTTACTCTTTTATATTTATTTACTTATGTTACCATTTTAAGGTGCTCTAGTGGTGCAGTGCCTAAGGTATTTGACTGCTAACCAGAAGATTAGCAGTTCAAATCCACCAGCCACTCCATGGAAGGAAGATGGGGAAATATACTTTCATAAAGATTTTTTGTTTGTTTGTTTCTGAATTCATGCTGTATGTGGCATGAGTGAATGCTACCCAATAAAACATAACACAAAGAAAAACTAACTCATAATAATAGTGGCTTTCATTTACATACCACTTTCAAACTTACAAGTTTTCTGCATACAAATTTTAAACACTTTAAATTTTAGAAGAGTTTTAGAGAAACAGAAAAGTTGTAAAGATAGTACAGAGAGTTCATGTATACCCCATAACCAATTACTTGTATTTTAGCATATTATATTAGTATGACAAAACATGAGGCAATGTGACCCAATACACTAGTATTCACTAAAGTCAATACTTTATTCAGACTTCCTCAGTTTTTGCCTAATATCTACTTTCTCCTGGACCCCACAAAACATTTAGTTTTCATGCCTCCTTAGTCCCCTCTTGGCTGTGACTGTTTCTCAGACTTTGTTTGTTTTCAGGACCTTTACAAGATTGAGGAATATTGATCACGTACTTTGCTGAATGTTCCCCTATTAGGATTTTCCAGATATTTTTCTCATGGGTAGGCTGGGGTTATAAGTATTGGAGAGGAAGACCACAGAGCTAAATGCCATTCTCATGACATCATATCAAGGGCACATATTATAAACATGACTTATCACTGTTGATGTTAATCTTCACTACTCATTGGAATGGCAAAATTAAAGAGTGGATTATTACTAAAGTTTACCAAGAATGTGAGAGAATGAAAATCTTCATGTACTGCTGAAAGAAGTGTATATTAAATAACCATTCTGGAAAACTGCACTAAATTAAATTAAAAATGCACAAACTCCTTGACACAGCTAACCCACAGGTCAAGTAGGAGAGATATGAAGGGACTTGATTTCATTACTGTGCAGAATATCTAGTAACCGAAGCCACCTGAGGTTCATATCTAGGAAAAAAACTTGTAAAATATGGTAGGTCACCAGCATGGAATGCTATGCAGCATTTAGGAATACTGAACTGCAAGTTCTTAAGTAACATGGGTGAGATATTGCTGAAAGAAAAAGGTAATAAACACAACACAATATGTACCACAATATCATTTGCATAAATTTATAACACACATGCAAAATATTCTGTTTTATGAAGATTCTTTAATACTTATATTAGGCAACATAATCAAATTGCCTTTGATGATGGAAGATGAGAATGAAGATAAAGAAGTGAAAAGGAAATAGTAGCTATAACAATGGCCTGATGATGATGCAATGTATTAAACTGAAGAATGTGTCAGAAATCCTAGATTTTCCACCTTTTATCCACCTTCCCCACTGACTTCAAAACCAATTGAAATCTATGTGTTAGAGCAAAAATATAAATGTTTTAGGAAAAAACAATACAAAAAAAAAAAAAAAAAAAACATAGGGCTAAATCTTCCTGATCTTGAATTCAAAAATAGATTCTTAGCTATGATACTAAAAGTATGAGTAATGAAAGAAAAATTAGATAAATTGGACTTCATCAAAATTAAAACATATATGTGTGTGTGTGTGTGTGTGTGTATGTGTGTGTGTGTGTGTGTCTGTGTGAGTGTATATATATATTGAATTAAAGGACATTATCAAGACAACCTACAGTATGAAAGAAAATATTTGAAAATTACGTATCTGATAAAGACCTAATTTATAAAATATATAAAGCATTCTTATAGCTGAAAAACAAAAAGACAAATAGCCAAATTTTAAACACTCTTATAGCTGAAAAACAAAAAGACAAATAGCCAAATTTTAAAACTGGGTAAGACACTTAAATAGATATTTCTCCAAAGAAGATATGCAAATGAGCAAAAGTATATGAAAAGATGCTCTAATTCCATTAGTCCTTAGATAAATGCAAATCAAAACAGTGAGATAACCAGTTTACACCCACTAGGATGGTCATAATAAAAAAGATTGATAATTACAAGTTTTGACAAGTTTGCAGAAATACTGAAATCCTCATACATTGTGAGAATGTAAAGTGATACAGCCAATTTGGAAATCAGTTTGAGAGTTCCTTAAAATGTTATTCACAGAGTTATCATATGACCCCAAAATTTTACTCTTAAGTATATGTCCAAGAGAAAGGAAAACATATGTTAACTCAAAACTTGTACCCTGATGCTCATAGCAGCTTTATCATAATAATAAAGTGGAGAAAACCCAAATGTCCATCACCTGGTAGACACATTGGAATATTATTAGGTGAAGAAAGGAATAAAGTATTGATATATACTGCAACATGAATGAACCTTGAAAACATTATGCTAAATGCAAGAACCCAGATACAAAAGATTATATATTATATTATTTCATTTGTATGAAATATCCAGAATAGGCAAACCCATGGAGACAGAAAGTAGATTAGTGTTTGTTAGGAACTGGGAGAAAGGATGAATGGAGTGTGACTGCTAATGGATACAGATTTTCTTTTTGGTATGATGAAAATATTATAGGATTAAATAGTAATAATGGCTGTACAACTTTGTGAATATACTGAAAATCAATTAATTATACACTTTCAAAAAGTGAATATTATGCCATGTGAATTGTATCTCACTTTTAATAATCAATGGTGAGCAGAGAAATTGTGAATCAATCTAAAAATTTGCTGAATAAAAATGTGTAATGAAGAAGAGTATGAGATAGTTAAAAACTATGTATGACTTAATACAATATTGGACATCATTAAGGTGAGATGGCAACAATTAACTACTAGTGAATTTAGGTGAAGTGTCTTTATGTGTTCATTGTATAGTTTGTTCAACCTTTTTTTAAGATTTTTTTTTTCAAAATAAAATGTAGAAATAAAAGTGAGTGGGTCACATTAAAGTTAAACAGCATAGCAAAATAATATGTAATGTAAATATTTTTTAAAAGGTAGACATTTATTCATTCAACAAATATTTTTGAGCACTTAATATTTGACAGTATTTTGCCATATCAATTTCCTGGTTATGATATTTTACTATAAATATGTAAGATGAGGAAGCTTAGGGAAGGATGCATAAGATTTTCTGTATTATTCTTGCATCTCCCTATCAGTCTATAGAAGCTCTGGTAGCACAGTGCCTAGGGCATTTGACTGTTAACAAGAAGGCTGGAGGTTCAAACCCACCAGCCATTCCTCAGAAGGAAGATTGGGCAATCTACTTCTGTAGTGATATCACTATGGAAATCCAAGGAGGGGTCACTATGAGTTGGATCTGACTTAATGGCAGGGAGTTTTTGAGTTTTTTATTAGTCTATTATTATTTCAAAATAAAAAGTTGAAAAAATATCCCAATATAATATTGTTATCCCTGCCTGCATCTACTGAGGACATTAGTCCTTGAGACTTTGGAAAACTTACAGTTGTCTCTTCTCCAGCTACTTAATATCCCAGATTGCTTATTTACTCTGAAGTCTAGTTTCAAAAACAGAAACCCACAGAATGTTATTCATTTCTCTTTTATTATTATTGATTATCATTATTGATGATGCCATGCTTTATGGTTTTCTTTCAGCTTAGTTATTAACTAAATTTGAAACTCATAAAAAATTGCTGTATTTTCTAACTGCAACATTCCTAACTAACCTGCAATATACAAATGACACAACTTTCCTTGCTGAAAGTGAAGGGGACTTGAAGTGGTTAGTGATAAAAATCAAAGACTACAATCTTCCGTATGGATTATAAAAATATCCACAGTTGGATATGAGCAACATCATGATAAATGGGGAAAACATTGAAGTTGTCTATTCAAAAAACTCACTGCTGTTGAGTCTGATCCGCCTCACAGCGAACCCCTCCTTGGGTTTCCAAGGTGCTATCACTACAGAGATTGCCCAACCTTCTTTCCAAGGAGTGGCTGGTCAGTGTGAACCACCAGCCTTCTGGTTAGCAGTCAAATGCCTTAGGCACTATGCCACCAGAGTTCCTTGAAGTTGTCTAGGATTTCATTTTACTTGGATACAAAATGAATGATCATGTATGTAGTATTCAGGAAATCAAATAATGGGAAAATCTGCTGCAAAAGACTGGCATGTCTTTTGTTTAAGAAGTAATGTTAAAAAGCAAAGATGTAACTTTGAGAACTAAAGTGTGCTTGACACAAGCCATGGTATTTTCAATTGTCTCATATGCAAGAGGAAGTTGGACAGAATATGGGAGACCAAAGAAGAAGTGATGCATTTGAATTATATTGTTGACAAAGAATACTGAATATACCATGACTGCAAGAAGAATGAACAAATCTGTCTTGGAAGAAGTACAGTTGGAAATGGTTCTTAGAAGTAATGATGGTGAGACTTTGTCTCACATACTTTGGATATGTTATCCAGGGGGACCAGTAACTAGAGAAGGACATCATGCTTGGTAAAGTACAGGGTAAATGAAAAAGAAGACCCTCAATGCTATGAATTGATATATTGGCTGCAACAAGGGGTTCAAACATAGAAATGATTATAAAGATGATGCAGGACTGGGCAGTGTTTCCTTCTGTTTTACATAGGGTAGCTGTGACTTAGAACTTACTCAATGGCACCTAACAACAATAAGCTTGATAACTTGAAAATCTGTCAGTACAAACTGTGTGGTTCCATAATACCTTTCTTTGGCCTTATTATATGCTCATCCTCTTGACATTGGAGTTTATAAAATAAGCCTAGATGGTACTACTCATGATTCTGGCCACTTAATATTGAAATTCAGAATCTTAGTAAAGCAAGTGTTGAATACAGATTATTTATTATTTGTAGCTTTGTTTTTTAACAAAGTACATTCATCTTTCATTAGGAAAGAGTGAAAAAATTAAATATGGTTTAAAACAATGTATCTTCAGGTTCAACACATGAAACTTATTATATAACTCTACAAATTGCATGAATTTAAGAGATTTTCAACTTTTTTTCATATTGTTGGTGATAAAACAAAAATAGAATCATAGAGTCAATTTTGACTCATAAAAATACTATAGGACAGAGTAGAATTACTCCATGGGGTTTGAAAGCTGAAATCTTTATTGAAGCAGGCAGACACACATTTCTCTTGCTGGTGGGTTCTTGACTACCTTTTGGTTAACAGCCACTGCATCACCGGGGCTCCTATTCTTGTTTATATAGCTAAAATTTTACTGATTAAAAGAACTAGTTGATATGCTGGTTTTTTTTCATTAAGGCTTAAGCTGCCTTGAACCTTCCTACAAAATTTTCAAGGAAACTACATATCTATTTGTATTGCAAGGACACACATATTGTTTTAACAGTGGCATCTCTAGGGAAGTGTGTGGGTATGGACTGGGTGACACTGTCACTTTTATACAGTGTTTCAGCAGAACTTAATTATTTTTCATAAAAATTATTCCTGTAGTTAGTTATAGAAAAACATTTTCATAGGCTTAGCTTTCATGTAACAAAATACCATTTTGAACCTTCTGATGCACTCTGGTCAGAGTTGTCCTTATGACCCAATTACAGTGACACTTTGAAACATGTGGTTTCCTCCATAGGTGCTACAAACACATGCTGTTTTCACTGTTGTCAGTGTTTTCAAAGTCATTGATTTTGTCAAACTTTCCTGTATTTTAGCTACAATATTGTAGTAATTAGTGTTGTTGTTGTTGTTGTTGTATGCTGTCGAGTCAGCCCCGACTCATAGCGACCCCTCCTTGGGTTTCCGAGGCAGTATCACTATGGAAGTAGGTTTGCCCAACCTTCCTTCCGAGGAGTGGCTGGTGGGTTTGAACCGCCAGCCTTCTGGTTAGCAGTCAAGTGCCTTAGGCACTATGCTACCAGAGCTCCTAGTAATTAGTGTATGTGAACCTATATCAATATTTTTCTTGAGAAGGAAGTAGCAATTAAAGGAAGAGAAGGAGAAAAATCAAAAAAGGCTTCCCTCGGTTACTCATAATGGTGTAACTAATAATGTTGTAATTCAACATAGAAAGATTTTACATAATTTTTTATTAGTGTTCATACAATCTAAGAAATATTACATGTGAACAATGTTTATCACATACTATTCTATGATTAAAATTGATGATAAGCATTGCTAAATATTCTGTTTGGTCTGTTATGCGAGGAAATTCATGCATGAGGGCTGACACCATGAACTACTGCACTTTCTGACACCATCCCTAGTTGTGGCACTGTGCTTTAATGGTCTAATATATAGATCTAATGATGTTCTATAATATCTTAACTCAATAACATCTGTTAAACATTTATTGCTAATTCACTTTATAACATGATTTACTAAAACTCATTAAAATCTGCAGCTGCATCCAGTAATCATTTCCTAAATATAAAGACGACATTTATAAATGATCTTTTCATTCAAAATGCTGCCACTGAGCTCACAAAAACTTTGTTGAAGCCAGAGCTTTTATTGTTTAAAAAATAGAAGAAAAAGTTAAGCAATTCATCAGATGCCATTTGTTTTTCTCCATATATTAGCCTTGTTCCAAGTGTTGAACTTGGGAGCTCTGGTGGCATAGTGCCTAAGGCATTTGACTGCTAATCAGAAGGCTAGTGGTTCAAACCCATCAGCCACTCCTCAGAAGGAAGATTGGGCAATCTACTTCTTTCTGTAGGGATACTTCTTCAGAAACGTAATGGAGGTCACTATGAGGAGTCAGATCAACTCAATGGCACTGAATTTGTTATTGTTGTTGTTGTCTGTTTGGGTTTTTTATGACTACAATGAGGAGTTCTGGTGGTGCAATGACTAAGGTATTTGACTTCTAACCAGAAGGTTGGAGGTTCAAATCCACCAGCTGCTCTGTGGAAGGAAGATGGGGCAATCTACTTCTATAAAGATTTACCAATTTAGAAAACCAATAGGAGTCACTCAACAGCAGTGGGTTTCATTTCTTTGCTCTATAACTATAATAATTTTAATCTTATCAAAAAAATAAAAACTTCAGAGAAATCAAGATTGAATAAAATTTAAATAAATTAGTTTCATTTCCCCACACCAAAAAAGAAGGGTTATTATTGCTTTTTTTTCTCAAAACAATGTCATCTTCTATCAAGCATGACTGGTAAATCTCCAGCATTCCTCAAAATTTATGAAGTTATCTCCTAAAAATAACATAGAATACTTGCAGAATATTTAGTAGAATGATATATAATATATATGCATATATTATTTTGGAATATCATCCTTATTGTTAGTTCTGACTCATAGTGACCCTTTTTGGGTTTTTGTGGCTATATCTCTATGGAAGTAGATTGCCAAATCTTCCTTCCAAGGATTAGTTGGTGGGTTTGAACCACCAGCCTTCTGGTTAGCAGTCAAATGCCATAGGCACTATGCCACCAGAGCTCCATAGCAATCCTATGTACAGTCTATTGCCAACCTCACAATTATTGCCATGCTTGAGCCCATCATTGCAGCCACTGTGTCAATCCATGTCATTGAGTGTCTTCTTCTTTTCTATTGACCCTCTACTTCACCAAGCATGATATCCTTCTCCAGGGATTTGTCCTTTCTGACAATATGACCAAAGTATGTGAGACAAATACATGCATTCGTGCTTCTAAAGAGTATTCCAGCTGTAGTTCTTCCAAGAGATTTGTTTGTTCTTCTAGGAGTCCATGGTACATTCAATATTCTTCACCAACACCACAATTCAAATGCATCAATTCTTCTGCAATCTTCTTTGTTCATTGTCCAGCTTTCATGTGCATGAGGCTATTGAAAATACCATAGCTTTGGTTAGTCACATCTTCCTCTTCAAAGTGACACTTTGCTCTTAAACACTTTAAGGAGGTCTTTGCAGCAGATTTGCTCAATTGATGTAAGCAATAGAAAGTAGTAGTTACTAATAAAATAGACATGAATCACTACACTTATGGGTAAATTAAGGAGATACCTGACAAGGTCTATAGAGCCCAAAATAGCTACTTTTAGTTCATTCATTTTTAAGCAATTTTAAATTTTAAGCAATTTATTTTCTTTCATTGATGGGATATGAATTATACCATTTCACAAAGTGAGGACAAAAATGCCAGTGACTACTACATTAAAAATAAAGGAAGATATTACTTTATAACACTTCCATTAAGAACTAATAACCAGTTAGTTAATTGCTTTTAACAACAAGTTGTTTATTTAAATGTTTTTGCCAAGTATATGGACAATGATAAAGGAATTCTATTCCGGTAATAGCTGACAATGTCATCTGCATTCTTCAAGGAAGAGTCACCTCATCCTGTCCCCTGAAACATATCCACAGTGATAAATGCCCTGGATCTTCTTAGGCCTCAGGCTCACACAGGTCTAATTTCAGTGTTTCAGTTCAAAAGCTCACAGTAAGACTCTAAACAGTCTCAAACTATCAATGATACAGGTATAAAATGCCCACTGTTTGGTGTACATTAACTCCTTTGGGCTACATGGGAGCCCGTTAGTACACTGAAAAAGTAATTTCCCAAATGGCACAATAATGGTTCAGAAAACTCAATTGGCCTCCAGAAAGTAGATAATTTACTTCTTCAATACCAGGATAAAGCTTAGGATTTCTACACCATGAAATTATCAAGAGAATTTAAGGAGTCTAGATAAGGAATTTGTACAACAGACAAAAGCAAATTTTTGTTTATCTGAAATATCTGGGAAAATTCAGCTATTCCAACATAACGGCAGTGACTCTGTTGGTGTGTTTGCCATTAAACCTCTGTAGGAGAGAAGATGCACGAAAGAAAATTAAATTGGTCTATGAGTCTCTTGTACTGTTAATTATTCTTCACCCTCAGAAATTTCCTGTAGAGAAAAATGGACATTTTACATAAGATTAAAAGGTGTGAAGACTAATAGTGTGGGTTAGAATATGGTGTTTTTTATAGAATCACTCTACGTGGTATAGAGTAGAATTGTTCTATAGGATTTTCTTGGCTATATTCTTAATGGAACCAGATTTCCGGGCCTTTTCTTCACTGGAGTCATCAGATGGGTTTGAACTGACAACTTTTCAGTTAGCAGACAATTGTAATCCATTTTTGATTTTAATTTGAATCTCTTTACAGTGTCAACTCTGTTAAGAACCTTTTTTTTTTTCCTTGAAACTTTAAATATGTGTTTTTCTTATACTTTCTCTTAAACTGTTCTAAATCCCATTTTATCACCTTCTCTGGTATTATCCTTTCTCCCTTCCTAAATGTGGGTTCTTCTGTCAATAAACAGATGATTTTCCTACATTCTCTCAAATAGTTAATACATTTTCATGGCTCCAGCAATAACCTCCATTTTTATAAGTCTACATTAAATATGTCAGTTTTTATCCTTTTTCCCAAATGAATGGTCCCTTTACCCCCGTTTGGCTGTTTTATTCTTAAAACATCAATTTGGCACATCACAAATCTTTCCTTCCAAAGGATAAAATTAACATATATACAATACTTTGTCAACATGAGGATGATGCAGAGCCAGGCAATATTTCATTCTGTTTTGCATAAGGTCACCATGACTGAAAGCTAACTCGACAGCACCTAATAACATTAATATAATACTTTAATATTTGCCTAGCATATAACAAGTACATGTTCTTGTTTGATTTCCTCCTTCTGATTTGACTGTCTAGTTTCAATCAATTCATTTTCAACCTTCACTCTATTAAGTTAAGTTCTAATGACCTCAACTCTAGATAACTCCAAGAGAAACAACCATGGTCCATTACTCTCTGCCAGACTGATGCTTTTAAAATATGCCTTTGAACATATGATTGCCTTTCTCACAAGTCTCCCTACTTTTACAAGATTAAGATCAAGATCATTCTTCAAGGTCCTTCAGATATACATTTTTCAATTTGCTTACTAAAGCTCAGCAAAATGAAATTGCTAATTTTTATTTTACAATATGAGGAAAGTGAAGCAGGTAAGAGATGAGAAAAGAGTCACAGGAAGTTTTACTTCCCAAACTACCTATAAATTATGGCAAAGAATGAAATGTTAATCCAAGACAGATTATAATCCTGGAACTCTGAGCATTAAATGAAAGAGTTAGATTAAACATAAATTGGGAAAAGAAACAGAATGAGAACAATTATCCAGAAGAGAAATGGAGTAGAAATTGGACAAAGCATGGCCATTTTTAGACACAGAAAGCAATGTACACTGGTAAGGAGAAGCCAATTTCATGGAATCCCCCAAAAGACAGAGACACAATATAAACAAATCTAGAGTGAAGCAAGGTGAGCAGAACACAGGATAGAGTAAAGAAAAGTTCAGGAGAGTGGATGAGAACTCCAATGACACAGGTAACAGAGAAGACAGGGAGCCAGTAAATAGGGATAAAACCACTCATCAGTAGTGGTCCCAAGTTGTTTGGTTTGGGGGCCCACACAGAAGGGAAGATCTGTGAGGTAGCAGCTGGAGACAGTGGAATCCAGGTGATCCCACTCTTGCTTGAATTAAGGCAGGAACTGGATAATCAGCTGCATGACCATAAGTGCACAAAGGCCATATCATGAATGGTGACAGAGAAGTGTACTTTCATCCTCTCCCCACACCTTCTTGGTGAACAAGGGTGAGGCTCCCCTATCTGGTGGTCAATGATGTCCTCCCGGCCAACCCTCCCCAACATGGTTCACTTGGATTGTCTTACCTCTCATACTCCTGTAGCCCCCCACCACATTGTGGAGCATGCCACAATTATATGGACTTTGTGTCACACATGCAGTACCTATGTAGTCAACAAGGCATGCTCTCAAGGACCATTGACCACATGCTCACAGCCTTTGTAGTTGAGATTTTACACCTGTGCTGCACACTCTACCTCTGCAATCAGGAGTGCACACATATGCAGACTGTACACCATGCATCTGTCACCTCCATGGTTGGGGGCTTATGCTCCATAGATTGCATGACTTCTGTGCATTTTAAGTTTCCCTGGCACCCATAGGTGCATGTGCACATGAATTACATGAAAGGAAACTCTTGGCTCCATGGCCAGCATATGTGTCTTTGCGGATAAGGTAGCATGTGTCTGCCCCATAGAGGCACATGCAAACACAGCTATACCACTTTTTTCTCTTTTTTTTTCTCACTTCTTTTATTTATTTATTTACTTTTTCCCTCTTCCTCTTTTTCTTTCTTTATTTTTATTCATTTTATTTTTTCATCTTTTTTTTCTTTTCTGCCCCATCTGGCCAGATGTGGACATTGTGTCCCCACTAGTCAGCCACACTTGCCACATCTGCCGCATACCCCCCCACACACAGTGGTGAGTGCCACCTCCAGCTCCTGTACCTCTGGATCCACAACAAACAGTGGGCAACACTTACTCATCCTGTATGCAGTTGCTCTGATGACCAGCAAACATAGGCATAAATCCACACCTCACCTATTACTGAACACACCCAGAGACAGGTAGGGAGCACCTAAATGATGTCATCTAGCAAGCAAAGTAGCATACACACCTCATCTGTCTGGGTTTATCAAAACAAAGAAAAACAAAAAGTAAGGTGAAACAAATCAACACATAGTCAACAAATAAATACAATAACACTAAAATGTCTTGGAAACAACAGACAAATTCAAACCAAACAAAACAACAGGACAAGATATCTCAATGAAATGATAAACATAAAGAATCAGGAAACCTCTCTGAGGAAGAAAGGTAATGGAGAAAAGTAATGAGTACTTGACAAGAAACTAAAAACAAAAACAAAAACAACTTATAAATAGGGCCTTCCAAAGATAAAGGACACCATGAACAAAATCAGGGAAAACAAATACAATACCGTAGAAGAATTCAGGAAAAAATACAAGACAATAATGACAAAATAGATAATTTGAAACCATACAAAAACATTTATTAGAAATCCAGAAGATGAACACTAAAATTTTGGAGACAGATAACATACAGAGAGGACAAAGGAGTAGAATTCACTCAATAAAAGATGAGATGAGCAAACTAGAGGACTAATCACTAGACACAAATTTGTATGAGGAAATATCAAAAAAAAAAAAAGAAGAAAAATGAAGAAAGCCTAAGAATGATGTTGGATGCTGTCAAGAGGCAGACTTTTCATACATGTGCTCAGAATACCAGAACAGAAAGAGACCGAAGGGAGGGGGGGGAAAAAAAAGAGAGAGAATTGTCAAAGTTTTACTGGCAGAAAACATTCTTAATATCACAAAAGACAAAAACGTATCAATGCAAGAGTTCCATGAAGACCATACAGAGTAGATCACAAATGAAAGTTACACGACATATCATAATCACACTTTCCAAAACCAAAGACAAGCAAAGAATCTTGGGGACATTTCAGGAAAAGTGAAATGTTAACTACAAAAGAGAACCAATAACAACTAAGCTATGATTTCTTGGCTGAAATCGTGTAGGCAAGAAGGCAATAAAATCCTGAAAGAAAAATAAATAAATAAATAAAATACCAATCAAGAATTATATATTCAGCAAAACTGTACCTCAAATACAATGGCAACGTTAGAAGATTTCCAGATAAGGGAATTCATATAAAAACAGACAAACCTTACAAGAAATGCTAGAGAGGGTCTCTCAGATAGAGAACCTAGAATCTCTGGTTATCATACAATAACCAGAGATTACAACAAATGACAGCCTCCAGAATCCATCCAAGATAGAATCTTCAAAAATAAAATAAACTTATAAGACAGAAAATAAGGAATCAGAAATGTCCCTCTATAAATAAAAACAACTAAAAATCAAAAAGATGAAATAAATGGTATAATTACAAAATGTCCAATGGAGAGGAAGTCAAGACAAGTTCAAGACAGAATAGACAATTTTAAATTTAGGATTATAAATACAAATTTTGGGGTAACCACAAAGAAAATTTATCAATTTATTAACCAAAGGAAGAAAATAATAAGGACTCAATAAACACAAAATCTACAGCACTGAGGGAAATTAAAAGAAAATCTAATAAAATGAACTAAACACAGAAAAATATGTAAAACAGATAAATTATCAACATAATAAAAGCACAACAGAATGATAGCAGTTAATACACACCTATCAATCATTACACTGAATGCAAATGGATTAAATGCAATAGTCAAGAGACAGAGAGTGGTAGTATGTATAAGAAAACAGGACTTGTCAATATGCTGTCTACCAAAAAGCAAATGACAACCAAAAAAGGACAAGAATGGAAATAATAATTTCTGATAAAATAGATTGCAAGTCAAAAACCAGAATAAAGAACAAGGAAGGGTATTATATAATGATTAAAGGGTTAATAACCATACTAAATATCTATGCACCAATGAAATAGCCTCAAAATATGTGCATTAACAGAATTGAAAAGAAAAATAGACAACTCTACAATAATAGCAGGAAATTTCAACACATCACTTTTGATAAAGAACAGAACAATTAGAATGAAATTCAACAAATATGCAGAAGATCTAAACAAAACAATCAAACAAATTGAACTCATAGATGTATACAGAATATGCTCCCATATATCGACACAAAATATGCTCTTTTCCAGCATCCTTGGAACATACTCTATATGTTATGCCAGAAAGGAAGCCTCAATAAATTAAAAACATCAAAATAATACAAAGCATTTTCTCCGATCCTAATACTATAAAATTAGAAATCAAGAACAGGAAGAGTGTGAAAAAAAAACCAAATACATGGAAACTGAGTAACACTGCTTAAGAGAAGTGTAATAAAAGAAAAAAAAAAGTGAAAAAAAATTGTAGGATCAAATGAAAATGAAAGCACATCTTACCAAAATATTTGAAACATAGTAAAAACAATGGTCACAGAGTAATTTATAGAAATAAGTGCACATATCAGAAAAGAAGAATGAACCAAATCCAACACTTTAACACAACTCCCACAACTGGAAAAAGAGAAAGTAACAAACAACAAAAAAGCCTATACTCCCCAGAGAAAAAGTAAATGATAAAGATTGGAGCATAAATAAATGAAACAGAAAGACAATAGAAAAAAAAAAAAAAAAAACAAGACGAGAAGTTGGCTCTTTAAAAGGATTGATGAAATTGACAAACCACTGGCAAATTTAATAGAGGAAAAGAAATACAAGATGTAAATAATATCAATAAAAAATGAAACTGGTGATGTCACAACAGAACTAATTAAAATTAAAAGGATAACACCAGAATACTATGAAGAACTATATTGCAACAAATTTGAAAAGCTAGAAGAAATGGACAAATTTCTAGAAATGCATTACCCACCTAAAGTAACACAGACTGAGGCAGAAAATTTGAAGACTCATAACAAAAGAAGAAATTGAACTGCTTGTTGAAAAACACTCAATAACAAAAATAAATAAATAAATAAAAGTTCTGGCTCAGATGGTTTCACTGGCATATTCTATGAAACATTCAGAGATACCAATTCTACTAAAAAATTCCAGAATACAGAAAATGTTAAAATACTCCCAAATTCATTTTATGAAACAAGAATAACCTTCATACCAAAGACAGGCAAAAACTTTACTAAAAAAGGAAATTACAGACCGAGATCCCTCATGAACCTAGATGAAGAAAATTCAACAAAATCTTAGCCAAGAATCCAACACCATATACAAAAATAATAATAAAACCTAATGACAAAGTAAGATTCATACCACATCTGCAAGAATGTTTCAATATTAGAAAAACAATAAATGAAAACCACTACATAAATAATACAAATGAAAAGAGACACATGACCATAGCAATTGATGATGAAAAGGCACTTGATAAAAACAAAAACATATTACTGATAAAAACTCTGAGCAAGATAGGAATAGAAGGAAAATCCTTCAACATAATTATGGGCACATACAGAAACCAATGCACAATAATATTCTCAGAGACCAAAACCATTCCTTTGCAAATGGGAATCAGATAGGAATATTCTCTACCACCACTCCTATTTAACATTGTATTAGAAGTTCTAGCCAGGGTAACAAGACAAGAAAAACAAATAAAAGATATCCACAATTGGTATGGAATAAGAAAAACTATCCCTATTTGCAGATGGTATGATCCTATGTATAGAAAAATTCCATAGCCTCAGCAAAAAAGCTATTGGAACTAATATAAAGATTCAGCAAAGTACCAGGTTTTAAGATCAACATACAAAGATCAGTCAAATTCCTCTACACCAACAAAGAGAACTTTGAAAAGGAAATAAAGAAAACAATACTATTTATAAGAGCTACCAAAAGGATAAAATATTTAGGAATAAATCTAACCAGTGATGGAAAATACTTATACAAAGAAAACTCAAGATTACTTCTGCAAGAAACCAAGAGGCATACATAAATGGAATGACATACTATGCTCATGATTAGGAAGACTAAACATTGTGAAAGCCTTAATAATGTCCAAAATGATCTACAGCAACAATGCAATCCAAATCCAGATTACATCCATATTCTTTAGAGTTGGAAAATCTAATCACCAACTTTATATAGAAAGAAAAGACACCCTGGATAAGCAAAGCACTACTGAAGAAGAAAAAATAGGCGGTCTCATGCCTTCTAATCTCAAAACCTACTGTCCAGACATGGTAATCAAAACTGCCTAGCACTGGTACAATGACAGGTACATAGATAAATGGTACAAAATGAAGAACCCAGAGGTAAATCCACCCACCTATGGACAGTTAATTTTTGATCAAGTGTCAATATTCTTTAAAAGAGGAAGAGACAGTCTCTTTAACAAATGTTGCTGGCAAAAATGGATGCCTATTTGAAATGGATAATGAAAAAAGATCCATGCTTCACACCATATACAAAAAATGACTCAAAATGGATTGATGACCTAAATGTAAACCTTAAAACTTTAAAGATCATCAAAGAAAATAAAAGGACAAAATCAAAAGCCTTAATTCATGGTAAAAATAGACCATAAGACACAACCAAAAGATCACAAACAGCTGAAGATAAACTAGATGACTGAGATCTTCTAAAAATTAAATATTTATCAGTATCAAAAGACTTCTCTAAAAGAGTACAAAGAGAAACTATGAGTTGAGAAAAAAAATATTTGGCAATGAAATGTCTGGCAATGGACTAAGCTCTATAATTGATATAAAACATCAACACCTTAGCAACAGAAGGACAAAAAATCAAATTTAAAAACAAGCAGAAGATATGAACAGACATTTTAATGAAGAAATCCATATAGTGAACCAACACAAGAAGAAATGCTTGCAATCATGAATAATGAGAGAATTGCAAATCAAAACAATGAGATATCACATTGAAACAATAACAGCAGATTAAATAAGAAAGAACACAGCAAATGTTGATGAGGGTATGGAGACAATGGTACTCTCATGCACCGCTAGCTGTTGTTGTTTGTTGTTAGGTGCCCTTGAATGTCTCCAACTCATAGCAACCCTATGCACAGCAGAAGGAAACACTACCTGGTCCCGCGCCAGATCCACAATCCTTGCTATACTTGAGCCCGTTGCTGCAGCTACTCTGTCAATCCATCTCGTTGAAGGCCTTCCCCTCCCTCACCAACCATCCACCTTACCAAGCATGACATCCCTCTCCAGGAAATGATCCCTTCTGATAACATGACCAAAGTAGGTGAGATGAAGTCTGGCCATTCTTGCTTCCAAGGAGCATTCTGGCTGTACTTCCTCCAGTCCAGACCTGTTAGCTCTTTTAGCAGTCCATGGTACTTTCAGCATTGTTTACCAGCACCACATCTCAAAAGCATCAATTCTTCTTTGGTCTTCTTTATTCATTGTCCAGCTCTCTCATACATATGAGGCAATTGAAAATATCATGGGTTGTGTCAGGTGCACCTTAGTTCTCAAGGAGATATCTTTGCTCGTCAGCACTTGAAAGAGGTCCTTTGAAGCTGACTTGCCCAGTGTTATACGTCATCTGATGTCCTGACTGCAGCTTCCATTGGTGTCGATTGTAGAACCAAGCAATGTGAAGTCTTTGACAATTGCAATCTTTTTTCCATTTACCATGATGCTGCTTATAGGTCCAGTTGTGAGGATTTTTGTTTTCTTTGTTTTGAGATGTAATCCATACTGCAGACTGTATTCTTCAATCTTCATCAGAAAATGCTTCAAGTCATCCTCACGTTCAGCAAGCAAAGTTGTGTCGTCAGCTTATTGCAGGTTGTTAATGAGCCTTCCTCCAATCCTGATGCCAGGTTCTTCTTCATACATCCCAGCTTCTCAGATTATTTTCTTAGCATATAAATTGAATAAGTATCCTCATGCACTCCCTTCTTGATTTTAAACCATGCAGTTTTCCCTCGTTCTGTTCAAATAACAGCCTCCTTGTCTGTGTACAGCTTCCACAGGAGTACAATTAAGTGTTCTGGAATTCCCACTCTTCTCAATGTTATCCACAATTTGTTATGATCCACACAATCCAATGCTTTTAATAATCATTAAAACACAAATAAACATATTTCTGGTATTCTTGCTTTAGCCAAAATCAATCTGACATCAGCAATGATATCCCTTGTTCCATGTCCTCTGTTGAATCCAGCCTGCACCTCTGAAAATTCTCTGTCAAATATTGCTGCACCCATTTTTTAATTACCTTCAGCGAGATTTTACTTGCATGCAATATTAATGATATTGTTCAATAATTTCCACATTTTGTGGAATCACCTTTCTTTGGAATGGGCACAAAATATGGATCTCTTCCAGTCAGTTGGCCAGGTAGCTGTCTTCTAAATCTCTTGGCATAACCAAGTGAGTGCCTCCAGTAGGGTATCTGTTTGTTGAAACATGTCAAAGGGTATTCCATCAATTCCTAGAGCCTTGTTCCTCACCAATTCCTTCAGGGCAGCTTCAACTTCTTGCTTCAATACCTTTGGTTCCTGAACATATGCCACTTCCTGAAATGGATGAAGATCTATCAGTTCTTTTTGGTATAGTGACTCTATGTATTTATTCCATCTTCTCTTGATGCTTCCTGAATTGTTCAATATTTTGCCCATGTTGTTGTTGCTGTTGTTATGTGCCATCGAGTTGGACCCGACTCATAGTGACCTCTCCTTGGGTGTCTGAGGCAGTATCACTATGGAAGTAGTTTGCCTAAACTTCCTTCTGAGGAGTGGCTGGTGGGTTTGAACCACCAGCCTCAGAAGGCTAACTAGAGTTAGCAGTAAAATGCCTTAGGCACTACGCCACCAGAGCTCACTCAAGGCTTAAATTTTTTCCTCAGTTCTTTCAGCTTGAGAAATGCCAAGCATATTCTTCCCTTTTCATTTTCTATCTCCAGTCTTTGCACATTTCATTATAGTAATTGGCTTTGTCTGCTTGCCCTCTTCTATGAAATCTTCTGTTCAGCACTTTTATCTCATCATTTCTTCCATTTGTTTTAGCTACTCTCTGTTCAAGGGCAAGTTTCAGAGTCTTCTGACATTCATTTTGGTCTTTTCTTCTTTTCTGGTCTTTTTAATGATACCTTGCTTTCTTCATGGATTATGTTCTTCATGTCATCCCATAATTCTTCTGGTTTTTGGTCATTGGTGTTCAATGCATCAATTCTATTCTTCAGATGATCTCTAAATTCAGGAGGGATATATTCAAGATCATATTTTGGCTCTCATGGCCTTGTTTTAATTGTCTTCAACTTCAAGTTGAACTTGCATATGAGCAGTTGATGGTCTGTTCCACAATCAGCTCCTGGCCTTGTGTTGGCTGAAGATAGTGACCTTTTCCACCACCTCTTGCCACAGATGTAGTCAGTCTGATTCCTGTGTATTACTTCTGGTGATGTCCACATATATAACCGCCATTTATCTTGTTGAAAAAAAGTATTGGTAATGAATAAGTCATTGGTCTTACAAAATTCTATCATGCAATCTCCAGTGTTATTTCTGTCACCAAGGCTGAATTTTCCAACCATCAGTGATTCTTCTTTGTTTTCAACTTTTGCAGTCCAGTCACAAGTGATAATTAACACACCTTGATTGCATGTTTGGTCAATTTCAGACTGTAGAATTTGATAAAGATACTCAATTTCCTCATCTTTAGCTTTTTAATTCTTCAGGATCATAAAGTTGACCAGAGAAACAAAAGAAACCTAACCTGGTAAAGGCTGATATTTGATAAATGAGAAAATATTAAAAACTGCTTTAAAGAATAGAGAAAAAAAATAAACTGTCCAGGAAGAAGTACTTTTATTCACATTAGGCTTCTTCCTTCCTCTGTTATGGGCCCTTTTAACATTACTCATATCTTAATATTAAATAAAAGAACAGTCATAAAAATTGGTACATGAATTACCTTGAAGTGACACCATGAACATTCCACCTCAAGTTGATCTTTCCTCAGAAAAACAAAATTTTAGTGAGATAATAGGCCAAAAGTTTCAACTTTGTGAGTATTCCATCAATAATAAATAAGCTTAATGACTTAGGAAAGGTAGAAACAGAATGATCATTTTCTTTGGTAAATTTTTTTCACTAGTACTATAGAAGACAATTATTTTTCTTTCCTATCCTGTATACAGTTCTCCTTCTTCAGAAAACTGTACTGTTATAGTCCTTTAATGATTCTTACTCACCCCCTGATTCAATGTAATTTGTGTAGGGTCAACCATATGCCCAGCACCAACTTTAGTGTATACTAATTTCTTAACAAATTCTAGTATACTTTTTAGAATTATTGTCAAAGAGAACTGGATTTGAAAATGAAATGATACAAGCCTAGAACCAGTGAGGAGGTATGAGAGTGTGTGTGTGTGCGTGTGTGTGTGTGTGTGTGTGTGTGTCAGAGAGAAACAGAGACTGACCGTATAAGCAAAAACCACTTGGGAATCAAGACAGCACAGAGGAACGTAGATGGATGCCATTATTAAAACACCTGAATCCAGCCATGGATACTGTGATTTACTGTTAAATGAGCCAATAACCAACCCCCCTTTTTTGTTTTTGCCTCCTATCTGACCCCTAAGCTTCCACATTTACTTCCTAATTTCTTTTATCCTCAACAGAACAGCCAGAGGCATCATTTTTTACTTCCTTTTCTCTTTCTTTCTGCCCTCCCTCCTCCTTTTCTTTCTTTCCTTTTTTTTTTTTTTTTTTTTTTTTTTGCTTTTCCCTTCACCCAAGTTAATATGTGTCTATCCTCTACTTAATGGTCTACCCTGCCTTCCCTATCCATTTCTGGTAGACATCAAAGAATATTTCTCTTCTGTGTGAAACCTTTTTCTTGACATTTTACAATAGTGGTATCATGCAACATTTGTCCTTTTGTGATTGACTAATTTTACTCAGTATAATGTTTTCTAAATTCATCCATGTTATGAGATGCTTCAGAGATTCATCATTAATCTTTAAAGTTGCATGTGTATGTGTATGTATTGCATGTATGTAACATAGTTTCTTAATCTGTTGCTTCATCGATGAGCATTTAGGTTGTTTCCATCTTTTTGCTATTGTGAATGGTGCTGTGATGAACATGTGTTTACATATATCGGCTCATGTCATGGCTCTTACTTCTCTAGAATATATACCTAGTACTGAGATTATAGGATCATATGGTATTTCTATTTCCAGCTTTTAAGGAAGCACCATACTGTTGTCCACAGTAGTTTCATCATTTTATAGTCCCACCAGCCGTGTATGAAGGTCCCAGTCTCTCCATACCCTACCCAACATTTGTTACTTTCTGTGTTTTGAATTTTGCTGTCAATGCTAGCGTGAGAGGATATCTCTTTGTTGATCTGATTTACATCTCTAATGGTTAATGATCACAAGCATTTCTTCCTGTGTTTGTTAGCTGCCTGAACGTCTCCTTTGGTGAAGTGTAACATGTTCACATCCTCTCATTTTTTTAATTGAGTTATTTCCCTTTATATTCTTAAGGTGTTGAAATTTTTCATAAATTTTATAGATTAGTACCTAGTCCAATATGCTGTTGCCATTTTTTTTCTCCCATCTTTGGATTCTCTTAACAGTCTGCAAAATGTCTAATTTTTAAGAGGTCCTGGTCATCCATTTTGTCTTCTGGTCTTTGCATGCTTTTAGTTATTTTCCATAGTATATTTGTGTCCTGAATTGGTGCCCCTATACTTGTCCCTATTTTTAATTTGATGGCTTTTATAATTTTACATTTTATGTTCGGGTAACTAATCCAATTTCAGTTTATTTTTGCATTTGATGTGAGATAATGGCTCCTGTTTGGTTTTTCTGCAAATGGATATCAAGTTTTGCCTTAAATATACTATCTTTGCCCCCTTTTAATGAACTTTAGCCTTTCTTCAAAGATTAGTGGTGCATAGGTGGATGGATTTACTACTAGGTTCTCAATTTTGTTCCATCGATCTATCTGTCCTTGTACCAGTACCAGGCTATTTTAACTACCATGGCTATGTAGTAGGTTTTAAGGCCAATAATGCCCTTTTGCCTATTTATTTGCCTAGTTAGTTGTTTGGATTAAGCCACTTGGAGCTAGGATTTTCTCACATACAGTAAAAGGAGCTAAAAATATACAAATATCAAATGGGAAAAATATGCCCCTTTCTTCTACTAACTACAGTTACAATATTAACTTGAATTTTAAACAAAGGATTTGTAGAGAAGAGTTCCCTAATATCAACTCAAAAATGTAGTCTCAAATACCTCTGAGATATAGATGTGTGTTATATGTGCCTGTGCATGTGTACATAAACCACTAAATATACATTAAATCATTTGTCTCCACATTATGAACTCAGACAGCATTCTATTAATTGTGTTGTAATTTGCTGCTGAAAAGATAAATAACAACTTGCTAAATTAATTACCTTCTTTTTAAGTATGTGTGTAGGTAGACCAATCAAAAATTTATATTATGTGTGAAATGGTATTGCATTTAATGGTCAATAGCTAATAACTGATTATTTTTCCTTCTGTTGCCTCATAGTCAATCAAGGTAATCCTTCTAGTTATTATAGAGATGCAGGTGTGAGGTAAAAATCGCAGTGGTGGGAAGATATTCTGAGATAAAACACACTATGGAATATTTTTGATCTGCCTTCATACCTATCTGTTCTATGGATTAGTTTTACCTATAACATTTTAACCAATTAAAGAAATAGAGTATTTTATCCCAGTCAATAATCATTTTTAAAAATATATTTCTTACAAAATTATAAAAGGTAATAAGGATATTTTCTTTTGAATTCATTATTTAATTTTTACATTAAAAAAGAAGGCCTGGAATTAAGATTCTGAGTAAATATGTCATTTGTGACTTTTAACAAATGCCACTAGAAATTGGTAATATAATGTTCAGAATAATACAGGGCATAGAAAGCACTCCATATCTGAGGTTAGCTAGTAGATAGGTGTCTTTTATACATAGGTTTTAAGGTCAGAACCAGTGAAAATGAAGAGATTTCACATAAAAATCTGTATTATTTTTAGTTTAGGCAGTTTTCTCTGTTTGCAAGGAGCTGAAAGACAGAAGCACCCTCTTTGCAGATTTTGACTATGCACTTTGCTGCAGTCTCAGCTGGCCAGCCTCACTCATCAGATTACCTACCTGAACCTTTCTGCATTTAAATTTACAACCCACAGAAAGAGATGTGTTGTTGTTGTTGTTGTTTGCCGTTGAGTCGTCCCCGACTCATAGCGACCCCTCCTTGGGTTTCCGAGGCAGTATCACTACGGAAGTAGGATTGCCCAACCTTCCTCGGAAGGAAGGTTGGGCAATCCTACTTCCAGAGATGTAGGTTCAGGTAAATAAATGGGAAAGAGAATTTCCCAGTACAAACCATGAAAAAGGGAATAGGGAGTAGTGAGCACAATATGTTTGGCAGACAATGCATAAGAGAGAAGATTCATCTGGAGAAACAATAAAAGGGTAGCACTAGAGTATTGAATCAGAGCCGTAATACACAGACTAGTCTAACAAGTTTAGTAATAAACAACACCCTATGGAATGAATACTGCTAGGGAAGAGCAGTACACTAGATGTTCTACATACCCTGTGACTTTAACTATACCTAGCAATTTGTTGAGTATTGAGACATTTTTGAGAGAAATGGCAGGAGGGAAGCAGAAGAAAATTTTCTGAATTCAGCTAAACTTATAGGTTTTATTTGTTCCTATTCTAAAGGGCATAATAAAGATTTTCTAACACAGCCACAGAAATATATCAACTATTAAAGTAAATATTGTGTTTTACCAAGACCACATAACTTATTGATCAGAAAATCCTATTTGACTCTACTTTCTACATGATGTAGATCTGAAGTATTTTTAACCATGCCCCATTCTTTTATTTAATCTACCCTCAAATTTCTTAATCTCAGACATTTACTCATTTCTCTCTCTGGCTGCCCTGAGAAGATTCAAATAATATGCATTGTTTCTTACAGTTTTATATAAGTGACATATTGTTAAGATCTTAGTACCATTTCTAAAAATTCCCTATTTACTATATTTTAGATTTATCAGGAAAGAATTGTATTCCTTTTAAAAATTAAATCTTTAGCTCTTGGAAAATTGTGGAGTAAATAATATTTGCTATATTTAAATATACTAATAGTTACTTCACTTATTTTAATTTCAAAATTTATGCAAATATATGTTATTTTTTATCTCCAGTACAGCCAGTAATTTAACCACAAAACTATACTGAAAATGATTATAACACTGAACAATAATTTATGTTTGTTAAACACACTATCAGCATATGTAGTGATAGTCCATAAATCTAAATGGATCAAATTTAACAAATTATATTTAAACAAATAATTTTAGTCACTTTTTGAAATCTAGCTGATGAAAGAAAATCTTTAACTATCAAAGAGATGTTGCTTAAACTGAGATTTTCTAAAGAGACCTACAAATAGCATCTGAGCTTTGGACTAAACCAAGGTTATAGCTTCACAGCTTCTCTAGGTTTAAGCTTTACCCTTACCCTCTGCTATCCATATTTCACTCTACTTCCACCAACCAGAAATCAAATTAAAATCTTTATGGAGTTTTAAATTTTGTTTAATCCTGTGAGTTTTCCTTCCTGTATCACTAATGATCAAAATTAGTCCTCTGACTATGACACAAAGGTATTGATTCACCTAAGATAAAACTCAAAGTTTTAAAATCAAGTTGAGTCTTGTTGACCTACGTTTGACCATTTGGTGGAGAACATGGTGTCAATTTTGAGTAATAAAATATTTTCAAAGTGGGTTCTGTCTGCATTAAAATAATTCCACTAAGAGGTATAAAGAAAATGACTGTTGAACTATGGGGAAAATATTATAATCTCTATACTGAGAGCTCTGGTAGAATAGTGCCTAAGGCACTTGATTGCTAACCAGAAGGCTGATGGTTCAAACCCACCAGCCACTCCTCGGAAGGAAGGTTGGGCAATCTACTTCCATAGTGATACTGCCTAGGAAACCCAAGGAGGGGTCGCTATGGATCAGGTCTGACTTGACGGCACATAACAACACCACCACACTGGGAGTTCTTAAGTATAAGAAAAGTGTCTGATATTCAGTAATTAACAGGATATTTTTCAATGAATGGATGAATGCTATTGAGAATCACTTATAATAACTTACATTGATGTCACA
Source organism: Orycteropus afer afer (assembly GCF_000298275.1). Lineage (NCBI taxonomy): Eukaryota > Metazoa > Chordata > Mammalia > Tubulidentata > Orycteropodidae > Orycteropus > Orycteropus afer. The sequence goes on along the minus strand of NW_006921920.1, from coordinate 1,006,559 downwards.
TTTATTTCCAAAGTACTTCCAAAAATATTAACTGTATTTGGACTTTCCAGTATTCCACAGGGTAGGCATTCATTTATTTATCCTACAAATACTGAGGTGTCAACTGTGTGTAAAGGATTGTTCATGCCTTAAAGAGTAGATAAGTATCTTGGTTTTAGGGAAGAACAATTAAGCTTTAGTAGATTCAGTGACTTGTCCAAGAGTTGTGGTCAGCAGTTCAGGAGCCCTGGGGAGTTGACTGCCTATCAAAACTGGTTCTGCTCCATCATGACACATAGCATGTCTTATACAGCATTAGGCCATTTCTTTCAGCACAGGTTGTGTGCTCATTCAGCTAAACTAAAGAAGAGGAAAATAACAAATAAGAGATCTCCCTCCTTATAGTCCTATTCTATGATTCACTGTACAGGTTTCTGGGGAGGTGATATGACAGTGAAAATACTTTCTAACTTACAGTATGCTTTGTTTATTAGCAGATATTGCCTAACTTGATAGAATTAGATGAGTAAGTAGGTTGTTTACCTCAATTACACATCATTAAAATACTGGCAAAAAAAAAAAAAAAAGCCAATTGACCAATTATGAAAGGTCTTATTAAATTTTAACAATAATATTTTGCTTTTTTTTGGATAAAGATATATAAAACATGCTTCAAACTAGAGTAAATAAACAATTCCAAAGGCAAACCAAACTGTGAACATTTAATCCAATATTATCTGATAGTATTGATAATTACATTAGAATATTCTAATAAAATTTATTACTACACATAGAATGGTGAACTTCAAAGGACATGGCAAGTGATGGTTACAAATGATTTTATTTTTTCCTGAGAGTGAAATTGCTACTCTCAGCCAACTCAAAACAAGGGCTTCTCAGCCTACCAAGAGACACTGATTTAATCACCTCAAGTATTTTGTACTGAAATTGAGGAAGGTAAATATGAATATGTTTTAAAGATATTTCAATACCAGTTTCATTATTATTATTATTATATATAGATGGTGAACAAAAAAGTTAACCAAAATGTGTTTACACTATTTTATAATTTAAAGACTCAGTTCAGAACAGTCTATACTGCCCCATTTTACACATCCATTTCTTGTTAAAGTAATGTAGGTGATTGAACAGATTCCAGGCTCACTTCCAATTATGCTCTGGTCCTATATACACTTACATGTTTATTTTTCTGATTATCTAATCATATCTCCTTTTCCATTTTGCACCTCAAAAGTAAGAAATAACCAACACTTAGCCTTCTTACCTCAAAAAACTTGTTTCTTTTTTTCTTTTTCTTTTCCTTCAGGAAGAGTAGCATGTTCAATCATTTTATCTAGTAGTCACAAAATCTAATGCATCATTTATCAGTAAATAAGAAAATAAAATAACTATCAAGGCAAAAAGCCTGGTATTTGTATATGGATGTCCTCACAAAAGTGTATTCATTTCTCTTGAAAAACAGGTGATTCTATGAAAAATGAAAGTTAGTTTCCACTATTCTTACCTATCCCCTGGTTTTGGCTTGTTACAGATAAGCATTTAGGTAGGCAATACATTGGTTTGCAGAACCCTATTTCTGTGTAATGACATTTCCCTAGAGACAGGGATTGACAGGAACTTCCATGTACAGTGAGTGAATATGGAAAGAGGAGTTATTTATTTCTGTGACTATAGGGAAAGGTAACTCTTACTCTAGTGTGGTTTAAGCCATATGTGGAGGAAGCCTACCCCCTCTGCCACAAAGGAGGAGCCACAGCCATCCACCAATCCCCTACAGGCATGCTTCACTAAACATTCACTGGGCTTTCAGGCCAGGGAACACGTCTATGTTAATTAACTGATATCTAAAGTAATAGTCTGACAATATGCATCAAAATGCAGAATTATGACTGATTCTTCCATGTGGTAATTTCACTTACACATCTCTAAGACTGTTAAAAAAAATGAGGTTATGTGAGGGGAACATTGTGGTCTTCTGGGAAGGAATTCAAAATAATTGTGCTTCTGCTTCTCAGATCATCATTTATGACTGATATAGGGCAAGGTAGCCCCCAAGAGCTCAGTGGCATGGATGTATTTGCTTTCCTTCTGCTAAGCAAACCAGTTCAAAGGAAATGGTAAGTGACAGTTACAGATGATTTTATTTTTTTCCTGAGAGTGTAATTGCTTCTCTCAGACAACTCAATACAAGGGGTCTAACCCTACCAACAGAAACTGTTTTAATCACCTCAGAGAATTTTGCACTGAAACTGAGGAAGGTAAGTATCAATATGTCTTAAAGATATTTCAATGCCAGTTTTTGTTTTGTTTTATGAAAATAAAAGAATCTCAAATAACTCTAGTAATTTTTCAAAGGGGCAAACTTTTGGCTATGCAAACAGCATCATATGTGTTTATATGGCTGTCAAAATCCATCCATGTGAGGAAATGCTTCCAGTGAAATGAATGTGCTCATTGGAATCAATTAAGCTCTAGTGAAATGTCAGGGATGAGTTATAAATTTGTGTAACTGCTTTTACCCAATGAAACCTCTTCATTAAAATAGAATACTTATCAAAGTCACTGTGAAAGATTGTAACTTCAGAGCTTCAGGGAAAGACTTCAAAAACAAGAGTCAATAGAGAACAGATTTTAATTAACACTTTGATGTTTATGATTTGCCATGACCCTGTTGATCCCTATCTCTTTCTTTTTTTAAAAAATCTAATAAACCAGGATGCTATAGGAACCAAAACAAAAACCCATTGCCATTAAGTTGATTTCAACTCATAGCCACACTATAGGACCAAGTGTAATGAATTACCCCATAGTTTTTCTGAGGCTATAATCTTTACCAAAGCAGATTGACACATCTTTCTCCTATGGAGTGGCTAGTGGGTTAGGATAGCCAACCTTGCAGTTATAGACTAAGCATTTAACTACTGTGCCACCTAGCTCCCCTAAAAAAGGAAATTAAAACTTATTTTTTGCCCTCTGTAAAAGATGCTAAGTAAAAAAAAAAAAAAAAGTGTGTTTCTTGAGTTAAGATGCTACAGGTGTAACTCGTGGGTTGGACTGTAGAGAGAATTCAGATGTGCATGTATACATCAATTTATTCTTGTCCACAGTTTGGCAAATTGCAACCTTATAAACTGTATTAAAAGGGAAGGTTGAATCATTTCTATTTATAACTTTTTGAGTTTTGTATACTATATAACACAAGCAGGATCACGTTTAACTGTATGCAGAAGACAAAATTCCTCTTACAATACACCATATTCCATTAGTTTGCTTAAAATTATGCACCTATTTTATAAAAAGATTAGATAAACAATGAAATACTCATTTAAATTTACTATAATTATATAAGCCAATACATATGTAATTTTACTTTCATCACATAACAGAATTCAGAGAAATACCTGATTATTTTATTTAAAGAGAGAGTTCCTAAAATTATGATACAGGAACAATCATTCAAAACCAAATTGCTTATCTTCTGAATCCACAAACAAAATAACACTCTATATGATCTTTCTGTTAAACTCGAGAAAAGTAGAGAAGTAGAGTTGTAAATAAGAAGAAATAAAATAGTGCCATCACTTACCTGTCATTGTAAAAGAATTAGAAGTCTTCAGTTTTTCTAATGTAGGTTGAATAGACCCTTACCCTTCTCTTACACAGCTGTTTCCAGAACAGTTGCAATGAGCCTATAAACACCCTGCTTACTTCAAGAAGTGTGGGCCTTTGAGCGTTTCGACTTCTACTGCACAGTCCATGATTTCTCAGAGCTTCGAATAACTCACCTTCACACCCTGTCCTGCCTTCCTCTTTCCTCCTGAGAAAAATGATTTTTGAAGTTGCTGCTGAGGTTTAAGCTATGGAACGAACCGTGGAACTTCTCAGATACCTGTCCGTAGTTGTAGCGGGTGTATAGGGAGGGTTACTTATCGTCTATCAAAGAATAGAAGGGCGAAAGAAACCAGAGAGTAGCAGATAAACGAGGAGATTAGCCACTCCAAGGCGACGACAGTGGCAACGTGGTTGTGTCCGTGAGGTCGCAAACCAGTCCGGAGACGCTGTCCATCCCCTCCAGTGCTGAACTCAGGGGCCTACCGAGGTCCAGCTGGTCACTCAGATTGCACTTTCCGCCACCCCCGAATGCAAGCACCTTCCTGTGTTTTTCAGCCTTTCTTTTACATGGCGTTTTATTGTTTGGGGTAGGGATTAATTTGTTCGCCAACATAAAATTCTCATATTTATTTGGTATGAACGATTCCGGAAATTGTCTGAATCTGAAGGCAGGAATCCGTGGAAATCAGATGAGTCTCTCCTGACTTTTCACTAGCCTTGAATGAGTTCCCCAATGCTGGAAATGAAAGGAAACGCACGCGCACGGGCACATACGCGCGCACAAGAGACAGAGAGAGAGATTGTATTCCGCGGAAAATTCAGAGCTTATTTGAAAAGCTCGTGAGTCTGTAATCAAATAAAACGACAAGGCATTTTGGAAGATTCAGTAATCTTGACTATCATTTCTGGGGTCCACCCACAACTGACATCTGAGAAGCCCTATTTGAAATCCCTAGATTAGGCACAGGCAGGAGAGAGTGGATTCTTCTTAGACCCTCCAATCAGAAACGACAGTTTATTATTTGGAGGAATAATAAATAAATAAGAGAGAGAAAAAAAAAAAAAA